>NW_026555338.1:10282139-10621035 GCF_029017545.1 Prosopis cineraria
CATCAATTGAAGAATTTAAAGAGGGGCTTCTCGGCCTTCCCTTGTCTTTTGTCTTCTTGTACTCTTTCTCCCAACTCTTCCACTCCTCAATGTGATAGCATTAAGATTAGCTTTAGGATTAGCAATGGTATTGGATGGTAATGTAGAGGCTTGAGCATTGGCTGCACTTAATTGGTTAGCAAGCATATTCATTTGAGAAGTAAGGGCATCAATTTTAGAGTTCATGTTCTCACACTTGTTACCCATACTCTTTACCTTATTCCTAAGCCATCATACATGTTTTTATACAGGAGTTCATTTCAATCAACTGCTTACGTAACACATTCACATCATTAGAGAGTTCGAATTAGAAGAACTGTCAATTGGAATAAGCCTCCTATCACTATAAGAATTAGATAAAGGTGCAAGAGAATTACCACTTGGAGTGTAGCTTTGAGAAGAGCTACCTTGAGACAAATGAGGTGGAGGGTCACAGCCAAAGGTGTTTTGATAGGATCCTCTTTGTTGATTGTCTTGTAAAGCACATTTGGATTTGAATAGGAGAAATTAGGATGGTCTCTCCATGAAGGGTTGTAAGTATTAGAATAAGCTCCTTGCCCTTGCCTCCCACCATAGGATTGTTTTCCATTGTAGATAGCATTTACTTGTTCAAACTTATAGGACAATTGCTTTCTACATGTATAGGTGAGTCACAAAAAGTACAAGAATAAGGGACAAGTGCTTGAGAAGTACTTACATTTGCTCACTTGAGATATTTGTGGAGCCAACATTCTCCCAATCTTGGCAGCTAGTAAGTCCACATATGAATCATTAAGAACTGAGGAACCTACCATATTCACATTTCTCTTTTCCCTTGTAGAGTATTGAGCACCACTTGAAGCCATCTTGTCATTAGTTCCCAAGCCTTTAAGGAAATGAGGTCAATCAATCAGCATCCACCACTAGCGGCATCAATATTAACTTTGTCTCTTGGAATCAAGCCCTTATAGAAATATTGGACTAATTCTCACTAGAAATTGATGGTGTGGTCATTTAGCCAAAAGGCCTTGGAATCTAGTCCAATACTCATAGAGACTCTCATCCTCTCCTTGTGGGACCCCATAGATTTACTTCCTCAAATTAGTGACCTTGGAATTTGGAAAGAATTTATCTAAGAAGTTCTTCTAGCTCGGCCCATGTGCTCACTTTCACATAAGAAGGGTAGTTGAAATACCACTCCTTTACTAAACCTTCAAGAGAAAATACAAAGCCTTAGCTTGAACATCATCAACATTTACATGCATAGGCTTCATAGTATCACAACCAATAGGAAAGTATGCAAAAACCTATGGCAATCCTCTCCTGGTAACCTATGAAATTTAGGCAATGCATTAATCAAAGAGGATTTAATTTCAAATTGAACATTAGTAGGAGGAACATATAAGCCATAAGGATTATCATGCCAATTAGGTTGAGTTAATTGCCTAATGCTCCTCTCCTCTCTAGGGGTTGCAAGCCTTCAAATTCATTATTAACATGGCCATCATCATGCAAATTCTCATTCCCATTCCCCATGGCCCTCATTATGCACATGCCCATGTCCTAAGATACCTTCCATTGTTGAATTGCAAACCAAATGGGAATCAAGAATAGGTTGTATGATCTTCTCATCTAGAAATAGTTCTTTCAATTTCTGGATCTAATTCAACAAAGAGGTATGTTTTCTTTCTTCGGGTCATGCACTAATCAAACTCAAAAAAAAAAAATTAAGAACAATGAACAAGCTAAACTAAAATACAAATTAACAAGAAACAATTCAAAACACACACAAGCAAGAGAAATAATTTTTTTTATTTTTTTCTAATAAAAATCAATAGAAACAAAATGAAAAAAAATAAAAAAACAAACAAGTAGAAAGAGAGTTAGAAATGCTCAATCAAGAAGCTTTGGCAATTCTACAATCGCACAGTAGGCTCTTTGGAGACAGTGAATTTTGAATTTTCTAGCAGCCAATTCACATGATAAATTCCCCTGAAATTTTGTGAGAAACATGAAGAGATATAAAGAAAAATTATATAAAAATTTCATATTAAAAATCCTTTCCAATCGTTCCCAGAAATTTTCACAAGTTGGTCCACAGGTCTGGAGAAATAGGATTTCGTCAGAAGACCTTCAGAGCTTCTAACAAACTTTCAAATAGGAAATGGAAAATTGAAGAAAATCCTAAACACAGAGAAACAAAGATAAGACAGTGATAAGAAAAATGAAACTAGAATCAATCAATTTGAACGCACAGAGAAGGAGATATCAAAACTCAAAGTTGAAACAGGTGTTTTAGGAGTCCTCTGTAAAGGCTCTCTAAACCTTGTTAAATTGTAAAATTTTCACAGGACACATCCCCACGTCCAAAATTGACCAAACCAATTTTAAAATGAAGCTAACATATAGACCTTTCAATGAAATAATTTCAAGTTTAAATTTCCTCAGATTCGTTCCCAGTTAATTTTTCAATTTCAAGTAGAGACACTAGAAACAGAGTATCATCAACTCTACACAAACCAACAAAATTGCACTAATTTTTTTTTCTTTTTTTTCCCTAAAACAGAACAAAAACACTCAAAACACAAAAAAAAAATAAACAAAACACAAAACATAAATTTTTATAATTTTTCAAAAAATTTTTCCAGAAACACTCAAAATACATTAAGACTCACAACCTTAGAATTAAATTTAAAACCATTCCCCGGCAACGGCGCAAAATTTTGATAGGAAATTAGTCGCTTATCCTCAAAATTATACTAAAGCTAACCCTAATGCAATATAGGGCCAACCTAGGTCATCTCCCAAGAATGGTTTTAAATCTAATTGAAAGTTATCTAGTGAAATAAATCAAACCAAATTTTGTAGGAATTTAGTTACCTAGCTAATTATCTAAACTAATTACCTAATGTGCAAATAATTAAAATGCTAGTGAAAGTGAGTGAAATGAACTTCCCTTTTCATAATAATGGAACCGTAGAGATTAGTTGATTTGGATTCATTATCTTCTCATGATAGGCTAAGTTTAGCTTCCCTTTCCTCTTGACTAAAGCTGTCATGACTTAAGAAAATTATCCAAAGCCAATTAACCTAATTAGCTAACCTCCCTAGGTCTTAGATTAAAGTCCCTAGTTCAATTAACTAATTGGTGAAGACATTAGCCAAGTGATTCTCAAAATCCTCTCTCAACAGCTATGGTCAACACATAAATTGAGCAACCACAAGAGTATGTCAAGCTACTCAACAACATAAGCATTAACACCACAAGAGTATGCAATATTAACACAAGAAATTCACTAATTGAAAAACATAAGATTATGTGCCAAACAAAGAGTGGCAAAATTTAGTCATGGCTGTCCAATGAAGAAATAAAATGAAAACAATCCTCTCTCTTTACATCAACATCAATTCAAATTAGAATTTATAAGCTAAGATGATTAAACCCTAAATTAAGAATCTAACCATCTAGTAAAAGAGAAGAGGATAGGAAACAAAAGAACTTAGCCAATTTGAAGCTCAAGACTCATCCTCCATCTTCATCTCTCTGATTCCACAAAGAAACTTAGCCAATCTTCATCTCTTCAAGAACCCCTATGATTGCTTGTGAAAGGCTAAACCCATAGCTCTTGAATGATGGAAATGAGCTGCTCCTTGTGAAAAATGGAAGGGGGGATGGAACGAATGAAGAGAGGAGAAGAATGGTATGAGTTTTGTGGAGGTTTGGTGGCTGAAAATGGAGGTTAGGGTGCTGGAAAATGAAGAACAAAAGAGAGAAAATGAAGAACACTATGAACAAGAGAGAGAGAATGTGGAAGATGAATGAGATGAGTGTTGGATCCCATTTGGGGTTTAAAATGGCGTGCTCCTTGGTGTTTCCCATCAGTTGAAGCTTAATAAAAAAATTTAAAATGTAAATGGGAGCCTTGTCACACTTGCAAGGTGGTAACTTCCTATTGATTTGTAGATGATTCCAATGTGTGCCTAATTTTCCATGTGTCATCCACATCATTTCAGCTGATTTAATCCCTCAAAATAATCATAATTCACGTGCAAACCATTAGCCATTGACCTCAAGGAGTGTTGACGTCAATTGCCCAATTGATGCACAAGTCACATGCCACCTATGTCACATAAATCACATAATTCAATTAAATCGCATATGATATAATAAAATCTAATTCATGTCCAGAATTAAATTCATAATTAGAAGGGAGAATTTATAAAATTAACCAAGTTTCAGGCTGCACAAAATTATATATAAAATTTCCACACAAAGGCAAACCAAAAACTAGGATAAACTAAGACACTTAAGAAAGTGTTGACTTTTTTATTTAATTACTCCCAAACTAAAATGAATTTTAAAAATATAATTTCACCACTCATCAACTGGACATAAAATGCACTTTGTCAATTTTTCTTGTACATTTTCTCAAAAGTTCATTTTTTAGACCAAAATGCCCCTAGTGCACTGAACCTAGAAAGTTAGGCAAAATTACAAATCCAATGCAATGTGTGCACTTGAAGGTGATAAATCGTTAATAAAAGGGTCCTAATTGACAAATAAAAGTGGGTAACAATGTGTTTTATCAATCTCCTATAAAGTTCTATTCTTTCTCTCTACTACAATTTGTTGAGGAGTCCTAGGAGTTGAGAATTCATGACTTATTCCTTGTTTTTCACAAAACTCAATGAAGTTGAAATTGTCAAATTCTCCACCATGGTCACTTTTAATCTTCACAATTTTTAAACTCTTTTCATTTTGTTCTTTGGCTATAAATGCCACAAAATAGTCAAAGGTTTGATCCTTGTGAGACATGAAGATAGTCCATGTGAACCTAGAATGATCATCAATAATGATAAAAGTGTTGAGATTACCCCCTAGGCTTTATACCCATAAAGGACCAATTAAGTCCATATAAAGCAACTCAAAAGATCTTGAGGTGGAAACCATATTTTTTGCTATGAAATGTAGTCTTGACCTGATTTCCCTCCATACAAGCATCACATAATTTGTCACTTTCAAATTCAATCCCTGGTAGCCCAATGACAAAATCCTTCTTTGCCAGTTTATCTAATTGCTTCATATTTACATGTGCAAATCTTTTGTACCATAGCCAGCTTTCATCATCACAAAGATTAGACACTTTGCATTGAAGGAATTATCATCGCAAAGGTTAATTGAATACACATTTTGAACTCTTTTCCCTTCTAAGATGGTTTTTCCTATTTGTTCATCTCTCACAATGCGACGGACAACATTAAATATAACCTCATAACCTTTATCACATAATTGACTTATGCTTAAAGGGTTATGTCCCAAATAATCAACTAAATAAACATTATCAATGCATGGAGAGTCAGAAGAATTCTTACCAACCTCATGTGTTAATAGATCATATTTTTTGCACACTTTTCTTCGGTATTTAGGACCACATTTCATGATGGAAAACCCTAAAATGTACATTTTAAGTGTTAAATTAGGGTTTTGAGCCCTAGTGAGAAAGTGTGCACACGAGGGGTATTTTGGTTATTTTGCATTTTATTGGGAATTCAAGGGCAAATTGAGAATTTTATGTGTGCATTAGTTTTAGGTCCATTAGGGTTGAAATATTTGGTCTTAAAAGTCACATTTGGACTTAGGGTTAAAAAGTTAACATTTTAGGTTGACTTACCAATTTGGCTAATTTGACCTAATTTGCATGCACGTATGGCCACCTTAGTTTTCTCATGTGTGTTTATGAAGTTTTGAATGGATTTTGAAAATATATGCAAAAAGATATTAGGGTTTGAATTTTTTCATAATTATCACATGTGCAAAGTAACTTAGTCAAATTTCATGTTGTTGTCTTAGATGACACTTTACATGGAAAAGGCTTTGGTTTAAGTTTTGGCCTAGCACATGGGGAGACATTTTGGAACATGGTTCACACCTAGAATGGCATACTTAGGTGTGATTTTCAAAGGCTAAAAGAAGGGAGCACATGAATGTTCCATGCACATACACACAAGAGATCAAGTTAACTTGTCAAAGTTCAAGATAGTTGCAATATGTTTGAGAAGCTTTAAAAAAAATTCAGATCTGATTCTAGGCATGGTTTTGGGAATGAATTTCAAGGTGTTTAAGTGGAACACAAGTGCTTAATATGTCCATGCACATATGAGATTAGAAGAGTAACATTGGAATTATCACCCAAGTTGACTTACAACCTAGACTACCCTTAACCTCACTTGACCTAATGACTTGTTTTGTATTTTGTGGCAACTTGTTTAGTAAGTCTCCCACCCAAATTTCATCCATAACACATTTAGATATGCTTAGGATCAGTTTTTCAGATCATTCACTCACATTTTGAATATTCATCTTCATGTTCTTCAAGTTCTCTCACTTCTCTCTCTACACTTCCACTCTCTCTCCTTCATATTCTTCTTCTACAAAACCTAATATCTTTCTCAAGGATTAAACCTTGTCTTCCTTGGGTGAAATTCATGAGAAAATCAGCCATGGAATTAAAGCTTCATCATGAAGAAGACTTAGAAATGCAAGGCTAGGTTCTTGAAGGAGCTACTATGTGGAGGAGGAAACCTTGAGTTTGTATTATTTTCTAGTTAGTTTTGAATTTCTTCTTTCTACTTTCTCTCTCTCGAATTACAAATTTGTATGACTCTTTGATCTTGTAATTTCAAGTTATGATTCATATGATTGAGAGATTTTTGTTGCTACTTGAGTTTTATTACTTTGAGCTCTAGATTTTGGCCTCTTCAAGTTAATTCATAATCTTGGGTAGCTTGATGAGTCTAACATGTTTTCTTGCTTGTCATAATCTTGCCAACTTGAATGCATGTGAATATCTACATGTTTTCTTGCCAACTTGTCATAATCTTGCTTGTCTAACATGAGAATATCTTGATCATGTTGATTCCCTCATATGTGCTTGACCTAATTGACTCATGTTTGTAAAACTTTGGTTAGGTTTAATGCTAGCTTTTCTTTGGCTCACTCTAAGACCATAATCTTGGATTGGGCTTGGTTAAGGTATTAGCTAAGTCTTGGTTAATATAACTAAGTCAATAAAACTAAAGAGAAGAGAGAGGAAACCAAACTAGCTAGGTTGTAATCAAACAAGGATAGGTGACCAATTCCACATAGGAGTTCCTACTTTTAATAAGTTTTCACACACCCAATTTATTCACCTTAGAATTAGATTCATTAGTTCATTTAGTTTTAAACTCAAATTTGTCCAAATTATCTTTTAACTTATAACACACTTCACTCTAGCTTGTCCAATTAAGCCTCCTCATAGAGATTGACCTAGGTTCACACTATCACTACACTAGTGTAACTTAGTAATATTTTGCTAGGGTAGCAACAACCTTAGTTCACATATACCAAGAATTATACCTTTTTCATTGTTTTTAAAGGTGATAATCCCACCATCTTTAGTTTCTACCATATATAGGAACATGGAGCTATCGCCAGTCATATGCTTAGAGTAGCCACTATCTAGATACCATTTTCATTTATGACTCTTCTTATTACCTACACAAATGTCAAGTTTTCTTAGGTACCCAAATTTGTTTGGGTCCTGATGAGTTAGTAGACTCCTTTAAAACTCACTTCATATTTTCACTCAACCCTTACTTTCTATGGATATATGACTTAGTCATGTGTCCTTTCTTGTTATAATAAGAACAAGTGAACTTGGGTGGATTAGTAATAGTGGCAGGAGCAAAGAAGTTCTTATAATACTTTTATTTCCATTTAGTCTAGCCCAATCCTGCTTTATTAAAAACACATCTTTATTGACTTAAAATTTTGTTCAGATTATCTCTACCCTTAACAAATTTAGCAAGAGTAGATTTCAAACTTCGTTTTCAAAGATATGGAGAGAACAATATACACATTGAGTTTCATTTTTTAAAATATAAGCATTCTTTTCAAAGTTTCATTTTCAACTTTAAGAGACATATTTTCCTTTTCAAAAATAGCAAGCTTCTTTTTAACTTGAGTAAGATTTTTCAAAAGTACAAAAGATTCATTATGTAATTCCTCAAAAGCAATTTTTGATTCTTCAAAAGTAAAGTTGAATTTAGAATCTGAGTCAGAATCATTTACCTAATCAATGTTGTTTTAGTCATAAGGCAAGGATTTGCTTCCTCTTCTTCTATGGATTCCTCATCACTATCACCCTATATTGAAGAGAGATATGCCTTGAATTTCTTCCTATCATACTTATAGCTCTTACTTTCTTGTTTTAGGGAACAATTAGCCTTGATGTGTCCTGGCTTTTTGCATTTGAAGCGTATGATTTCCTTGTCTTTCTTCTTCAAGAATTTCATACTAAATTTCTTCTTCCAAAGAATTTGCCAAACTTTTTGACAAACTTAGCCATTTTCTCATCAGAATCTTCACTATCATTGGTCTTAGAGTCATAATCTTCTTTTGATACTGCTAGTAATTTCTTCTTCTTCTCAATATCCTCTTTCAGCATTAATAGTCTTCTTTCATGCTCAGTAAGACTTCCAAACAATGCCGCCACAGATCTCATGGAATTACTTTTTTTCTTTCTCAATGGTAGTGATTTTTGGTTGCCATTTAGCAGAAAGACCTCTCATCATTTTTTTGACTTGCTCCTTTTGTGTATAGGTCTTTCCAAGTGCTGTAAGCTCATTCATCATATATGTATATCTTACTTCCATTTCATTGATGCTTTCTTTAGGCTTCATCTTGAAAAGCTCATATTCCTAAGTCAGTGTATTCATTTTGCTCTCTTTAACTCCTTATATGCCTTCATGTGCAATCTTAAGAGCATCCCACATTTCTTTTGCTATCTTAAGATTCTTGACATAAAACTATTCTTGTTGACTCAAGGCACTTGCTATAATTAATTTCACTTTAGAATTTAGTAGCACAAGCTTCTCTTCCTTTTTTGTAAATTCACTCCTTATTTTCCTTACTTGTTATCCTTCCACTATTTTCATTAGAACATAAGGACCATTCTCAACAATCTCCCACAAAATCAAGGTTTGATACTTCAAAGAACAATCTCATCTTTCTCTTCAAGAAAGTTTAGTTTTCACCATTAAATCCTGGAGGTCTATTGATCTCAATACCTTTTAGAAGTATACTATCACTAAAACTAGTCATAAGATCCTCTTAGACTATTAAGTTCTTAATCAAGAGTCTAAGCTTTGATATAAAATGTTGGATAGGTTGGCACCTAAGAGTGGGGGTGAATTAGGTGATACTAAAAATTCTTGAAAACTTAAAAAGTGAGAAAGATAGGAGGAATGAAAGTGCATATAAGACACACAAGATTTATCCTGATTCAGCCTAAAACTTGGCCTACATCTAGTCCTTAAGATAACACTTAAGATTTTTAACTAAACTCACAAGCTTCAATAGGTACTTGCAACTACAGTACAACTCTCAAGACTTTACTTGTCTTGAATCAACAACAAACATTGCTACAACTAGCAAGTTGTTATAAATCACTTGAAAAACTTCTTTTCAAGATTTCAATTGAAGTATAAAAACTTCATAGAAAAACTCTCTTAAAAAGTAGATAGATTACAAATGAAAGCTTATAAACTTGTGAGAGCTTTTTTCACAAAATTTATCAAAAATGATAAATGAATGCTAAACTTTTATGCATAATTGAAAGCTTTTTAGAATGCTCAAATAATGAATAGTTCACTCAAAGATCAAAATTCTCTTTTAGACTTGAATTGTATCACATATATAGTTTTAGCAGTTGACAGGCCGTTGGAACAATATTTCTAGCTGTTGGTGACATTTCTTGCATGCAACTAGACATTTCACGTATGAAATGGAGCCATCTAAGTTCTAGACATATATATGTAACAATTCAAGCATAAGCATCAGGGTGTGTCATACGTGTTTTAAAGGGTAAGAATATGTAACCTATTCAGTGTGACAAAACTCACGTGTGACCCTCAGGTTCTCACACGTGAAATTGACTAACTGAATGCCAAGCTCAATTCTATGAGATAAATCACATGTGGAACTAACTCCGTATCATGCGTCGAATGGCTATTTCCAAAATGCAAACCATTTAGGATCACAAAGCATGCATGGAACACTATAAGACTCACACGTGAAATGGAAAGTTACAAAACTAAACCATTTTGCAAGTCATATCACGCGTGGAACCATTATGCACTCAAGCAAGGAATGCATGATCAAAAAGATTTAGAACAAAGATAATAGATCACACAAGTGTACAATAAACCAGGCTTGAAATGGTTTAAGACTCGATTTAGCAAAATGTGTTCAAAAGACTTGATGACATATCACGCATGGTTACCTTCTGATGCATGCGTGAAATGGCACTTTATAATATGTAATGGAACACAAGATGACAATTCAAGCGTGCATACTGTAACATCCTAATTTTCTAATCCTGTGATATAAGATAATAATTAGTGTGAGATTAAAAATTTAGATGATTGCTTAATGATTTGTGTTCTTGGGATGTTAAATGGGCAGATATGGGTGAAAGGATCTCATTTTGGGTCGAAGTGTATGTGCATGGTGAGGATACTCTTGACCATGCCATGTGTCGCAGCTAATGATGCCTACGCTATGGCACATGGACCAGAAAGTGACCTCTTAAGTCATGAAATTAGGGTGAATTTTAAAAAGAAAAATTAAAAACACACGAGAAGGAGAAGAGAGGAAGCTAAGGTTAGCTATGGCAAAGGTTTTCGGGGCATTAGAAGGCATATCTAATCAGTAACTTATCAGGAAAGATTCCTTTAACTCTTACCTTCCATTCTACCAAAATTTCTCTTGGTATGAGTTATAGAGAAATTGAGCTAGAAAAAATTTTGAAAGTTAGTTTCTTACCCCCCATAATAATAAAAAGGTTTTTTAGAATTAAATTAGATTTTTATAACTAGTTTAGAGTTAAACGATAGAGCTTTGAACCTATAGGCTCAATTTGGCCCTAAACTAAAAGGAAGTTAGGGTTGGAATCGTGTTTAGCTGAATTGAGATCATTTGAAGTGATATAAAGTGGTAATCGGGTGGTGACTAGCTTAAAATGGATAAATGAAAAGAAATGAATGGCTAGTTATAGCAATAATTAGTAATTATGTGCTTTTGGTCAATTTGAACCAATTGACTAATGCCAATTATATGTAGATTGGCATATTTCATGTGTGAGTTGAGAAAAGAAGCTTGTAATGTGTTATAGTGGTAATTGAAATTTACGAGTAATATTTCTAGTGATAGAAATGTTGAGGTAACCGAATAACTTTCTCTGTTTGACTATTTATTGTAATCGTATGTGAGTATGCTCTATAGTGCATGAAATTATTTTAAGCTAAGCATGTTTTATTGCATTATGTGAATGTTATATGAAAATGGTTTCTAATTAAATAGATGAGTGAAAACATGAGGTTTTATATTTATATTTGTGTGTGTGTGTGTGTGTATGCATATGGTGGTAATTGGGAACCTATAATTGGTTTGAAAGCATGATCATACAGGTGAAAGTTCACCTGTGTAGAAATGTAGTGATAAGACCATATGGCATTATTCTCCTTAGTGCCCAATAAGATGCAGTGTTGGAGAATTACATCTCCTTAGTGTCTTTCAAGATGCGGTGTTGGAGATTATCTCCTTAATGCCTATTGAAGTATGGTGTTGGAGATTTAGACTCCTTAGTATCAATGTGATGTAGAGTTGGAGTCAATGACACCCTATTTATGTGTATTAGGGAAAACCATAGTCTAGAAGTGAAATAGAACACCTTTGGCCTAGTGATTCTACCATTAAAGGTGAGCTCAGAGCTAATGAGATTGTATATTGGTCTAAGACGAGCCTATAATTTCAAGTCGAGGTGATTTGGAGGTTCGGCTAGTAATGATCATGCTATATGTGAGAAAAGTGAAGAAAAGTGGTGAATTGTAGTGAATAAACTGTAAAAGAGGTGAAATGATCCATTAACATGATTTAAAATAAAACATATATTATTTGCTATGTTTACTTGTATATTATGCTATGCTTTCATATAATTGCATGTGATAGTTGACAGTAGTGAGTTATTCTATTATTGAGATTATTATCTCAACCTCATGGTTACATTTGGATAGGATAGAGCAGTGAGCCGAGCAAAAGGAAAGAGTTTGGACTGGTATAGAGGTGCCGTTGTCGTGGAAAGCTCTAAATTTGTGTAATAAACTAAGATTTAATGTGGATAATATGTATATAAGTTGCTATAGGACTTGCATGCATGTTTTGAGTTGTGAACTATTGAAATTGTAATGAATTTGTATAATTCTTATCCTATATGTGTGAATACGTGGTGAAATAAGTAACATAGACAAATATTTAGTTGAGTACATGTTCTAAATATTCTAGTGGCGAAAATGAAGTGAATTTGTTGAGAAGTTATGGAGATTGTGGCCTAAAGTACATTATTGCACTATGTGATGAAACTTTATATTTGTGGAAATGGGCCATTGAGCGGCCAAATTGTAGTATATGTGTGTATTTACTATGTAACTTGGTCAATTAGGTGTATTAGGTCTTTTTGGACTTAATTCAAGGCCTAAAATGGTCTAATGAGACTGAGGGCTTGATTTAAGCACGTGGGCATGCAAATTTTTTAGAAAAAGTGACTTTTTGTACCCGAGTGTCTAAATTTAGATTGGACTATTAGATTATGTCAAAACCTATCTCATTAGTTAGTTATGAGATAAGTTTCATGTGGGCACTTGAATCACTCTAATCAGACATCGTATGTGAAAATGGCACACATCGAAAGTTGATCATTTGAGCTGTCAAATGACAGTTGTAGAATTAGCCATGTGTGCCACAGTGCATGGTGTGTCATGCCATGGTGCATGACACAGAGAAGGTCTAGAAATGTAGTTTTGTACCATATGCTATAGCACAAGTCTTATCCACCATGGCGCATGGCTCATAACCTAACCTAATTTTGTAGTTTTAATGCATGCAGTGATTGTTATGAATGCATATGACTTGATCCCCCTGTGTAATACTTTGAAGTCATATGATTTTGATAGTTTTGCAAACCATCTCTTGGGCCCAAACTTTTCAAAAAAAAGTAATTAATTACTATTTGGTGTTTTTAGTGTGGTGATTAAGTTAATCTTCTCCTGTATCTGGTTGATATAGGGGAAGGTTACATGTACCCAAGGGTAGCTTATGTGAAATGGAACACAGAAGCAATGTCAAGGCATTACACAAATATAAGTAACAAATCACGTGTGAATCACTCTTGATTTAGGTGTTGAATGTTAGTTGGTGTTCCTATCATGACAAATCACACGTGCGACCAATCTGAATCATGCGTGAATCATCAAACAATAAAAAGCACAACTTTTATGATCCAATACAAGCTAAAATGACATAACTCATAAGTTTGAATATACTAAGATGAGCTTTAGGATGCATAAATGAGACTTATGAGCAAAGACTTATGCATTCATTTCAAGGAAAATAATTTGTAATTAAGCTTTCAAAGTTTTCACATTAAATCTAAGAGAATTAAATAATTTAACCTATAAATCTTCATCTTCTCTTGATTTTTCATGCTCTTGAAGTTTTGTCTTCATTTATGACTCTTTATATATCTGCACATATGACAAACACCTCCTCTTTTGGTTTTGTAATGATAAACACATGATCTAACACATACATGAGAACATATTCTCTCTACTAACTCTTAGCATGACAACAGTCATGAAAAAGTTGCATTGTATCTTCAACTTCATGCATTTGAATGGGCATGGTTTGGTGATAGTTAATCCTCTCCCCCCCTTAAAAATCTGCTGTATCAACTTTGTTGTGCACCATTTGCCAAAAGAGTGTTTTTATCTTCTCTAGAATCTTTCATCTCCAAATATCCAGCCAAATTGATTCTCTGTTAGCTCCTTCACTTGTAAGAAGAGATAGGTATCTAGATTTCATAGAAAAATTTCCATCAATAGAAAAAACCAAGCGTATTTATCCTCTCATCTCTCCTCACTCGAAGCTATGATGCTAGAAATGAGATCCACCACATCCTTTAGTAACCAAAGTAACAATTTGAAAACATCTCAACCTCCTGAAGGGAGAACATAATCTTTAATAGATTCATTTATATCAATGAATTCTTTACTCGATTGCACCAAATTAATGATGGGTTGTTTGTTGGGGAGACACTAATCAAAACAAAAGGAAGTCTGGTTTCTGAAATAACATGTTTCCCCAAACCTTGTTGAAAAGATTTCTGAACTTAGGTGATGCTTCTCCATGTGATCGAGGTTCTTGTTCTTTGCTTAATTTTGGGCATCACGTTCCTCTACATTTATATTTTGTCCTCAGAACTTGAACCCATAATCCTTTAGGTTTAATAATCAAACCCTAGCAAAGTTTCCAAATAAAATCCTTGTTTTTTCATATTTCTCAATGCCAATCCTTCATGTTCCTTTAGCTTTTGGATGTCTTCCCATGCTATAAGAGGTATCTTCATTGCTCCTTGGGTGTTGCCCCACAAGAACTCCCTGATAGCCTTTCCCAAATCATTAATAATACCCGAGACAAGGAGGATAGTCTGCATATAGTAGCTTGGTAGAACTAAGAGAACTGATTTAATCAACACTGATCTTCCTGCTAGAGTGAGATATCGTTTCTTCTAGATTTGTCATTCGCTTCCCAGCTTTAGCCATAATGGGATTGAACAAACTATTGGTGACCTTCTTATGGATGAGGGGAATGCCCATATATTTGCCCAAGTCTCCCATAAGCCCCACTCCCAGGTATTTGCTGAACTCTAATGATCTGTTCTGATGTACATTAGTTGAGACAAAAAGCTTGGTTTTCTCTTTGTTCATCTTTTGCCCTAATGTTGCACAGAACCTAGTAATACAATTATTCATCACTTGCATATGTTGCCAAGAGGCTTCACCAAATAGCACTAAGTCATCTGCAAAGAACACGTGTAATAATGAAAGACCACCCTTAATATGACTCAACTTTTTCATACATAACGTGATTATGTACAGAGATAGCAGATCACCTTGCCTAAAACCCTTTGATGGTCTAAGCTCTACCGTGGGCTCTCCATTCCATATTTGGTGAGGCAAAAAGATGACAGTAATGATTAAAGAATGAGTATAGGGACAGAAAAGGAGCAAAAGTGGGGGCCCAAAAAAAAAAAAAACAATGAAGCACCACAAAAGGTAGATTTAGCACAAGCTGAATATGAGGACCACTTGCCCTAGGGGGGGTGGGTGGGGAGGAACGTTAGGAAGAGAACCCACATTGCTACTACTCCATAAATGCCATGCCTACAAGTTCCGCTATCAAAATCTAATGCCGTGCATGGTTGACAAAAAAGAAAAATAACAATAATAACAGAGAGACAGAGAGAGAGAGAGAGAGAGAGTGAGTGAAAAAAAAAAGAGGAGAGACAATAAAGAGAAGATAAATATGAAGGGATGTGATTTTCTCTCCCTCTCCTTGCCCTTGGTTGAGAAAGAGAAAATAGAGAGAAGGAAAAAATAGTTAATTTTATATAAACAATAATAAACTTAATATTTATAAAAATATTTATATATGATAAAATTTAATTTTAATATATCATTTATATAATTTTTATATATTATCTATTGAATAAAAATATAGTTACAAATTACTTTATCCAAATAGATACTATTACAAATTATAGAATGATGAGCACAGGAACCAATACTTATAATTGAGGAAACTATAAGAATCCAATAAAAAAAAAAGAAAAAAAGTATCAGAACTTGATTGAAAATGAAGTGAAATAATAAAGATTTGTAGATTAATTTTTTTTTCAAGATAATAAAACATCCTACTAAGATGCATTAGTTACTTTCACTAGTATTAAACATTTATATTGGAGGTGTCCAAGTTTACAACTACACTTCGAAATTTGTATTTGAGTCATTTGCTATGCACAAAGTCGTCAATTTTGTCCATTTTATTTAAACATGGAGTCTTCTTTGTAATTTCACTAAGTTGTGGTCCTTCAATATCAATTTTTTCTGACTCTTCTTTTTCACTTTTCCAATAATAGTTGACAGACATATTATCATGCATAAGACACGTTATAATAAATGAATTGCTGTATTCTTGATTTCGCTTATGGACGATCAGATTTGTCGCAGATTTTAAATTATATATTGTTAATTGTTTATAATGATTACTGCACCATTAATATCAACATTATCTTTTGTTTTTAACCAACATCAAATTGAAGAAAACTGTGTCACGAGAGTAGTAGCAAAACGTCCTGCTTTAACCATTCACACATTCAGATGCATTAATTGCGTGCATTAAAATTAGTATCAAAGTTAAAATCAAAATCTACTTTCAAATGAATGGAGAGAAATCTCCTTTCTTCTATTCTCTAAATTAAATAAACTCAAGGGAACAACGATTACTATTCACATTATGCAGAGCCATGTAGTCAACTAACAATAAAAAGATGAATCCGGGGCCTTTTAACCAAGAAACAAATTCATCCTCCTTCCTGTATTCTATTTGAAGATAAAAATAAATAAATAAATAAAAATACAACACCCAGTTGAGCTTCCGTGTACTAAATACAAATATAATAGTGAATATGCAGAGCCATGTAATGTACATATAGGAGTGCAAGTAACATGTTTTGAACATTACTCTAAGGAATTTGAGCTATTTCCACCAAAATTTTGTGGAGGGATTGTGGCTTAGAGAAGAATGGACAGTGGTCACTGCCTTTGATTTTGAAGACTCCTTCTGGGGGGTTTTCCCTAACTAGCTTCTCTTGAACATCTGGTGAAAGCGCGTGATCATCCAGTGTTTGAACATAAAACCGCCGGCCCGAACCGTATTTCTCTGGTGACAAACACAGCTTCTCCATGAGTGGACCAAGTGGACTAGGTCTCATGGAAGCCATGGCCAATGCAACATCCTGAAATATACCTATGTCAAGTTTTATCGTCCCAATAAATTCTTAACGTGATTCTGCCTACCAAAAAAGTACATAAGCTAAGAAAATAATCAAAAGACGAGCATGTTTTGAAGTGGATTCTCTAAAAAGTGTTTGTCATCTTATATGTCAATTCGTGATTGACTTGGTTTGCAATACTTTTGGACCAGTTATGCATAAAACTTATGAAGCAAAAATGAGTATAATTACAAGGTTTTTGCTGAAAATGAATACAAGAAGCAATACTAGCTGAAATGGTTAGAGTAAATTGTATAAATTTATTACATTAGACAATTCCAAGCTGCACCACATTTAGAGTTCACCATGTTATGAAGAATATTTTCGAACACACTGAATCTTGAATCCCAGAATTTATGGTCATGGTTTACTGAATGTGTTATGTTTTCTCTAACATGTTGAGGTATTAGCTAGACAAATTTTTTGGAGATAAGTAATCCCTGCCCTACCAAGAAGAAAAGATAGAAGACATTAATTCAGATGGGGAAAAACTAAAATATCAGAGACATTCACCTAATGAAAATATTTGTCCGCACAGAAAACCCAAATAATTTTCGAAGTTTTAGATGTTCTTTTGTAGAAAATACATTTGATTTTGTAACATTTATGGGGAATAGAGAATGGCCAATATAAAGTGATCATTAAAGTTTTATAACAATAGATTGATGGGCAGTAATCAACAAGTTATGGGCTGATCCCAATGGTATTTCTGTCTTTTCCCCTTTAGTTTCTTTCATTTCTCTTTTATTTCTACCCTATCAAACAGCATTTGGAGAAGTACTCCCTTTGTTAGTATTATAAAACACTTTTAACTAATTTACACATTTAATAAGCAAGTTAATGTCATTTAAAATCACGCATTCTTTCCATGACTACCCTTATATATTAAGTTGTCTCAATTAGAATTAATTACACTCCTAATTAAAAGCATATTTGAAAAAGTTATATTAATTACAACTCAAAAGATTCAAAATGTCTCGTATTTTTTAAGACGTTATTTCAAAAAAAGTTCCTTATATAATACTAAATAGAGGGAGTATTATTTTTCATATCAATCAATATAAAATATGACTTTTTTATCATTATTTTCGTTTCATTATACTTTTCACTTGAAAATTTTTCCAGCCTACCAAATGTAACCATGAGAGCTTTGCTTACTTATGATTTCACTCAATTGCAGTTTGCCTGTTTGCAATTTACATAAGTATTTGAAGCATTTTTCGACAGAGGATAACTCAACGTAGCAATAAGTTAACAGAGCATTCCATAAGGAGAGGTAAAGTAGATTTTTGCAGGGCCACACAGTGTCAACAACCTAATAGACAAGGGCATTATTAGAAATATACAGGAATGGAGAAACAAAAGGCCTTTAGTTCCAAGATTTGATTATGCAAGAAGTGCAGGTTTGGGCAACAAAGTTAAATTGAATGATTGAAGTGCAGCAAACAAACTAGCAAGAAAAAGTTATCCTGCATACCTTAGTTGGGGATTGGTTAAAATATAACCCTTTCATCAGCTCTTTCTCAAACATAAATCCTGTTGGGGGCTTTTCTTTTCCACTCCCATGGATCAAAAACTTTGATTCTTGCATAAATCGTTCAGCAGATCCAAGCTGCAATGCAATCATCTTTGAGAACAATAATCAATCTGTTATGTGAAAATGAAATACAACATGAAATGAAGAAAATAGTTCTTCCATGGGAATAAAAAAATATCGGGAAAATTAATTTTTTGATCCCTGAAATTTTGACTCACTTAAAACTCAATTCCTCAACTATAACTCAGCACAACTCAATCTCTAAACTTTTAAGCCGCCTGAAACTTAGTCCTTAATCTTACCACCATTTATAATTTTATCTTTAGCATCCATAACTCATCATAAGTCAGCAACAACTCATCCTACATGGCGAAAATGTTAATAATATTGTTAAAAAATGTTTACATAGCTTCCAAAAGAGCTCCATGTGGATTTTACATAAAACTAAAAAAGATAAAACAGGGACTAAATTCAGCTTCCTTCAAGTTCGGAATTTCTCACCTTCCACCCACATTAACTGAATAACATAACCTTCCAAGGTGATTTCCTTTACTTCAAAAATCCAAATAGAGCTGGAATGACAGTGACCTGCAACTCACATGTGCTCTTCCAAATAAAGCTGGAAAGAGCCTCATCAACACCACTGCAGGCTTGAGATGCCAGAACAGAAAACCTAGCTTGGTTCACCAGCACCACTACCTTCATCAGTATGGGACCTACAAGCCCAGGACTTTTTGGTGATGAATTCTCCTTCTTAGCTCTATTAAAGTCAACCATTAATAATTAAACTGCTAAAGCACAACTCATCCTGCTTAAACTGAATCTGCAAAGGCGAGAAAGTGCCTCTCTACCTACTACATCTTTTGATAGTATGAACAATAATCTCTTCTAACTTCAAAGGTGGCCTTTCACTGCTCTGAATTCCTTTAATAATTGTTGTTACTGGTCAGATTCATCGTTGCCTTGACAATTTTTTTTTTTTTAACAGTGTCATTGACACTTTTTGCCATGTAGGGAATGACTCAGTGCTGACTCATAATGAATAATGGATGGTGGTGGGAAAGTTGGGGACTAGGTTTCAGGTGAGTCAAAAGTCCAAGGACTGAGTTGCTCCAAATATTGAGGGGCAAAGATTTAAGCAAGTCAAAACTTCAAGGACTAAAACTCTAAAAGATTAGTTTCCCTAAAATATATCATAAGAAACCGTCAGACTGCCTCCTCTAATGTGGTCTTCTAGGAACTAAGAGAAAACATTCCATTATCTCTCACATTACAAGACCATGGTCAATGAAGTTGGCAATGTTGCAGTTAAAGCAACAATACATGTTCTGTTATCGGGATTGGAGAAAAATACTACAATTTATGCTTTACTTTCATTTTCTGGAAACAATTTTCATCCTCAGTTTTAGTATGTCTAATAATGTACATGGTTATATAGGTAGAATTACAAAAATATCACTCTGTTTCTAAATATTCTAAAAGGTGGACTCTATTTCCTAAGAATGAGTAGGACAACAGTAACTGAAACATGGCATTCTCTACAATTTCTGTTTTTGTTGAACATTGAACACAGAAAGCATTAAAAGCAAGCAAATTCTACAATTCACAAGAAGGGTGAATTTCACGTTAAAATTGATCCGTAGAAATTGTGTTCTACAAATATAATTAATCATTTAATAAATTTCAAGCAGCATATCATAAAATGAAGTAACGCATATTGGTTGTCGATTGTCATCATAGATTTTTCCCTGTGGAACAATATGTTAGTGGAGCTTGCACAGCACAAGAGGGGAAATGAAGGGCACGAGAAAATTTAGTTGGCATCCACATCATTGAGATCTTTCAGGATGCATAATCATACTTGAATGTCAAAAAGCTTAACTGGGAACATATACAAGTAAACACTGACTAGATACCTGATCAGCAAAAACATCAAATGGCTTTTGGCCATCAGTCACCATCGTAGCACAGAGGAAAATTGCTTTCGAGATCTTCTGTGAGTAGTGTTCCATTGCGTAAGAAATGCAAGCACCACCAATGCTATGACCAACAAGAATGACCTGCAAAATCCTCATTTTCAAGAAATATAACTGACTGCAGGACAACAAGGTGACAGTGCTTCAAGTTGCATGAATTTTAGAATGTAATGTGAAGTTTTTAACCTTTTCATCCTCAGGAAGGTTTTCAAGATAATCAGCTAAAGATTTTGAATACTCTGCCAATGTAGTAACCTTGTTAATATCTGTAAGATCAATTCCAGAACCCTTGAGATCAAGTGCTACTGGAAACAATCCTGTTTCTTCAAGAAGGGCTACAGTCTTGTACCAACACCAAGCACCAAAACCTTCTCCATGGATTAAAACAAATTTCTTTATTTTTATGTTCTCCAGAATTTCCGGATCCTGTAGAACATATAGCATAAAAGATTATGTCACAATCTAGTTGAAGATGTGGCAATAAAAGAGACTCATAGAAAGGCAGGTCACCACAATTATTTCAAAAACATTAAGCTGACAAGAAATCTAGAACATTAAAAGAAAATCATAACATGCTTGATCAAAGGATCACTACTGCATTGTGATCCCAATAAATAATTAATGAGGCATCCCTAAGTTTGTCAATCTATGTGCAAGAACACATTCAAAGCACAGATATAGAGATGAAGTGAACTAAACTCGGGTAAGATTCTTTACTTGTTTGCCATCAGGAATAAAGGAGAACCTTTAAAAAAAAAAAAAAAAAAGATCCAATTATGTAACTCAAAGCTATAAAATTCCACTTGTATTTTTGTTAAAGAACAATATTGCAAAAAATATACAGTTCTTCGCTAAACATATGTTCTCCAAACATCTAAATATGCGTATACTAGAATATTTAGCATCATGTCACAAAGAAAGTCACTGGCATCAAATCTTGCAGAACTATGCACCATCATCTCAGATCTTGATTACATGAACAGATCACTTAACGATAAGGCAAGTATTCTCGACTTCCCTATACAATGGAAAGATTTGCTAGCAAATTTTTTATACTGGTTGACAGTGATTGAATATACAATACACGAAATATGTTAGCAACGGCTTTCAGCACCTTCAAAACGATTAAACCCCATATTATATAACAAGGATTTTGTGTCAAACTTTTACAAACACTACCGTCACAGAAACACAACCAGAAGCGAGTCAGATCCAATAGCAAAGGGATGGTTAGGTGAAATGTTAGTCCTGTTTGTGCCGTTGGTATCATTCACTTTAAAAATTGCATCAGCTTGTAATTGAATCAACCCTCGTACTTTTCCGTTCCCCACCCCCCCCCCCAAAACCCCCCAAAAAAAAAAAAAAAAAATCCCCATACTCTCACGACGCACCTTTTAGGGCCTGAAAAGAAAGAAAAAGTGCATGCGTTTTTCTATGCGCACCTTCATGCACTTTTTCAGACTTGGCTTGGACTTTTGACTAAAAGCCTTTCTCCTACTAACTGCTAGCATCTTCCACTGCCATATGCCCAAATACTAAAACTCCATCATCAGTACCTCCCACTTTTCCCCACCGATCAAATAATTGAAAAATATTTTTAAAAAAATCGCAATAACCCACAAAATATAGTAAAACTATCAATCTGGTCCCCGCACCTGTTTATTATTGGTGACCGAATCGGGAAGATTGCGTCTTCGAGAGCTTGTGGATCCAATCTTCGCGACATTGACCCTTCAAACCTCTGAGACAATTGATGCTGTTGAAGTGCCATAGACAGAGCGTGGCGATGCAAATACTCTTCCTCAGCCAACAGCTTCCTCTGTGATCGACTCATTCTCTTGCTTCTGGATCCCGCATCTTTGGCATGTTTCTTCGTCATGCAAATAAATCGATTACCCATATTTGCAACCTATGTTGTTGAATCCAGGAGTAACTTCGCAGCGAAATCTGAAGCTAAGATTTTGAAGACCTGAAAAGCTTGTGGAAAGCGAAGGCACCCCATTGCATTGCGTCTCTTCTTCTTCTACAGCTAAAATTGCCCAGAATCTTTCTTTGCTCTTTGTCTTTTTCCTCAGCTGGTCTAAAGACTGAGAGAGTGTTGAAGAAAAAATAGAGTAAATGCGAGCGAAGTCGTTGGCCATAAATGCAAAAATAATTGAAATTATGCGATATACAACACAAAACCCAACTGATTTTGGCGAATATTAAATGCTTATCAAATCTATCCACAACGTCATGATGCGCTCTTTATATCTCTATCGTTTTCATCTACTGGTAACCTTGTCTTGTGGATCATTGATTTTGTGGTTAACACCTTCCACCAAAAAATTTCAATACATCAGCTGAAAGGTCAGAGTGTAGGTCAGCGTTTCTGCTTTCCCGTATCTCAGGCTACCCCTTGTCCGTATCACATGACAATACGTATGTACTCGCGCTCTCTCTCTCTCTCTCTCTCTCTTTTTTTTGGGTGAATGAATACGCATATACTCTCTCTGTGAACTTTTTTTTTGAAGTCAAGTCAAATTTATATATATTAAAATTAAGTAAAAAGAGTCCACCTACACCTAAAAAACAATTACAATACCCCTGGTAAGGAAAAAAAAAAAAAAAAAACCGAAAGAAACATTCAGATTCGCAAGCAAAGAAATAACGAGCAGGAAAGCATTCCAGAAGATCTCTCTGCAACACATCTAATCCTTCTCTTTCATTCAATAATCACTGTGTTCTAAGAAAATTTTTTCGGTAACCTATGATACTGATGGGAAGCTGCCTCAAGTTCTAGTCCTCTGAGTATAGTCTAATCCATGAAGGCCAGCTCTCAAAATTAGGAAAAGGTTAGTATTGCCACTTTGATCTGGTGTTGAGTTTCTCCCAAACACTTGCAAAAGCTCTCCGAAAAGCATTTTTAAAATAATCCATTTCTTTTCCTTTTTGAGTTTCTTCTTAGCACAACAGATCGACCATACTTGAGCAAGGATTTCTTCCATATTAGGATTATCTAATTGAACTCCAGAAGTAGGATCCGTTGGGGGATCAATATCATCTAAATATCTGATAGTTCTCTGATAGGTTAATTCTCCTTGAAACTCTCGAATCATTTGCATGGGATTAATTTTTGCATCCTTGTAAGAACAATGATTTCGCTATCGCCATAGAAAATTGATTAGGAGAATAATATCTCTTATGACATCCAGTTTCTTATCCTTGAAAAGCTGTGAAAAAATTTGAGGAATCCACATTCTAATCTCGAGAGCTTGAGCATCACAAGATCTAATATTAAGAGCACCAAACCATATTGCCTTAGAGATCAGGCAATGAAGAAATATATAATTAAGAGTTTCCTCACAATCGCAACCAAAGAGGCACTGAATATTGTTAATTAAGTGATGCTCTTTAAGTATTTCCCCCACTGGAATTGATTTATTGACAATTTTCCATATTAGAAGTAGAGTTTTGGAGGACAATTGATATTCCACAAAGAAGACCAGATTTCATGCTGTAATACCTTCCTCGAATTTCTGCCTGCATTTGAATCCTAAATCCATCCTTCGATGTATATGCACCACTCTGATTTCCATCCCAAATTATCTTATCAGGTAATCCTGTAAAGGATATATGAAGTTTGGTAATTTCCTTCCACATTGATTCTTCATAAAGTTCCTTTAGCTTGTTTTTATTCCAAATTGATGGCTCCCATGGGTTATTGTTTACAGAGATTAAATCTGCTACAGATGAAAACAATAGGGGATGTTATAGAGGCTCTGTGATTTCTAGGCCACCAAAGAGGATGATCAATTGGTATGTGATTTCCACTCCCAGCTCTTCATTTTAGCTTAGGTATGATTAAAAGAGCACTATCTTTAATGCCTTTACAGAACCATGAGTTGTATGGAACCTTAAAATTGAAGATTTACTCATATCAAAAGATTTTTCTCAATGTTTCACCTAGTAAAGTTCCTTTAGGAGAATCTAAAATTCTCCAGAACTGCTTGGCCAAAAGAGACATGTTTACCTGATGAGTCGGCCTTAATCTAAGTCCACCAGCTTTTCTTGAAATGAACAAAGCTTCCTTCTGAATTAGGTGCATTCTCTTCCTACCATCATTGTTTCCCCAAAAGAAATCTATGCACATAGAATCAATGACCTTGCAATATTTCAAGGAGAGCTTGAAACAAGAGAGGTGGTAAATATTTGCAGAGGATAGTACAGATTTAACCAATGTCAATCTTGATGCTTGGGAGAGTAATTTTCCTTTCCAAGAGCTAATCCTTCTTTGGACTGAGTCAACAATTTCGTTGTAAATCTGCTCCTTATTTCTTCCACTGTCAATCCATGTACCAAGATATTTCCCTACTCTCTCTATTATATTAACCCCTAAAAACTGAGAAATTTGATTTTGTATATAAAAACAATATTAGATTTAGGATTGTTGATACGCTGCCCAGACCAAGAACAATAGGTATCCAACACCCTCTTAACAGCAAGGATACTCATTTCATTGCATTCAAAAAATAATATGGAATCATCCGCATAAAGTAAGTGTGAAACAGGCTTAGAAATGCTGCAAATCTTGATTCCATCCCATTCATTCAGATTTTCAGAATGCACAATAAGGCTAGAAAATACATTTGCAGCTAAGATATAGAGATAAGGTGAGAGGGGATCACCTTGCCTAATTCCACATTAAGCAGAAAAAGGTGAAGAGAATTGCCCATTGAGAATTATCTGATAAGATACAGAGGTAATGCAAGACATAATCATTTTAATCCATGCCTCAGGAAAATTCATTTTTCTTAGTACTGCTTCAATAAAACTCCAAGAAAGCCTGTCAAATGCTTTTGAAAAATCTTTTAGTGCTGCCAAATTTTTTCTTCCCTTCCTTGATGTATGAATCGTATTCATTAGATCACCAACCAAGAGGATATTTTCTGTTATGAGCCTTCCCTTAAGAAAGGAACTTTGAAAGGAAGCAATGCATTTATTTAGAATGCCTTTAAGCCTATTGCATATTAGCTTAGAAATTACCTTGTATGACACATTGCTTAAACTGATTGGCCTAAGATATTGAACCACTTGTATTTTTGTCTCCTTAGGGATAAGGGTGATGTAAGATCTATTGATTGATTTAAGCATGTCTTGTATCCCAAAAAGATTGAACCATATTAAAAACATCATTTTTAACCAGATCCCAATTCTTCTGATAAAAGCTAGAATGAAATTCATCAGGACCAGGAGCACTATTCTTTGGAAGTCCAAAAACCGTATTCTTGGTTTCCTCTAAGGTAAGAGGCTTGAGCAAGAGATCATGCTCATCATTTGTAAGAAGTGGAAGTGAAATGTGCTCCATTTGAGCAAGAATTTCTTGACATTCTGCATTATTACCATTAGTGAGAATTCCATGGAAGTGTGAAAAAGCCAAACTCATTATTTCTTGTTGATCATATGTCCAGGTACTGTCATCTTTCATCAAGGATTGGACATAATTCCTCATTCGTCTTCTACTAACCACAAAATGAAAATATTTGGTATTTCTCTCCCCTTCAATATTCCACTTAATTTTAGCTCTCTGTTGCCAGTAACTATTCTCACATTCATACAAAAATTCCAATTCATTCTTTTTATTCATTAGAATTCTATCAAGATGCTAATTTTTTGAAACTTCATTTGAGAACCTACAAGATATTTCTGCAATTTCCTTTTCCAAAACCTTCTGTTGCCATCGAAAATTCCCAATTCTAGATTTACTCCAACTCTGAAGCGATGTCAGAGTTTGATTAAGCTTGCATACCATTTTTTAGCTTGGTGAGCCTGAACAAGGTTGATTCCAGGCTTGTGAGATAATTTGCTTACATTCACTGAATTGGTACCAGAAAGATTCAAATCTTTTTAACTTTCCTCTCTTATGATTTGTTTGTGTAGAGAAAAGAATGGGTGAATGATCTGAAGCACCTAGAGCCAGAGTAATCACGTTGGAGTGAGGAAATTGTGAAATCCATTCAGTATTGCAGACAGCCAGATCCAACCTTTCCTTAACATTTGCTAGCCCTTGCCTCATGTTTGACCAGGTGAAAGCTAGCCCATATTGCCTAATTTCTTGCAAAGTTGCTACAGAGAGATAATGTCTAAAATCAGCCATTCCACTTGATCCTGACATACGACTCATTTTATCCTCCAAGTTTAGGACTTGATTAAAATCACCCAAAAGAAAGAGCCAGCAATGGTAGCAGAATTTGATATAATCCAATCCCACAACAAATGTCTATTTTGTAACTTAGGCAATCCATAAACGAAAGAGACATATATTCCTTTAAAGATATCATGATTTTGGAGGAATACATGAGTCACGAAGGGGTTACATTCCAGGATATTGACATTCATAAACTTATTCCAGGCAACTATAGTGCCTCCTCCCTTCCTAATGGCACTTAGGCCTTCAAAAAAAGTAAAACCCATAGACGCTAAAACATTTGCTGCTACAATTAGCTCTACTTTAGTTTCAGATAAATAAACTAAATCAGGACAATGTGTAGCAACTAACTGTCTCAGCCTTTGAACTGCTGCAGCCTTTCTAATGCTGCGACAGTTCAACACAAGAACCTCATGGTATCTTGGGAAGCTGATTTGAGGCAGCTTCCCCAACCTCATAAACCGCAGCAGAAAGATTTTCCCTTTTTTTTTTTCCTTCTTTTCTGGACTTGATTCCTTCAGCGTATCCTCAACAGTTCTCTTTTTTGCAGCAATACCCAAGGAATCAGGAGTATCATCTAAAGGTCTGTCATTCAGATTAAAAGTTGAAAGAAGCTCAAAATGGCTGATACTATTCAAATCCTTCCCTTCTTTTGAAACAGAGCTATTCATTATAGTCAGATGAACCAACAAAGAGGAGTCAGGAAGAAAGAAACTTGACAAGTCATCAGAAATAGTAGGTTTTGCAATTCCTTTAGCCATACCAAAATTAGAAAAGAAAATAAGCCATTGAGGACTATCAACCACAGTCGAAGGAGTAAAAGCGAAGGGTCCTTCATCCTTCATAGCATAATATAGGACATTGCAAGTGTGGAGAAGCTTGTCAAAGGAATCATAGTTTGTAGGAATCAAATACCAGCTATAGTGATTGTCAGAAAAGCTATGAATAAAGAGACCAAAACCATCCTTAGACCATTTATAAATAGCATAGTTGTTTCTCCAAGTATTGACCAAGTCGGCTGGATAAGTAGGCCTATTTTGTAATAGAAACCATTTAAATTGGTGCACAAAAGCTGGGTCATTTGAAGGAGGAACAAAACTAATTAGGGGTCCAGAAATTTGTGCATCTCTCTTCCCAAGCGTAACAAAACATCTCCTAGTGAAAGCATCCACATTAGATTTCAAGCTGTCCAGACCAATGTTCACTCTTCTTTTTTTGTGAATTCTTGATCCCAGGGTCATCAAAGGGTTTTCAGGATCAACAACCAAAACCGCATTGCCATGTTGATAAGTTGCCAAGTTTAAGGAGTCTACATTCAGATCCTTGTCAAGCTCTGAAGTCTTCCTTTTTGAAGCATTGCCTTTAGAGCCAGAATGATATCCTTCCTCCAATGGATTTTGAGCAGCCGAGAAAGTGTTCATTCCTTTTAGAGAAACATGCTGTAAAGGAGTGGGTTCAGGTTCATTGATACTAATACCATTCTTTGATGGTTGGTTCAAAAAGGAACCATATTGATCCTTTAGTAAAGTTAAATCCTCATCCAAGACCATTAATCTGATTCCAGTCATTTGGGGGAACCACAGTAGAGAAAGGATGATTATCCTGTTGTTGAAAGTAAGCCTCACTATGATCATCACTGTTAGCCACAATCACTGTATCATCAGAATCAGAGGAGTGACCATCATCATAATGAAAAATAAAGGAGCTTTGTTCCGCATCATTCACAAAGAGGATATCAAGTGTTGATTCAAATATTCTGTAACCAGGACGGCCATTTCTGAAGCAACAAACCCTCGTGGTGCTTCTAGCATGGTTATTTCTGGTCCAATCTTGCCAACCACGTGCCAAGTTTCCAGCTTCAAAGAAACTCATGAAATTGGAGCCAAATCTTCTAATAGTGCGATCATAAACCATATTGAATCCACTATAAGCTTGAGCAACAGAATTGTGTGTCCTATTATCCTGCAGAAATGACAGTGTCAAAATATTCTCTCATACAGACATTCAACCTCTACCATATCACCTGATTCAAGATGTACTTGAATCCTCTGTATCAAAGGCATCCTTGGATTAATCATCACCCTTGCACGAAGAAAGTTGAGGTGGCTTTCCAGATTAACATGATTATGGATAAAAACTGTTTCCCCAACATGTTTCAGCAACCAACTCATTGTGATATTCTAATGGGAGATCCCAAAACTGAACCCACATAGGAAAACAGCCAACAACCATTTCCATTAGGTGAAGATTGGGATACAAGTGATCAACTACGAAGAGAGATCCTTGAATAGACCAAGGACCATTATCAACAATGAAGTCACGATCAGCTTGGTTAAAAAACTTGTCAGATAGAAATTTCCAATTTTTCCTTCTACTCTGAAATCATTCTGGAGCCTCCAAGCAAGTCTAAGCTTCCTATATAACCTTCTTGAAGAATAAGAATGAGCATCCACCAAGAAGGCAATGGCACAGGAGGCCAAGGAGAAACTTGGTCGTCCAAATCCATCAGGATTAAGGAATAATGACAGTTGAAACAAGCGATCCATCCAATTAGGAGTAAAAACCCCAATGGCAAAGAAGATCATAACAAGAAAGGAAAGAGCTTTGTATATGAAAGCAGATAAACTTAAACAAAGAGAACAAGTGCGAGAAAGCATAAGATAGTTAAAAGGAGCAACCTTTAATATATAGAAGGAAAACTAAAAGGCAAAGAAGATCATCAAGTAACGGTGAGAGTAAAAAAACACGCCAAAGAAAAAAACCATAGATAGCCAGTAACCAAAAAGGATGACAGAGCATGAGCAAAAACACATTGAAGAAGAGAGAAGCACATAAAAGAACATCACCAATAAGCAAAAGAGGAGTGCCTGGAAATACAAAGATGCAGTAGGCAAGCCAACATAGATATACTCAAAATCCAGCATAGGAAGGATCATGATCAAAATACTGCTGCTGAAGAAACCAATCAGATGTAGGAATACCAAGGAGTATAAGCAGAAAATGATTGAAGCTAGAAGAGAGGAAAGGACTAGTATCTTCAGTAGCTTAACTTGAAAAGCTATCAACAGAGTAGTAGCAAAATGATGAGAAATAGGTCAGCAAGTGAAGGAATAGAAGAAAAGAAGTTGAAACAACACTTCTCATACTAGAGAGAAGTTAGAGAATTTTCTCTCACTAGGAGGCCTCCCTCATATATGCGAGCTTTTCATATACTCTCTGTGAACAAAGGCACAGGGCATTGGTACTTAATACACATTTTATGCAAAAAAATTAATTAAACTTTTATTTTTTCAAAAAAAAATTATATATATATTTTTTACTTTACCCTAGTTAAATACTCTATATAAATACTTGAATAATAATAATTAAAATTTTAATACATTATTTTTTCAAAAAAATGTAATAAATAAAGTATGGATATAGTTAGCATAACAACAACAACAACAACAACAAGCCTTTATCCCACTAGGTGGGGTCGGCTACATGGATTGCAAGACGCCATTGTGCTCTATCATTTATTAAGCTTTTAGAAATATTATTAATTAAGAGATCACGTTCAACAACTTCCAAGAGTGTTCTCTTAGGCCTTCCTCTACCTCTCTTAATCGGACTCAAAGTTATATGTTCCACTCTTCTCACTGGTGCCTCCCTTGGTCTTCTTTGTACATGCCCAAACCATCTCAACCGATTTTCTACCATTTTTTCCTCAATAGGTGCCACCCTCACTTTTTCACGTATGTGCTCATTTCGAATTTTATCTTTACGTGTATGTCCGCACATCCATCGTAACATTCTCATCTCTGCTACTCCAACTTTATGCTCTTGCTGTCCCGTTAGAGCCCAGCATTCACTACTATATAACATTGCCGGTCTGATAGCAGTACGATAAAACTTTCCTTTAAGTTTATTAGGCACCTTACGGTCACAAATAACTCCTTTAGCTTTTCTCCAATTAAACCACCCAGCTTGAATTCTATGTGAAATATCTCCACTGATTTCGCCATCATTTTGAATAATGGCTCCCAAATATCTAAACTTTTCCATTTGAGGTATGATTTGATCTCCCAATTTCACTTCAAATTATTTTCGAATAGTCTTTTACCAAATTTACAATATAAATATTCCGTCTTACTTCTACTCAGACGAAAACCTTTCGACTCCAATGTCCTCCTCCATAACTCAAGTTTGCAATTAACCTCTTCTCTTGTCTCTGCTATAAGAACTATATCATCCGCGAAGAGCATACATTTCGGGATTTCCTCTTGAATATGTTCCGTCAAAACATTTAAAATCAAGTTGAACAAATAAGGACTCAGAGATGATCCCTGATGTAGTCCAATCTTTATAGGAAAATCCTTTGTTTGACCACAAGGCGTTCTTATACTAGTTTTTACCCCCTCATACATATCTTGTATGGCTTTAATATAAGCAATCCGTACTCCCTTTTTTTCCAACGCTTTCCAAAGCACTTCTTTTGGTATATGGTCATAAGCTTTTTCCAAATCAATAAAAACCATGTGTAGATCTTTATCTTTACAACGATACTTTTCCATTAATCCCCGTAGTAGATAAATTGCCTCTGTAGTTGATCTACCTGGCATAAAACCAAATTGATTCTCAGAAATACTTGTCTCCAATCTCAACCTGTGCTCAATTACTTTCTCCCACAATTTCATTGGGATATAGTTAGCATAACATCCTGAATTTCTTAATCCCGTGATTAGTTGTTAACTGAGAGTAAAGTGGTAATTAGTGTGGAATTAGAGATTTGGATGGTTAGTTGATGATTTGACTTATTGGGATATTGTATGAATAGATATGAGTGGAAGGATTGCATTTTGGGTCAAAGCAAGTACGTATTGTGAGAATTTTTCTTACTATGCCAAGCGCTGCAGCTTGTATTGCATGTGCCACAGTATATAGATCAGAAAATGACCCCTTAAATAGTAAATTTTAGGTGATTTTCAAAGAGGCAAATCTGAAAACACATGAAGGGAAAAGAGAAGAAGGGCAGGTCAGCTAGCACAAGCCATTTTAGCTCAGTGGAAGGTGATTTTAATCGATAACTTAACGGGTAAGCTATGTACAACCCTTACCTTCCATTCTACCCAAATTTCTTTAAATATGAGTTATAAAGAAATTGAATCGGTGAAATTTTAAAAGTTTGATTCTTACCTAACAATTATAGAAAAGTTATCAGGAGTTAAATTAGAGTTTTGTGACTGGTTTAGGGCTGAACAATAGAGCTTTAAACCCGTAGGCTTAATTTGGCCCTAAATCAAGAGGTTTTTAGGGTGAAAATCTTGTTTGAGTAAAATGAAATCGGCTGAAGTGATATAATATAGTAATTGAGTAGTAATGGACTTAGAATGGATAAATGAAAAAAAATATACGGCTAAATATAGCCATAAGTAGTAAATGTGTTTAGTCAAATTGGACCAAATGACTAAATTATACCTTGTGTTCAGATTGGCATATTAAGCATGTGAATTAAGAAATGTAGCGTGTGATAAGTTATAGTGGTGGTTAAAATCCACAGGTAACCTTTCTAGCGACAGAAGGGTTGAGGTAACCGAATAACTTTCTTTGTTTGATTATTTTTGTAACTGTGTAGGAGTATGCTATGTAGTGCATGAAAGTATTTTGAACTAAGCATGTTTTATAGTATTGCATGAATGTTGCATGAAAATGATTTTCAATCAAATATATGAAAGAACATGTGATTTTATACTTTGCATATATATATGCTATATAATGATGATATATGTATGAATAGGAACCTATGTCGTTTGAAAAGCATGATCATAAGGATGAGAGTTCACCCGAGTAGAGAGGTGGTGAGAATATATGGCTTTTTCTCCTTAGTGTTCGACGGGGTGTGGTGTTGAAAAATTATACCTCCTTAGTGCCTTTTAAGGTGTGGTGTTGGAGATGATCTTCTTAATGCCTATTGAGGTGCGGTGTTGGAGATTTGGGACTCCTTAATGTCTGTGTGATGTAGTGTTGGAATTAATGACATCTCATTGTGTGTAGTAGGAGAAACCATAATCTAGAAGTGAGATAGAACACCTTTGGTTGGGTGATTCTACCACTAAAGGTGAACTCAAGGCCAATGAGATTATAATTGGTCTAAGGTGAGCCTATGATTTCGAGTCAAGGTGATTTAGAGGTTTGGATGATATAGATCATACTTTTGTTAGTAAAGTGGTAAAAAATGGTGTAAAGAGGTAAAATGTGAAATATTGATGTGATTTAAGTGAAACTTGTTATATATGTGATGTTAATGAGGTTTGAATGGTATATTATACTGTACTTTCATATAGTTGCATGTAATAGTCAATAAGAGTGAATTATTCTGTTACTGAGATTTTTATCTCACCCCGTGGTTACATTTTTACAAGGCAAAATAGTAATAAGGGTAAGGAAAAAGAGTCAGGATCGACTTAGATTTGAAAAGTCGTGTGATTCCAGAGTTTATGTAATGAACTAGAAAACTTGTGTATTTATATGTATATAAGTTGCCATAGGGTTGCATACATGTTTTGAGTAGTGATTTTGTACAATATTAGCCCAATTATGTGTATATGTGGTGAAATGAATCAGGGGCTAAGATTGGAATGTGTATGTGTTGAAAATGTTGTGAATATTGGTGAATCTTAAGCTCATGTGTAAAATCATGATAAAATGAGTAATTTAGGGCTAAGATTGAATAGTAAATGTGACATGTGTGGATATGTGATAAGAAAATGGCCAAGTGGTGTCAAATTGTATTGAGTTATGAAAAGTTGATTAATGTGAAAATTTGCCGTTGAGGGGTTAAATTACAGTATATGTGTGTATATGTGATATATTGTAGTTAATCAGATATAATAGGTCCTTTTGGACTTGATTCAAGACCATGTGTTGTCTAATTAGAGAAACGGATCAATTTCAGCATTTGGGTATGCAAATTTTTTTAAAAAAGTGACTTTTTGCACCCGAGTGTCCAAATTTTGATCGAACTATTAAATTGTACTCAAATTTGTCTCATTAGCTAGCTTATGATATAAGTTTCGTGTGAGTGCTTAAATCACTCCAATTGGATGTCGTATGTGAAAACGATGCAGGTTGAAAGTTTATCAATTTGTTGTCAAAATGATAGCAAAAATGTTGGACTGGTGTAACATCCTAAATTTTTTAATCCTGAGGTTAGCGATTAATTGAGGGTAAAGTGATAATTAATGTGAGATTAGAGATTTGGATGGTTACTTGATAGATTGACTCATTGGGATGTTGTATGAATAGATATGGGTGAGAAGATTGCATTTTGGATCAAAGCAAGTATACGTGGTGAGAATTAATCTCATTGTGACACGCGTCGCAGTTTGTGCTGCATGCACCACGGCGCATGGACTAAAAAATGACTTCTTAAATCGGGAAATTTCAAAATTTTTAGAAGGTAGAAATTGAAAACACATAAGAGGAAGGAGAGAAGAAGGGTTGATCAGTTAAGGCAAGCCATTTCAAGTCATTGGAAGGTGTTTATAATCGACAACTTAGCGGATAAGCTATGTATAACTCTTATCTTCTATTCTATCCAAAGTTCTCTGAAAATAAGTTATAGAGAAATTAAATCGGTGACATTTTTTGGGGTTTGATCCTTGCTTAATAGTAATAAAAAGGTTCTCGGAAGTTAAATTGGAGTTTTATGACTAGTTTAAAGCTGAACAATAGAGCTTTAAACCCGTAGGATCATTTTGGCTCTAGGTTAGAGAGAGAAAGGGGTAAGAATTTGATTTGAGTGAAATGAGACCAGTTGAGGTGATGTAATGTGATAATCGAGTAGTAATTGACTTAGAATGGATAAATGAAAAAGAGTTTACGGATGAATATAGCCATAAGTAATAAATATGTGTTTTGGTCAAAAGGAAAAAATTGATTAAAATGTGCTAAATGTGTTCACATTGGCATATTGAATGTGTGAATTGAGAAAGAAGCTTGTGATAAGCTATTGCGGTAGTTGAAATCCACGGGTAACCTTTTTAGTGATAGAAAGGTTGAGGTAACCAAATAACTTTCTTTGTTTGACTATTTGTTGTAATTATGTGTGAATATGCTATGTAATGTATGAAATGGTTTTCAACTAAGTATGTTTTATGGCATTGTGTGAATATTGTATGAAATAGCGTTTAATTAAATAAAAACATTGAAATGGTTGATTTCAAACGATATGTTAATGTGTGTGTGTGTGAGTGAGAAAACATGTAAAGTGATAAATAGGAACCTATGAATGGTTCAAAAAGCATGATCATAGAGGTGAGAGTTCACCCGAGTTGAGACATGATGATAAGATCATATAGCATATTCTCCTTAGTGTCCGACGGGGTGCAGTGTTGGACCTTCTTAGTACCTTTTAAGGTACGCTATTGGAGAAAATCTCCTTAGTGCCTATTAAGGTATGGTATTAGAGATATAGGACTCCTTAATTTCTGTGTGATACGATATTCGAGTCAACGACATCCTATTTTATGTATTGGGGAAAACTATAGTCCAAAAGTGAGATAGAACACCTTTGGTTGGGTGATTCTACCACTAAAGGTAAACTCAAGGCCAATGAGATATACATTGATCTATGGCGAGGCTATGGTTTTATGTCGGGGTAATTTAAAGATTTGGTCAATAGCGATCATGCTATGCGATGCAATATGCTACTATACGTGGTATAAGTAGAGAAAAGTGGTAAAATAAGTATAAAAGTGATGAAATGTTTGATGAGTGTTGTTTGAAATGAAATATGTGATATGTTATATAAAATGTTATATTATGCTTTACCTTCATATAATTGTATGTGATAATCAATATGAGTGAGTTATTTTGTTAAGAAAATTTTTATCTCACCCCTGTAGTTATATTTTTACAGGACCAAACAGTGATCAGGGCAAGGGGAGAGAGATAGGACCAGCATAGTGGTGTCATTGTTGTGAAAGTCTCTGAGATTGTATAATGGACTGAAAACTTGGGTATATATGGGTATATGAGTTGCCATAGGATTGCATGCATGTTTTGAATAGTGACTTTGTGAAATCTTAACCCAATTATCTGTATATGTGATGAAATGAATCAAGAGTAAAGATTTAGGTGTATATGTGTTGATTTGTTGTACATATTGGTGAATCTTAAGCCTAAGTGTGAAATTATGATAAAATGAGTGATTTGATGTTAAGATTGAGTAATACATATGTTATAAATGTGAATATATGTGATTATGTTGAGAAAAAGGCTAAGTGAGCCAAGTTGTACCAAGTGTTTGCAAACTGTGAAAGTTTATGAAATGTGAAAATTGACTGTTGAGGGGTCAAATTTTAATATATGCATATGTTTCTGATATAATATGATCAATCAGGTGTATTAGGTCCTTTTGGACTTGATTTAAGGCCTTATGTGATCTAATAAAAGAAAAGGAACAATTTAAATGTTTGGGCACACAAAATGTTTAGAAAAAATGACCTTTTGCACCTCGGTGTTTAAATTTTGATTGGACCGTTAGATTGTGTCCAAACCTGTCTCATTAGCTAGCTTTTGAGCTAAGCTTCATATAGGCACTTAAAATACTCCGATCAGACGTCATATGTGAAAACGGTGCATGCTAAAAGTTTGTCATTTTATTGTTAAAATGATACCAGAAATTTCAGATAAGGGCGTCACAATGCATGGTGTCACATGCCGCAGTGCATGGTATAGAAAGTTGAATGTATGGCTCTATGTAACATGTCACAGTGCACGTACCGCACTGCGCGACACACAACCCATATTTCAACCTGATTTTTGAAATTTGAAATGCATGCAATTGTGATAGGAATATTTATGGGTTGTGTTCACTGCGCAATTATACAGATGTATTATGATTTTTGATGATTTTGAAAACAAGTCTTTGGCTAAAACTTTTAATAACATATTTGATTACTGTGATGATTTGTGATGTAGTAATTCGATTAATCTTCTTCTGTATTAAGTGGATATAGGGGGTTACAACTGGCGCGTCGTGGCGCATGGTATCACATGCCGCAGTGCATGGCACAGACAGATGGGTGTGTGACTCTATAACACACGTCACGGCGCACATGTTGCACGTCACAGTGCTTAGCCTATTTTTCAATTTGATATTGTGATTTTAAATACATGCATTGATTGAGGTTGATGTATATGAGCTATTTTCACTGCATATTACTCTAATGCATTATGGTTTTTAATAATTTTGCAAGCAAGTCTTTAACCAAAACTTTTCAAATAATTTCTTTAATTACTTATTGGTGTGTTTGACATGTTGATTTGGTTAATCTTTTCTTATATCGAGTGGATATGGGGGAAGCTTATAGTTAGAACAATAATTATAAAAGTTACTCAATATTCTATATTTTGAATTAATTAAGACTTTTAGAAGACATTATTTATTATACTGTAGAGGGAGTAATATTAACGAGATATTAATTATATTTTTTAATATTAATTTCTTTCAAACTCGTTGATTATAAAAAAATATAATATAAATTTTAAAATTTTTTATTTAAATAGAAATAAGATTAGAAATTTATTATATTTTTAAATAAAATTGATAACTTAACCATATCTTAGGGATAGCTCCAAAAATTCATATATGTTGAACACAAATTGTTTGTTGTGTTTGAACAATACAACTATCAGACATACCAAAGATGCGGAGTCTCAAAAATGATAAAAGGATTTTTGGACTTCCTTATCTCCGTTCACCTGAATGCGGGGATGCAAATATGATGATATAAAGGTCGTTTGATTGCTAATTTTGAAGTACAAAGTTGCTAAGATTATAACTATGAAATTGAAATAATAAGATCTAAACCTAAATGCAAAATAAATTTGAATTGAAACTAAACAAGGAATTTGATATGCATGTGGATTCTCTCCCTGATTTCATTAGTTGGACTCCTTTTATAGTTGCATGTCTGCAAAATATATGCTATCACTATGCACAGTCTAATGAGATTCATGGCACGTTAGATAATAATCTCATGTCCTCTTAATAATCTTTCACGTTTAGTCTCTCCGAGTCTTAAGGACTACACTCTTTAGTATATGTTTAACATGAAACTTTGTCTAAGTGGTTGATCGGGCCTTATCTTTAGTTGAATATTGGGCCAACTGTTCCTTATTCATTTTTCTTTGTTATTTTGGGCTTTAATTATATTGACACTTCATTTTAGACCCAAACGGGGATAGTAAAGGAACCTAAATATTGGATGTGTACTCAAGCAAGTTTAATATAGTGCAATAAATACAAAAAAAAAGAAGTTATAATCATCAATATTATACTTCCTCGTTCTTCCTTACTGGTCATAATTAATTAATTAAGAGCATTAATTTTTAAAAATTATTATAATATTCAAAAACGACCTTTAATTATCTTACATTAATCAAAACATTCAAAAAAATAAGAGAGAAATTTGCAAAATATGAAGATCACTTCAAGAGAGTTCTTATAAAGGAAGTATAAATAATTAACACAGTATTTGGAAGAATATATTATGAAAAATATATTTATGATTTCCATCTTGGACTACAAATAGAGTTCAATTTCTAGCATCATAATCATAACACATTGGCCCAAAACCTTATTAGCACAAAAATAGAAAGAAAAAAAAAACATTAACGTTTGTTCGCCAAAAATAGAAATATTGAATTATGCATTTTGATTGTTATAAGTCCTCATAATTTTGAAAATATCCCCATAATTTACAAGAGCGTGCAATTCAACATGGCAAATTACCATACTATTCTAGTAGCATCTATAGTTTTGATGATTTCAAACCTTAAAAATTGTTTTTTGCAAGTTAAATAGAGTGATTAATATGTTGAGAAGATAAGTATCAAACTTTATTAAGAGAAAACTTTCTATCAAAAAGTTTATACTTCTAGTCTTTCACTTGGCTTTTTAGCAGTGAGCTCTAATCATGTTTTTTTTTTGTTTGGAAAAAAGACAAATGCATTAACAATAAAATAAAAGTATATGAAATTATAGAGAAAATAGAAGCATTAAAAGATGAAAAGTAACTGAAAAAAGACAAGTCATATGGATCACATTTGTGAACAATATAATTGAAGTTGTCCAAAAGCTTTGCAATATCATGATTCACCATGTATTGTCACTTGGAACAAAAACAAACACCATTGTTATGTTTAATTCTCAAATTCCCAAAGCTTGTAGTGCTTCCAAATTGATTCAAAGAGAAATTCTTGATCTAGAGCAGGATGTTGCAAACATGAATGGCCAAGAAGAGATGAAGAGTAATAGCATTAGATTTGCTAAGAAGCAATTTTATAACCCTCCCCCATATTCACTCAATACAGGAGAAGATTAATAGAATTATCACATCACAAATCATCACAATAATCAAATATGTAATTTGAAAAGCTTTGGTCAAAGACATGTTATTGCAAAATTACCAAAAATCATATTATAGTTAGAACAATACAAAGTGAAAATAAATCATATACATTCACCTCACCAATTTCATGCATTAAAAACTAAGAAATCAGGTTGAAATATGGGCCGTGAGCCTTGGCATGTAGTACATGCATCCTAGCATGTGGCATAGAGCCACACGTCTAACTTTTTGTGTCATGTGTTGCGGCATGTGACACCATGCGTCGCGCCACGCTACACTTGTCTGAAATTTCTGTTATTATTTTGACAATGAAATCAAACTCCCAGTGTGTGCCATTTTTATATACGACATTCGATCGGAGTGATTCAAGCGCCCACATGAAACTTAACATAAGCTAACAAATGAGATAGGTTTGGATATGATCTAACGGTCTAATCAAAATTTGGATATCTAGGTGCAAAAAGTCACTTTTTCTAAAAATTTTGCACACCAAGCACTCAAATTGATCCCTTTGTCTCATTAGACCATAGAAGGCTTTGAATCAAGTTCAAAAGGACCTATTACACCTGATTGATCACAGTATAACATATATATACTTATATATTGAAATTTGACCCCTCAACGATCATAAACTTTCACAATTTGCATCACATGGAACCACTTGGCCTACTTGGCCCTTTTTCTCAACACATTCACATATATTCACATTCATAACACAATCACAACTCAATCTTAGCCCTAAATTACTCATTTCATCATAATTTCACACATGGGCTTAAGATTCACCATTATCATTGCACAATTTCAACACATATATACCCAAATCTTAGCCCCTGGTTAATTTCATCATATATATACACAATTGGGCTAATATTTCACAAAGTCACTATTCAAAATATGCATACAATATTATGGCAACTCATATACACAAAATTCACACTAGTTCAGTTCATTATACAAACTCTGAGTTCACACGACTTTAATAACTTAAGCTAGTCCAGACTCTTTTCCTTTGCCCCATAAAAATGTAACTGCGGGGGTGAGATAAAAATCTCAATAACGGAATAACTTACTCTTATTGACTATCACATACAATTATATGAAAGTGAAGCATAATATATCATTCAAACCTTATTAACATAGCACTTATATCACATATGTCATTTCAAATAACATTAGTATAGCACATTTCACCACTTTCACTGCTTTTCACCACTTTTCTAAAATAAGCATGATCTCTACCGTTCGAACCTCCAAATCACCCTAACTTGAAACCATAAGCTTGTCATAGACCAATGTACACTCTCATTGGCCTTAAGCTCATCTTTAGTGGTAGAATCACCTTGCCAAAAGTGTTCTATCTCACTTTCGAACTATGGTTTCCCCCAATACACATAATGGGGGTGCTGTTGACTCTAACACTGCATCACACAAATACTAAGGAGTCTGATATCTCTAACACTGCACTTCAACAGACACTAAGGAGATCTTCTCCAATATCGCACTTTAAAAAGCACTAAGAAGGTATAATTCTCCAACACCACACCCTGTCAAGCATTAAGGAGAATATGTCATATGGTCTTATTACCACCTCTTCACTTGGGTGAACTCTCACTCCTATGATCATGCTTTCCAAACCATTTAAGGTTCCTTATTACCACTTTACTTGTTTTCACATACATAACACACATATATATACCAATCATATAAAATCATATTTTCAATCCTTTTATCTAGTGAAAAGTCATTTTATGCAACATTTGCAAAATACCATAAATCATGCTTAGTTGAAAACCATTTCATGCACTACATAGCATACTCACACATAGTTATAACAAATAGTCAAACAAAAAAAGTTATTCGATTACCCCAACCCTTTTATCACTAGAAAGGTTACCCATGAATTTGAACTACCACAACAGCTTATCATAGCTTCATTTCTCAACCCACACGTTCAATATGCTAATCTGAACACATTTCGCACATTTTAATCATTTGGTCCATTTTGACCAAAAACACATATTTACTACTTATGACTATATTTAGCCATATTTTCCTTTTCATTTATCTATTCCAAGTCTATTATTACTCGTTTACTACTTTATATCACCTCAACCAGCCTCATTTCACTCAAATCAAATTCTTACCCCTTTCTCTCTCTAACTTAGGGCCAAATTGAGCTTACGAGTTCAAAGCTTTATCGTTCAGCTTTAAACTAGTCACAAAGCTCTAATTTAACTCTCGAGAACCTTTTTATTACTATTGGATAAGAATCAAACCCCTAAAATTTCATCGATTCAATTTTTCTATAACTCATTTTCAGAGAAATTTGTGTAGCTTACTCGCTAAGTAACTAATCAGAAGCACCTTTCACTGCTTTGAAATAGCATGCACTGGGAGGTCTCAGCTTTCTCTTCTCTCTTTTCATGTGTTTTCAAATTCTCTCTTCTAAAAATCACCCAAAATTCATGACTTAAGGGTTCATTTTCTGGTTCATGTGCCGTGGCGCATGCAGCACAAGCCGCAATGCGTGGCACAATGAGATTAATTCTCACTATGTGTACTTGCTTCAACCCAAAACACGATCATCTCACCCGCATCTATTCATGCAACATCCCAATAAGTCAAATCATCATATAACCATCTAAATCTCTAATCTCACACTAATTACCACTTTACCCTCAATTATCAGCAAATTATGGGATTGAGAAATTCAGGATGTTATAAATTTAATCTAGCCTTCATTGTTAATAGATAAAGAAACAACATAGCAAGTGTTTTTCCTTCTCTTGAAAATATATGATTGTATCTCCTAGTTGAGGATATGAGCTTGATTATGAGAGTAAGGGATAAAAAATCCATTAGTACTTATAAGATTTGTATTTTTCCCTTGGTGTTGAATGCATGTTATCATTCACCTTTGAGAAATAGATATTGTTCATTGAAATCCCTATTGACCTATTCAATAAGGATTACCTTTCTTGTATGCAAAGCATGATTCTTTTTATACCAGATTAGATGTAGCAATAGATACATGCATTTTAAAGTTTAAGTTTCTTGATTTTGGTATAGAAATTTTGAAGTTTGTAAGATCTAAAAAGGAAGACCTTGGGCAAAAATGTCTGAGGAGCAAATAGATAGAAAGCCAAACTAGATAGTTCTTGTGTAAGGGCAATCATATAAGATGTGATGCAAAGTTTGTTGTGTGTCAAAACCAAAGACACATTGAAAGTTAAGAGTTGAGATTATGCTTGTTCAATATATCCCCAAAAAGTATTGCTTTAGGAATAATTTTCCAAATGAATAGGAGAGTTTTTTTTAAGGAAATTGAAGTTTCCAAAGAAAGTCTCAAATTCCTTTCCTAGCTAAGGTTCTATCTTGATTTACGAAAGCAACATTTTAGTATCCATCCTTAATTAAATGAGAGCCAAAACCCCAAATCAATTGACCAACTAAACCAGTGAAAGAGATAGTGATTAGACACATTATTTACACATTTTATCCATACATTTAGGACCTATTTTACATGATATATTCCCTAACTATATGCATTTTTGGTGTTAAAAGTAATAAAATTTCCTAAGGGGTGAATTTATGTACTAAGGGTATTTTGGTCCAAATTTGCACTTTTTATGAAAAATTGGGTTTTTGTTGGACTAAATGTCATTTTTTTCCTAGATACATCATGGTCCAATTGGTTTTTAAAAATTCATTTTAGTTTGTTTGGTTGACCTAATTTGGGCTTTGCATGCATGTGTTTACATTATGCTTCTCACTTGACATTGCTCTTGAATTTTATTTATAAATATTCTCCCATTTAAATAATTAAGTCCTTGTCCAAAAATATAATTTATTTTATCACACATATATTATTAGATTAAATTAAATGTTATTTTGTGACTTAGGTAAACAAGTGCACTTGGACTTGTGTCAATTGGGCTAAAGGCAAGCAAGGAAGGCTTTTGGGCTTGAGTTAGGCTTGCAAGGCCTTACAAGAAGAGGAGAGGGAGCTGCAAAATTTAAATCCAAATTCAAAATGGCAACCATGTAGTCCTACATCACTCAAATCTCCAAATTAGGAAAATCATATTCTCTCCTTAATCCTTGTCTTGACTTTGTGATTTGGAAATCAGATTTGTAGCCAACAAAATCACCTTGAAATCAGATCATATTCCTCCCTTCTAATATGCACCTGATCCTCTTTGTGTCCAAGTTCATTCTAAGCTTGATTCACACACTTAATTTTGGCCAACTCACACACATATCACTCATAACTCACACAATCATCCATACTAATTGAAAGGTGGTGTAATTTCATCCAAGCCATCATCCATTCACTCATCCGCTCATTTTCTCTCATTCTCTCATCTCTTCTCTTCTATCTCTCTTCACAAATTTCATCCATCACCTACATTACACCAAAAAAAAACACACACACAACCCTAGTCTCTATCCGTTCATCCATCCAAGGTTTTCATCTTCAATGGTAGGTGAGTTTCATTTTGGCCAATGCATGAAGAAGAGGTCTTCCATGGTGTTTGAAGGCTAAGAGGCTTGTGGATCTTAGAGGAGGAGGAAGAGGATAAGGCTAAACACTCAACACCTCCTCGATTTTTAATTACTCTACCTTAGTTTTTTTCAATGTCTTAATGTTATAAGGCCATAATTTTGGATTATTTCATCTTGTATTTGAGCCATAATCTTGGTTCATTTGTGTTTATTGTTGAGAACTTGGTGATTTGATTATGTTCTTTTGTATTTGCTACTTCCTTACATTAGTGGATGTTCTCATAATCTTGAGATTTCCATTAGTGTCTCATCTTGCATTTTCTACATCATCATCTTGAGTGGTTGATGCTTAATTTTTTGTTTTCTCACCATAATCTTGGGAGTTTACATGCTTTTTGGGAAGGACCGAATCACATATGCATAATTCACATCACACTTGGTCAATATTTAAAACTAACCTAATGAATTGAACTAAGAACCTTAATCTAGGACTTAGGGAGGTTGTTGGGAAGGTTAAGAGGCTAGAGATAATTTTTCTAATTTTTTTCATTTTAAGCCAAAAGGGTAAAGTAATCTAAAACCAACTTAATTAATTTTAAGCCCATGACTCACTCACTACTCCAACTCTAAGATCCTACCATTCCATAAGAAATCACCAAAAACACTTTGATTTCCTTTTAAAGCTTTCTTTTTAATTTTCAAAAAATCAAATCAAAATCAATCAATCCTTTGAGTAATTTAATTAACATTGGTTAGCTCTAATTAATCATAGTAAGCCTCCTCAAGTGAATCGACTTAGGTTGACCATTATCTATATAATGTGAAACTTAGTATTGTTTTGGGAGTTAATGACAAACTCTTCCTAGATAGGTGTCCTTAAAATGGAGTTAGCCTCTTCCTTGCCATAAAGCTTGAAAATGAGAGGAGCATTCTACTTAGCAACCATCCAAGGAGCTAGATCAAGAATTATAAGGTCTAAAACTTCTAATATGTTTAAATTGTGAGCATTCCACCAAGTATCATAGGTTATGGAAATAGAATCTCCATCCCCTACTTGCCAAGTGAGATACTTTTTAATCAAGTCTGAAGCTTTAAAAATACCTTTTCAAAAGCAAGAAGCATTATGAGGTATTTTATAAAGAAGTCCATTATGAATATGCTTAATTCTAATCGTGTTACCCAGAAGGGAATGTTCTTTAACATTAAGAACTCTCCAAATATGATTAACCAATAAAGCCACATTCATATTCTTATTATCTCACAAACCAAGTCTACTATCCTTTATAGGAGAAAAAAGAATATTTCTTTTGAGAATATGAATATTCCTTTTACCATCATTGTATCCTTAAAATAAATTAGTCAGCTTAGCATAAATGACTTCATAAAGATATTATGTGATGGCCTAGCTAAGGAACAAGGGCATGCTCAAGGATCTATTATAAGGGATTAGAGGTCCAATGACTAGGGTTAGGACCAAAGCTATAACATCTTGATTTTTTAATTTTTGTAATTAACTACTAATCAAGGGTGAATTAGCAATCAGTAAATGATTAGAAGTTTGAATGATTATTTGATAATTTGACTCTTTGGGGTGTTAAATGAGCAGATACAAGTAGAAGAATTGAGTTTCAGAGCGAAGCGTGTGTGCGCGGCGAGAATTTTTCTTGTTGTGCCATGTGTTGCGAATGATGTTGCCTACACCGTGGTGCATTGACTAGAAACTTGGCTGATAAGTTGTGATTTAGCTTGGAATTCAAAAGGGGAAAACATAGAAAACACAAGGGGAGAAGAGAAGAAATAAAGGTCTGATAGGGCAAGAAAGTTTGGGATCTTGGAAGGCATTTCTAATTGTTAACTTATTGGGTAAGTTTTGTACAACCCTTACCTCTAATTCTACTATAATTTCTCTTAGCATGAGTTATAGAGAAATTAAATCGAAAAAATTTAAGGGGTTAGTTTCTTACCTAATACTAATAAAAAGGTTCTCGAGAGTTAGATTAGAGTTTTATGACTAGTTTGGAGTTGAACAATAGAGTTTTAAACCTCTAAACTCAAATTTGGCCCTAATTCAATAGAAATAAGGGTGGAAATGGTGTTAGAGTCAAATGAGATTATTTGAAGTGTTGTAAAGTGGTAATTGAGTGATAATGAACTTAGAAAAGCTAAGTGGAAATGAATGAATGGATAGTTATAGCCTTATTTGACAATTAAGTAGTTTTTGGTCAATTGGATCAATTGACTAATTGTGCCAATTGTGTATAGATTGGTATATTCTATAAGTAAGTTCCTACCACTATGACTAACTCACCCAAGTTCACCTGCTTTTATTGTAACAAGAAAGGACATATGACTAAGTCATGTATTCATCGGAAGCAAGGGTTAAGTGAAAATATGAAGTAGGTTCTAAAAGGGTCTACTAACACATCAGGACTCAATCAAATTTGGATACCTAAGAATACCTAACATTTGTATAGGTATCAAGGAGAATCACACATGACTAGTGACAACTCAATGTTCTTATACATGGTAGAAACTAAAAATGGTAGGACTATCACTTTTGGAAACAATGAAAAAGGCAGAATTCTCAATATAGATAAGGTTGGTAAGACTTCTTCCAACTTTCCTTGCATAGATAATGTTTATCTTGTTGATGGTTTAAGACATAACCTTTTAAGCATAAGTCAATTATATTACAAAGGTTATGAAATATTACAAAGGGTGGTATATGAAAACAGAAAATAGGTTCGGGAGTCGATTGAGTGTGGGGAAGGTATTAGGCACCCCACAACACTCATTCATAAGAACAACACCTGAAGATTGTTGTGCTATATAAATATGATTTTAAAATTATTTTAATTATCCCTTTTATATTCATATGTTTGATATAAAAATGATAAGAATTAAATAAAAAATATTTATCTATTTATGAGAGAGGACTTGACTCAGAATCTAACTCTGAGGCCTACGTACCCTGTGATAGGGATCAAAGTCCACGTAGTTCGAGCTTAAAATATTATTAGTGAAAATATTTTTGAAGAGAAATTAATTAGAAATAATTCACCATTTTGCAAATAAGATAATTTTTAAATATTTTGATGTGTGTGTTTTAAATTGCAAAAAGTGATTTAATTTCAATCATTTTCTTAATCTTTGAATTTTTGGGATAAGAAAAAGGTAAAGGGTTTAAAAATTATTTTTATTTTTTATTTTTTTTATATCTTATGATCGAGAATTTAACTGTTATACTTGTAGAGCCTTATTAGCTCATACGATAATATAATTATTCTTTATATCTGCGAAAAATCCAAACTATCACACGATAAAAGAGTTTAACAACTTAGTTTATTTACTTAAGTTTTTTTATTATTATTTTTTTAGTGCATTCATATATACGTATCTTTTTTTTAAAAGACTCTTAATCATCATACCTGCAAAGTCTTATTAACTTTTACGGCAATATAAATATCCTAAATATCTGCAGAGATTTGAAATCCTCACCATACAGGATTAAATATTATATATTTTAAAAATATTTTAATATGTAATTATATAATTTGTATTTTAAAATATAAAAATCTTAATCTCTATACCTACGAAGTCTTATTGACCTTCATGGTAAGATGATTATTTTAGAGGTTGATGGATATTCAAAAATCTCACAAGACCAAAAGATTTAATTCATTAATTTAATTAATTAATTTTATTATATAAAAAAATTATAATTTTATTTACAAAATTTATTTATTTATTTATTTTATAAGTTAATGACCACGATATTTGCGAGGACTGATTATCCTTCACAATGAGGTGATTAAGCTAAATATCTACGGAGATTTTTTTAATCTCTCACGATACCATTCAAATGTTTTAATTGATTATATTTGTAAAATAATAAGAACAAACTCCTTCATTTAACCACACATTTAAAATCTCCATATGAAAATGATGTCATGTAAAATCAAAATTATCTTCAAGAATTAATCAATTATTATTAAATGAAAATTAAACACAAAATAATGTATGACTTTGAAAAATAAAGAAATAAAAATTAAATTTAGGTTGATTAATACTCTTTCATGCTAGAAGACAAACTTGCATCTTCTTATCACTTAGCTCAACAATAAAATTTTTGTTCAAAATGTTAGAATATAAAAAAAAACCATTATGCAAAAGTATTATAACTAAATCAACCACATTTGTAAAAGCATATAAACACATGTTAGAGCATATTTAAGGTATGCAACATTATTATTCAAAGAAAGTAAATACAATGATATAAAGCTACTTTCTCTTCAAATATTTTCTTAAATATTCCCAATCCATACTTGAACTCTTAAAACTTCCATATTTCCTTATTTCAAATATGAGTAGTTATCATTAAGGGTCCCTTTGATGATAGAAATTTACATACATATTTGTTGCAAGAATTTAGAACCAATGAAGCAATGTTGCAAGAGTTTAGAACCGATGAAGCCAAAACAAGTATGGCATACTAGTGTCAGCTTTGGTTTCATCTTAGTGTCAGCTCTAGCTTTGTCTCAGTGCATGCAAGAATTTATGCGTCCTTCATCTGATAAGCTACCGCCAGTGCATGCTCTATTTCTACGTTTGCTGTGTGCTTCTTCTTTTCAGTGTTAGCTTCTGGTTTTGTTTCAGTCTTTTCCCCTCTCAGCTCTCTCTCCTTATCGTCTCAGTTCTCTCTCCGTTTTCTCCTATTTTTCTAGCCAAAATAGCTCCTCCGTCTGTCTCTTCCTCTCAGTCTCGATGCTCTTCCTTCCACCTTCTTCTTGGTATATTGCTCTCGTCTGTTCGTCCTCCCTCTCTTTCTCTGTCTTAGCTTTATATAGAGGATAGGAGGGATGCTTTTTTTTTGAAGTCATGATTATTTACCTGCTGTTTGCTCTTCACATGCTTCAGCTGCTGTCTCGCCTTCTCTCTGTTTCTGCTTTTTCCCCTTTTTTTGCTGCATTTTCATGCACCTGACCTCCCCTATCTTTGTCTTTCGTGTGTGTGCCTTTCTAGTCTTATTTCTCTATTCTTCCACCTGTTGCATGAATGCATGCGTTCCTGGTTCTATTTCTTTTTCTCCTGATGGCCGAAAGTGTGTGTGTGCATGTACTGGTTGCTTGCTGCTCCTTTTGCTCTGTTTTGCCTTTTCTATGCTCAGCCAAAAGTGCATGTGTGTGCGTGTTCTCTTTTTCCTGTCTTCTGCATCCATGCTTCTGCTTTCTTTTTGTGTGTATTTTGTGCGTGCAGGCTACTATGGCTAGCTGAAGAGGATCTGTTTCTCTTCTCTCTGTTTTTTTTTAATGTTTCAGCATTTCTCTGCCCTATTTCTGTGTTTCATGTGTACTATTTCTGTTTGTTTTTTTTTATGCTGTAACGAAAAATCTGTGCATGCGTAGTCGATAATTTTTTTTATTTGCTTCCTGTTGCTACACCTGGAAGAATGGATAGAGGAATTAGTTAAACACTGGATTTTCTAGCGTTTAACCCTTGATTTCCATGTTATTTATATTATTATTTTCTTAAAACCTAACTCTCTTTTCTTTTAGTTTTTAATTATTTTATTATTATTATTATGTATATGTACATATAAGGGAGACAATCAAATCTACAAAAATGTAAAAATACTTAATTCTTAAGAAGTTGATTCTCACAATTTTCTTGCTGTTGAAATAATTTGAAAAATATTTTTTTAAAAAAAATTTAAGCAAGGTTATTATTTTTAATTTTAATTAATCTTTTTATTTTAAAAGATATATAATCTTTAGAAGGATTAAATCTTATTTTTGTATTATATATATATATATATATATTTGAAAATATAATCCAAAAAGAAAATTTTCTTTTTTTTTGTATTTTTATATTTTTTGGTTATTAAAAATAATGCTCGAACAAAATACAGTGTTCATAGGCCAAATACCATGAGCATAGCCTGCTACATCACAAATAGAGTTTATGTGAAACCAATTTTGAACAAGACACCTTATGAGCTCTACAAAGAAAAAAAGCCTAACATCTCACATCTACATGTTTTCGACTGTAAATATTTTGTACTTAACAATGATAAAAATAATCTAGATAAGTTTAACTCTAAGAGTAACAAAGCTGTGTTTCTAGGTTATTCTAATAAAATCAAAACTTGTAGAGTATTTAACAAAAGAATCTTAACTATTGAAGAGTCAAATCATGTCAGATTTAATGAATCCTTATCAGATAAAAACAAAGAAGATGAAATCATAAATCTTACTCTTGATAGTCTCTGGCTAGATGAAAAGGAAGAAAATCAAGCTAACAATGATACCATGACTAATGATCAAAATGTGCAGACAAATGATCTTATAAATATTGACTATTAATTACAAATATACCAAAATTCTAATAACATATGCCAAAAATGTGAAAGATATAACTTATGCCTACAAATAAAGCACAAGTCTTAAGAAATAACCAGTACAAATTATAAACAACGCAACATTAGTACATATAAATACATATGCGCGTGTTGTGCATGAACATGTAGACATATATCCTCAGCCAGCTCCACATTTACCCGCACCTGTTTGTTGTTTATGAATGCCGTTAATTATAGCCTTGCACTTTTTAGCTCATATAGCCTTGACCACCTTTTATCAATAGAACTGTTTATCCCTCCAATAACTGAAACAAAAACGTTTCTTCTCTTAAAGCATCAACACAAACATGCAGCCACATGAAACTTCAAAAATGTGTGTGTGTAGAATTTGGCATGACATATATCAGTTGAAGTGTGTATGTATGTGAAATTGTGTAAACTATGACTCCCCTATATAATTAAACACAAGTGGCATTATTCTATATATTTAAATCTCTTCACTATCATCATCCAAATCAAATCCAGTATAGTAAGTGCTGTTAAAGGCAAAAAGTGCACTCCAGGTGCAAGACTTCTAAAGGCAAAAGAAAGGAGCGTGCCCAAGTGAAGCAAGGTGTTGTGAAAATGCATAATGTATAGACAAAAAATAATAGACAAAATGCTAAATGCAAATTTAATTCATCTTCATATAAATACTCTGAAATATTGTGTCATGTGAAGAACATATAGATATAGCTAACAATCATGCTGTGCATTATGAATAAATACTTTGGGAAATTGCAACCAGACACCAAAAGGCGCTCACTTTTGCTCGAGCAAAGAGCACAAGGCATCCAAAGGTGAGCACCTGAGTAAACTCATTGCCTCTCATCACACGAGGGGTGAGATCTTATGCATAAATACTGTGAGAAATCGCAACCAGGCTCCAAAAGGAGCTTGCTTTTTGCTCAAGAAAGGTGCCTTGAGAGCCTACGTGAACTCATCGCCTCTCTTCACACGAGAGGCAATAAGGCTATTCTGCACCTTGTCTCAGTGCCTGAGCGACTTTAACGACACTAATATTATTTGAATTATTCATGTACCAAAAAATTAGAAACTAACTTTGATTATTTCATCAAGATGAGTTATTTAGTCTTTTATTTTACATCTGTTCACCTCCTTTTTGTAAAACAACAGTTATTTTGAAATCTTCATATGCTGTTTAGATGCATGTCAACTTAATGCCATGCAGTGTCGCTGTTGGAATGAGTTCAACATGACACTTCTAAAAACAGGCCAGTCCATGCTTTTTCATCAATTTTCCTTCAATTTTTAAACTGACCTTGGAGCTTCATTTTGTTGATTACTAAAAGCAAAAGGAAACCCTGTTATCATTATCAAGTTTTCAACAAATGCTTACACTGTAATGTGGCCTCAGATTTCTCGCACAACTCTGAGCAAGTATCCTGCAGAGAAAGGGGGGAAAAGAGTGAATAAAAAAAGAAAAAAAAGGCTTACATTGTCTATAATAACCTTAGAAAACAATGTAACTTCTAAAATGTGTCATTCAAAGTTGACAAAAAAAAATAATGTGCATGTTTAAATTGCAAACAATTTCATAATGATGTGCAATTATTATTTAGATTAACACCCAACCAAATTAATTGACGACAAATAGTTCCTTGAAAGTCACATTTTCATTTTCCAAAAATCAATTTTATCTCAACAATAATATCATAACACCAATAACATATAAAATTAAAAAAATACCACAGAAAATTTTCCACTGATAAGTGAAATTGACTTTCAATGATAAAACTGTTCATTGTTTTAATATCCACATGATCCTTTTCATTAAACTAAGGGTGAAAAGTATAATATGGTAACCAAGTGATTACATACTAGATCCTAAAAGGATTGAATGACACAATTAATGAATGACAAAATTGAATAATGTCTTTCCATCATATTATACTTTGATTGGGGTGTTTAGCCTGATGGTATCTTGTATCAGAGAATCAAGATCAGCTTCATATCCTGGTCTAACATATATCACCTGCATTTTATAAGTAGTTGTATCAGATTACCCTCGGTTAAAGACAATAATATTGGACATAATAGTAGCATATATCAGGGTATCCTAATGGGTTGGGGTTCCATCATTTTTTTTGGGCTCTAAAAGCAGAACGTCATAAAAATGTTGCAGTTTAGTGAGACAACAAAAGAGAACATCCATTTCTCGAGAAGGGGGATCAGAACTTTATATTGCTTCAAGTTACAACATTTCTTGTAAAACCAATATCTTCTAGCCAGCATATCCTATAGCTAATTTAATATAGTGTTTTTTCTTTTTCTTCTTTTGACTTGGAAGTACAGCATATCATTACTCAGAAAAGAACATACAAACTACAACCAAAACAACAAAAAAGAAACAAACAATACCCCTTTGATCAAACTCCGACTCTTCCCAAGATAGGTAGAAGTTGCTCAAAGATATGAAAATCATGACTAAGCCCCAAGGCTAGTTTAGCTAATGAATCTATACAAGATCCTAATTTCCTAATTTTGAAACTAATTTCTAATTAGGGATAAATTAGTAATTAGTGAGTGATTAGGATTTTTGAATGATGATTTGATATTTTGACTCTTTGGAATGTTGGATGAGTAGATACGGGTGAAAGGATTAAGTTCTAGAATGAAGCGTGTGCACATGGTGAGAATTTTCCTCACTATGCCACGCGCCACTGCTAATGCTACTTGTGCCACAGCACACACCATAGAAAATAAGATAATAATTACATGGAAACTAATGGGTTTTGGAGGAAAAGAAAGGAAAATTGAGCAGAGAAAAGAGAAAAGAGCTTTGCTCTGCTAGGGCATCGGATTTTGAAGCCAAGAGAGACATTTCCGACCAATAGCTTTCCAGGTAAGTTTCATACCGCCCTTAACTTTAATTCTATCCTAATTTCTCTTAGAATAAGCTACGGAGAAATTGAATCGGGAAATTTTACGGGGTTTGTTTCTTACCCTTTTGTAATGTAAAGGTTATTAGGAATTGAATTAAGATTTTGCCACTAATTTGAAATTAAACGATAAAGCTTAAAGACTGTATGCTTAATGTGACCCTAAATTAGAAAGAAAAGAGAAGGGAGATTGTGAAAGAAGTGTACTAGGATTAATATAAATAATGTAAAGAGGTGAGTGGGGACAAAGGTACCTAAATTCACTAAGTGTAAGGAAAAGAATAGTTGAATGTGGTTTTAGATGGTAATTAGTACTTATGATCAATTTTATTAATTGATTAATAGCACTAATTATGTGTAGATTATTGTGTTATGTGTATATCTTGAGAAGGGAAGATAGTGTGGTGATCAAGCATATAAGAAATCCACAGGTAATCCTTTCTTGTGATAGAAGGGTTGGGATAATCGAATAACTTTCTCTATGTCATTATTTATTGTAACTATTTGTAAGTATTATATTTATTTCAAGAAACTACATTGAACTATGCATGTTTTGAAAATAATCAATGGTTGGCATAAAAAGGATTTTCAAGAAATAGATTTCAAGAAAACGGACTTTGTGGAAATATATGATTATATAACCATATATATATAGATTTGAATGCGAATAAGTGATTGATATGTGAGCATGATCATAAAGGGTGAGAGTTTACTCATAAGGAAAAGTAGGAAGAAGTTTATATGACATTATTCTCCTTAGTGCTTGACTATATATGGTATTAGAGAATTTCATCTACTTAGTACCTATTGAGATGCAGTATTGGGGATTATCTCCTTAGTGCCTATGTGGGATACAATATTGGAGATCAGAGCTCCTTAGCATTTGTGAGATGCGGTGTTAGAGTAACGACACCCGATCATTATGTGTGATAGTGGTGAGTCAAGCAAAGGAAAAGACGTTAGGCTAGCCCCTAGTGCTGTTGCTATGGAAAACAAGAGTTTGTGTAATGAACTTGTTTTGTTTACATTTGTAAATGAAAGTTGCCATAGGACTCATACGTATGTTTTGTATTATGACGTGGTGATTTTGTGAATCTTAACCCTATATGTGTAAAAATATGTTACATTTAGTAAATTTTGTGATATGGGCTATGATTTGATTGAAATCATGTTGTGAATGTGTTATGAACATGTGGGAATATTACGTTATTATCGTCAATAATTAGCAGTTATTAGTATCATTCATTAGGCATTATTATTATTTATTAGACTTTATCTTTCTTGATATATATCTATAGGACTTGTTTGGACATCAAAATATGAATATAAGAAATATTATTCTCTCCAAAAATCCACATGGTATCAGAGCCATGCTAGCAAAATTTCAAAAATAATTTTTTAGGGTTTTTAGGTTATGGATCACATATTGCATCCTGTACAATACTGTTGGGTGTTCATACGAGTACTGCTAGAGGCTTTGTTGACCTTCACTGCCAGCCCCATAAGGAAGAGGAGACTTCGATCAGCCAAACCTAGAAAGATCACAACCAACAGTGGCGTGTGCGAGTCACATGTACCCCAACAGTGTTCGGCGCTAGAGATGCTTCATTGGCGAATGGGGGAGTGTGTGTGGTCCGATGCAACTTTGATGACTTCCTCCGACGTCAGCTTGAAGATTCCAGCCAGATCCCAGTATGTCCTTCGTCTGGGCAACCTTCGTTCATGGACTCGTGCTTTATCCCAGTATGTTCCGCACTACTTCCCTATTTTAATGGGTCTGTGATGTCTAATGTGTCTCGAGTATGGGAGTCGATTTATGTCTAACATTATAGGAATAATAATATTCCTATGTCTCATATTAAAAGTTGCCAAAACTACACCTGTTGCATTAGCGGCGAAAAAGGCTTCCTTCCTTCAAGCTTTAACACCATCACGTAATAGAACAGTGTGGATTGTTAACTTTGGAGCCTCTGATCACATGACTAATTGCCATGAGTTGTTTACCACTTATGCCTCATGTGCTGGGAATATTAAAATCAAGATTGCAAATGGCTCATTAGCACCTGCAGCGGGAAAAGGGAGTATTCGGGTTTCGGATTCTATAGTGCTGGAAACTATACTTCCTGTGCCTAAACTTGATTGTAATTTACTCTCAGTTAGCCAATTGACCAAGCAATTAAATTATTATGCTAAATTTCTCCCATCTTGTTGTGTGTTTCAAGATCTGTCATCAGGGGTGACAATCGAAAGTGCTAAGGAGTGTGAAGGATTCTACTATTTCAAAGTCTCTACCCGAGCAAGTAACTCCTCAATTGTTGGTAATTTTGCATCCTCCTCTAAAGTTAATGATTTTATGTTGTAGCATAAGAGGATGGATCATCCTAATTTCCATTATCTTCAACTATTGTTCCTAACTTTATGTCCCAACTTGAATATTAATAACATTCATTGTGAAGTGTGTGAGCCTGCCAAACACCATAGAACGTCCTTTCCCAGAGCAAAACACACACCTACCAAATCTTTCACAACCATTCATAGTGACTTGTAGGGACCATCTCGTACACCCAATCATACTAAAGTGACACGCTTCATTTCCTTTATTGATAACCATACTCGCATCTGTTGGGTTTACCATTTACAAAACAAATCTAAGGCTACATCCATGTTCATAAATTTCTTCAACATGATCAAAACCCAGTTTAATACCACCATCTAAGTTTTACACACCGATAATGGCATTGAGTACTTTAACCAATCTTTGAATACCTTTCTCCAATTGCATGGTATCGTGCATTCCAGTTCTTGTGCTCATATGCCCTAGTAAAATGAGGTTGCAGAAAGGAAAAATTGCCATATTCTTGACGTTGCTAGAGCACTCATGTTGACCTGTAATGTGCCTAAGTTTTATTGAGGGGATGCCATTTTAACCGCAACCTACCTTATCAATCGTATGCCTAGTCAGGTCTTATCTTTTGAAACCCCTCTCCACAAGTTGCAAAGTATTTTCTCCACCACCCATATTGAAACCAATCTTCCATTTCGTGTGTTTGGTTGCGCAGCATTTGTCCATAACCACCAAAGTACCAAACTTGAATCTTGAGCCACCAAGTGCATATTCCTTGGCTATTCTCCTACCTAAAGAGGATACAAATGTTTTAACCTTGTCACAAAACACACGTTTGTTAGTCTTGATGTCACCTTTCATAAAGCTACTCTATTCTATCCCAATTATTCAATTTAAAGGGAGAACATAGGTGAATCTCAGACTTGAGAACCCAAACCAAACATAAAATATGTATTTCTTGAGCCAGTACCTCCAATAATAGAACCATCACCCTCATCAACACCAACCTCTTCTCTTATGCCAAAATTTGAGAAAAACAATAAAGCAAAGGAAGATGTAGAAAGACCACAAAAGGGAGAGTTATTGGTTTACACTCAAAAAAAGAAATCCAAAGATAGTGAGCAACTTATACCTGAGGCACTAAGAAAGTTAGAACCTAAGGTAGTTCTTGGAGTTGATGTACCAAAGACAGATCCATCCAGTGAGCCAGATGATTCGGAACAAGGAAGTGAACCTATTGATCTTGATCTACCCATTGCTCTCCAAAAACAACCTCAATCTTGTACTTTACATTCGATTCAGAAGCATGTATCCTACAAGGTGCTCTCTCTAAGTTACCAGGCCTTCATCACTAATTTGGATAAAGTTGTTATTCCTAACAACATCCAAGAGGCACTGGGAATACCAAAATGAAGAAATGCAGTTATGGAGGAAATGAGAGCTTTGGAGAAAAATGGAACATGGGAGATTGTTAAAAGACCTAGAGGTAAGAAATTGATTAGTTGCAAGTGGGTCTTCACCCCAAAGTATAAGGCTGATAGCACACTTGACAAGTTAAAGGCACGATTAGTAGCAAGGGATTTTACCTAAACATATGGTATAGATTACAAAGAGACGTTTATACTAGTTGCAAAACTAAATACTATTAGAATTCTATTGTCAATAGCAACTAACCTTGAATGGTCACTCCATCAAGTAGATATCAAGAATGCCTTTCTAAATGGAGAATTGAAGGAAGAAGTCTACATGAATTCACCTTCGGGATTTGATAGAGGCAGAAGTGACAAAGTATGCCGGTTGAAGAAATCCCTATATGGCTTGAAATAGTCACCTAGAGCATGGTTTGATAGATTTTTAAAGGTTCCAAAGTTAGAAGGCTATAAACAAGAATTATTAGATCATACAATGTTTGTTAAGACTGAGAGAGCCAAGAAGTGCATCCTCATTGTATATGCAGATGATATAATTCTTACAGGACATCATGTTGAGGAAATAGCAAGGATAAAGAGTGTCCTAGGTAATGAATTTAAAGTCAAGGATCTTAAGAACTTAAAATATTTTCTCAAGATGGAAGTTGCGAGGTCAAAACAAGGCATATATATGTCTTAGAGGAAGTAGGTACTTGATCTTCTGAAGAAAACTGGCATGTTAGGTTGTAAACCAAAGGAAACTCCTATTGTGGTCTCGAGAAAGAAGAAGTTTGAGAAAAATAGTAAGGAGGATTTAGAAGGAGAAGACAACTTTGATGATGAGGTTGAAGAAGAAGAAGGCAAGGAAAAAGAAGAAACTATTGATAAAGACAAATATCAAAGACTGGTTGGGAAGCTGATTTATCTATCCCATACAAGGCCAAATATTGCTTTTGCTGTCAGTGTAGCAAGTCAATACATGTGCGATCCAAGGAAGAAACACCTGGAAGCTATATACAGGATTCTTAGATACCTTAAAGGTACACCTGGTAAGGGATTTCTATTTAAGAAGCATTCAAAGGACAATTGAGATCTATACAGATACATATTGGGGGGGACCTATAGAGACAAGAGATCCACCTCTGGCTATTGCTCGTTTGTGTGGGGAAACTTAGTAACTTGGAAAAGTCAAAAGTAGAGAGTTGTATCTAGCAGCAGTGCTGAATCAGAATTAAGAGCATTAGCTCAAGGAATTACAGAAGAACTCTAGATAAGAAGGGTCATGGAAGAAATACAAGTCAGAGTAGATCCACCAATGAAGTTGTATTGTGATAATAAGGCTGCCATAAGCATGGCGTTAAATCCTGTATAGCATGAGAGATCTAAACATGTTGAAGTGGATAGACATTTTATCAGAGAGAAAATAGAGGAAGGTAGTCTATGCTTGACATACCTACCTACAAAGTTATAGGCTGCGGATGTGCTAACCAAGGGGCTACCTAAGCCTGCCTTTGAGAGTTGTATAACCAAGTTGGACATAATTAGCATCTATTATCTAACTTGAGGAGGAGTGTGGGAATATTACATTATTAGTATCATTTATTAGGCTTTATTATTATTTATTAGACTTTATCTCTCTTAATGTATATATATGGGACCTATTTGTACATCAAAATATGAATATAAGAAATATTATTCTCTCCAAAAATCCACAGAACATGTAAGTAGTGAGCATGTAGTGAAATTGTAGTGATATGTGAATCCTAGCTCAATTGTGGTAAAAGATGACTTGGGATTAGGATTGTGTTGTATAAAAGTGTGCATGTGTAAGTATACTTGTAGTGATGATATTATGGTGAAATTGTGAATTGAATGGCCTAGAGAGTGCTTTTGTATAAAGTTGTATAAACAACCCTTAATTATGTAAATAGGTGATTAAATGGCCAAATCTGTGTGTGTGTGTGTGTGTCATGAAAACTATTCAATCAGGTGTAAATAATTCTTTTAGACTTGGTTCTAAACTCAAAATGGATTAGACAAGGTATACGATTTGAATGCTTTGATGCATGAAAATTTTGAGAAAAGTAGCTTTTCGCACCCGAGTATCCAAATTTAGACCAAACCATTGGATCGTGTCCAAACTTATCTTATTGGTTAGCTTATGAAGTAAGCTACGTGTGGGGGCTTAAATCACTCTGATCAAACATCACAAGTGGAAACGATGTATGCAAGAAATTCACTTTCGTTAACTGTCATAATGACAGTAAAATATGTTATGTGCACTACGGCGCATGGTACAACAAGCCGCGACACATGGCACAAGCAAGGAGCCCGTGGCTCTGTGCCACACCACCCCTATTCTGTATGTATTTCTTGACTTGAATCTTTTGTTGTGAGTGATGAATGCATGGTTAATGTCTTTCGCTATGTACTATCTGATATGTAACTGATTTCAAATGATTTTCACAAGGAAGTCTTGGGTTCCCAAGCATTTTCTAAATAAATTTATTTGATTTCAGTTTGGTAAATTGATATGGTGATTGAGTTAACCCCTCCTTATATCGATTTAGTGAAGAGATAACAGTTTGAAATGGGGAGAGGTTACAATCTGCATTATAATTACAATCTCTGGAAATGAAACAAAAGAATACATGCCAATCTCTAGTAACTCGTTCCCTGACTTTCTCAATAGCATTAAAGGATGGTCACCCATGGCTTCTCTAGCTAAGAAGCAGATTGCCTGAGCACAATCTGATAAAACCTGCAATTTTTTGATCCCCCTTTACCAGCAAAAAGACAAACCAGCTATAATGTGTTTTATCTCTGTAAAGGTAGGAGGGCAAAAAGACAAACCAGCTATAATGCGTTTTATCTCTGTAAAGGTAGGAGGGCAAAGTTCCACTATCTTGCAAAAGCCCAACACTATTCCACCACATGAGCTTCATTCATTAAACTTGACTGCTCCTGCTCCATCAATCTCTAGGTTAAAGTAGCTCAACAACATTCATTTTTTGTCTCAACAGGTGCGTCCCCACAGTAGATCTGATTGAGTTCTCAAAATTACCCATCATTCTTGCCCTGGAGAACTATCTAGCATAATCCTTACAGTATGGTTAACCTCATTACAAAAGGCCTTTTTACATCTCAAGACCCAGATATCCCAACAAACATAAAAGAATAAAATGTTCCACGATACAGACTAGGTGAAGATTCTTCTTGCTTCTAATATGAAACTCCACCTTAGCTCTCCCTCAAAAAAACCCCAATTTGGAGGGATCCAAAATAAGGGGAGGGGAGGGGAGGGGAGCCAAAATTTTGGCTCCCCTCCCCTCCAAAAATTTTAAACCAAATGAAAGAAATGGTATCCCTCCCCTCCCCTCCCCTCCCCTCCCCTCCATTTACCTCCAACCAAACAGAGCTTTAGCCACTGTTATACTCCCCAAGTTTGAATATTGTGGCCACAAATCTGACATCACTAACTTTTTCCGCTTTTCCTTTACATGCGGACAGCCTCCAATCATGTGCATGATTGTTTCCTCCTCTGCACATCTTAGCAGGCATCTGCCAGTCTGTGCAAGTACTCTTCTATTTCTAAGAAATGCAATATGAATTCTCATGTTCCAAAAGCCACAAAAACGTTTTCATCTTCTTTGGTAGAGCTTTTCTTCAAATCTTTCTCCATGTTTCACTTCTGCGACGCAGTGTACCTTCAAATTGAAATAAATAGGCAGACTTAACAAAGAAACAAAACCATCCCAGGATGATTTCCAAAAATATTTATCTGCACCACTCCTCTCAAATTGAATGCGAGTGCAAGTAATCTCATTGGTAATGCAGACCAAAAGACAAGAGTTTAATTTGTCCATACCCAAATCAGCGTGGGGAGCCAAAAATCATCCACTTTTCATAGATGTCATAAATATTATTTTGGCTATCTACTATATCAGCCAAAGGTTTTTGAAGTTCATCTATGTATCCAACCAAAACAGAGTCTTCAACCGCCCCAAGACTAGCCTTCTCCCAAGACCTTGTAAAAATTAGTGGCCACACTGTGCATATGCTTCTCTAAGTCTATGATGCATTCTTTTTCTTATGTACCTGAGATAACTCATCCTCCCAGCAACTGTGCTCTGCCTTCACCACCCTTATCCATAGAGCTTATTTTTTTGTTCATAAGCACATTCCAGCAGAGTTTGAGGATGAAGGTCTTGTACTGTTTTACAAGATCTTTCATACCTAAACCACCTTGCTTTTTGTCTCTAACAATTTGTGTCATGTAACAAGGTGGAGTTTCTTCCCTTCATCATATCTTCTTTTATTTTCAAATTGTTAGATTTATGTACAAAGTTCTGGGCTGTGTGAGTTTCTTCCCATCAACCTTGCTCCACTCTATTCTCTAATGTTCCCATGCAAATATCATAAACACTAAAAGGGCTACCATTGATCCAACAAAACAATAAGGCTTGAAGCATAGACTTGTGGTTGTGGCATGTTTACTGGTTTGAAAATTTCTTGGTAATATTGAGCATTACAAGGTTTCGCTGGAGGTAGAGTATACTCTTTAGTGTCTGTCTAACTCATTAAGAATGGACTCAGCTGCAAATCAGAAACGTTCCTCATTTAAAACAATGTTGTTTAGTAATATATAAGGAAGTTGAATGGCGAACTGGCTAGAGACAAATGTTAGTAATGATGTTTTTGGTCTTCTGTGTGATTTAAAACAGTGAAAGGAAAGGGGGAGAGAGAAGGAATATTCTAAATACTCAATATTATTCCAGTGGCACAAAGTCTAACAATTGATGAAACCCTCAGGTTATTTAAAGAGCCCTCGGTATAATTATTTAAAATAATATAATTCCAGTTCTAAATGATAAGATAAAAGATAAATCCTAAGAAATCCTATGAGATAAGATAAAACTTAATTAAACTAGAAGTTATTCTAGATATCCCAACAAAATAACTTTATTTAAAAATCCTAGTTATCTTAAAATTAATATAAAATAACCCCAATCCTGTTTCTTGTTAATTGCAATTTTCTTTCAATTGGCCTTTTTTGGGTTCATCCATCACCAAGCCATAAATTTATGCCTTTATATACACCAAACATTCCAACATATTTTCTTGATACCATTTAAATACCAAAAAAATTGACAAAATAAATAGATTGGGTTGGAGACTTAAAGAAGGGTCACCGCCAATATCAGGAAGTTGTATATTGTGATTATCTCTGCTTGCCAAGAGAATCCATACTTTAAATTTTGCATCAATCTGTAAAATTTAATAGAAATGGAGACCATCATAATCCAAGTTGATTGAGTAAATAACATGTCATAAAATTGATCCATCTATTTCTCATGTTCTAGAACTCAATTTCAATGTTCCAAATGTCAAAATGATCAAAATCAAATATAGGTCAGCTTTCCAGCCATTGCTTGTTAAGCAAGATTCAAGCTTAAGAGAATCATTTTATTGTCTTAAAATGCTCTCTAGATGGACATAGGATGTTATAAATTGAATTTGGGGTGAGCACATCAAGCTGGGGACTTCTTATAAATAGCAAAAGCTCTACAGCCACCGCTCAAGGAAACCTAAGAACATGGTAGTGAAGGCAAATATTTTAAACTGCAACTTCATATTTTTTTCGTCATGGACCATAATACGCTACCCAATGGAATCAACTAAATCATCCTATTGATTTTTGCCAAGGTAAATAATGGAAACACAAAAAATTAATGCCCTAAGTTCCTTTTGAATTGAGCAACTAGCCAACTTAAGATCAAGGCTATTCTATCATATGTATTATTTAAACATGTCCAACAATACATTATAAAACCATATGATTTGTTCTCCAAACTTAACTTTCATAAATATTGCTTTAAACTTAAAAAAAAAAAAAAAAAAGCAGCAATTTATCATGAGAGGAAATAAGGTACCTGTCGGCAATAAGGTGAAGAGCAATTACTGCATTTTCGAGTGAATGATGTCACAATGTTTCCATCTACTGTCAAGCCAAAGCTAGCATGCTAGTTCATTGTAATATGCAGGCAATAAATATTAAATACGATATTATGGTCAATTGAAATAAACAATCTCTACACTGATACTATTCAAAGCTTGTTAGTAAATTATTATAATAAAAAATTAAGAGAAAATATGTTACATGATGCCTAGAGACATATATGTTAAAAAATCAAAAGAGGAAGAACCTTTTGGATGCTAAGGCTGACCAACACTTGGGCATTTTTCTTTTTGTCTTCTTCAACCTCAACCAAATCCTGTAATTGTAGGTCCTGCAAAGACAATTTGTAATCACTTGTCCATTCACCATGCCATTTTCCATCACTCGTTGATACTGTGATTAGACGACGTGGTGCTCTACTTGGCTTTCCTATCTGTCATGCAGCAAAAAATAAGTGGTAAATACAAAGGGTTTAGCTTAGAAGCTAAATAGATTATTTTATCAATGGAAAAATAAGTCACTACTTAACTTGCTTCAAGCAGCTTTACTATGTCATTGTGATGATGAAAGCTGCCACTAAATTTACTTGAAGATAGTTTGTCATCACTAAAATATTTTACATTGAACTTATTGGTAATAAAAGCTTTAGTTTGCCACTAAAACATTTTACATACATCAGGCTTATTAATTGACCAAGAAAATGTGGATGGAGTCATTTAGCCTGTCATCATATTATAATCAGGGCAAGTTTTATGCATATACAGAATGTTGATGTTGGAATAGATCACGCAAGTTCTTTGATTGATGCTCAAAGAATAGGGACTCCCCACACTGGAATATCTAAAGTAAAGACAGTATCATAGTTTGGCTTTTCATAACATATATGAAAAGGTACCAGTTTACAGTGTTCATAAAAAGAAAACAAAACTGGTGCTTCCTTGGTTAAGAGTAGAGGCTAGCAAACTAAAACACAAATTAAGATACATTGTCGAAGAAAGAAAACGCTAGACAAGTAACGAAGTGTTGTTCACTGGTTTAGTAATGGTTCTCCTTTGATGATACAACTTGATTTTCATCAGGTTCACTTTACAATCAATGCTCCTTAATTTCAGGATTATGGGAATTGGAAAAGGTTATTATCAGCTTCTTCCATTTTGTCATGCTTCACACAACTGTTAAAAATATATTTGTTATTGGCCATTTTAACTTTAACTCTTCCAGTAATGCCTAATTCACCCTTCAACCCGCCGAAACCCGCTCAACAGACAATCAAACTAAACAATTCGAATGAATGAATATGCTCATTACAAGATACAAATCCTAATTTCTAACACGAAGACTATAAAAACGAGTAAATCTTTGATGATTTTAAAGACATATCAAATAGAAGGGAAGAATCAGGTTAGTTAAAGAACCTCTGTTCGGACACAGGAACGAGCAGGGCAAAGATTTAGGATATTCCTTTGTTTTCGTACATATCACATGTAATTGTGCACTCCCTTCGTTTAAAGCATAAAATATTTTTAATTAAATTTTACTATTCAATAAAATATTTACTTATTTTTAAATTAATTATATTTTTTTATATTTATTTTTATTAAATACTTTACAATAAATATAAATATATTTATTAATAGAAGTACTTTTAATAAAAAGATAATAATTATATTTTAAAAATTTAAAATAATTTACATTTTTAATATATAATTTTTTAAAAAATACTTTATATTATTTTAACATACGGAGTATAATTGAAAGAATGCAAAATGAAAAGAAAAATATAACCACGCTCCGGTTGACGACTTTTACAGATACATGATTAAAATATGTATTTTTAATGGATGGAAAAAAAATTAATTAATTTTTATAATGAATTAAAATGTTTTAAATTTTTTTATTGATTCTAATGAAATATACCAAGGTTATAAATAGTAAATTGTGAAAAATGATAATTACAAAAATAACGAGACAATCAACTATTAATTAATTAATTGTCAACTATCAACCATATTTTACAAAAGTTGTAAGAATCTTACAAAATTTCCTTAACTTCAATTGGTTGTTACACCTTAGTTTATTTTTTACTCTTAATCCATTTTGCAGTTCCTCAATCTTATATGCAGCGAGGGGCCTTAGCCTAGTAGGGGCAATATTTATAAATTTTTATAAAAAATATTAATAATTAGTATATAAAAATATATTTATATGTTATATTAAATTCATTATAGAAATTATATTTTCCATGAAAAATTATGAAATTTATAATCTTATACTATGAGGGAGAAAAATAAAATATGACATGTACTAATTAACGCCTTTAAAATTTAGTTATCAATTAGGCTTTTTATAAGAAATTTTTTTAAAAAAAATTTAACCCTTTTTGATGAGATTTTACACATTTCTAAATCATTAGTTACTTGATTTTCTTAAGTATATTTAATTAAGTGGATAGAAAAAATTCACAAAACTAAACTAGTTTGACAAACTTTTTGTTCGGCCTAGTTTAATAAACTTTGAGCGAGGAAGGGTAATTTTAGAAAATGATTCAAAATATGGACATATTTAATGAGAATTAATAACTAATTGATGGTATATGATCATGTATTTCTAAATTCTAATACAAATCCTATTTTATTGATAGCTAAATTTTGCCCCACTCAATCAAATTTTAAAATCTAAAATTAAAAAAGCACAGTAAATTAATCAATAATAACTGCATGTACGTGGGTTAATACGTGCCACACTCGGACAGCACAGGACATCTTCCACAATAAATAAAGAAGTACTCCAGTTTTTTTTTTTTTTGGATAACGTTGGAACTTGGAAGTATTCCATTCTAATGAAGTTATAAGTTATAACTAACATCACCGTATATATTCGATGCTTGGTTAAAACATATAGTTACACTGAAAAAGAATAATTGGCATCTACTTGGTACCGATCAAGCCATTATCATCATTGATAATTAATTTCTTTAACCATAGAATTAAGATTCGACGATCTGAACTCACCGCAGAGAAGCCATGCTCACGATCAGAGAATTTCAAACCGAGAACGAAGATGTAAATTCAAGAATTAAAGGACTAAACAAGTAAGCTATATATGAGAAATCAATCGATAATGAAGAAGTTATATAATAGGCACGTACCAATGGTGAGTGGAGCTGCTTATTGCTTTTGTTAGAAGAACTAGTGGCAGCGATAACATAATTGCAAGTAGTCTGAATGATGCTGAGAGTTTTGGTTCTGGGTTTAATCGCTGATACTAAGTAATTAGAAGGTGATGAATTCAAAACTGTGAATGCCAGATTTCCAGATTTCGCCATAGCTATAGCTAGCTCTTCATCACCTCTCCACAGAGTCTTTGCACGATAGGCGCTTCGTGATTTGTATTTTATTTAGAGCAAGAGTTTTAACCTTATCTTCGACGTGTGATGCTGCTTCTGCCTCGGAGTTTGTAAAACTGGGTAGCTCCGCACTTGGGCCTTAGATATCTGACCATTAGCTTAATTATTATTGTCCAACAAAGAACTTCACTTTGCTTTCTATTTTACCCCCACTAGCACTATTTACAAGACATCTCTTAAAAATAATTTTTAATAAAAAATATAAAATATTTTATAGTAATTAAATTACTTTTTTTCAGTTTTACCTCTTCTTAATTAGTATAAAGATAGTAGATATAGTTGTATTATTATTTAAAATTAAGGATAAAAATAAAAGTACATCTCACTTTTTTTATGATATCAAAAAAAAATATTTTCTGAATATGTGTAAAATAATTGAAAGTGAGATATGTACTTAATTAACCATTCTTGAAAACCAAAATGACACCTGTTAAATTTTAGATGAGTCTTTGATGGGCTGAACAATTTAATGAAGCTATTTAGCTAAATTAATTTACAATTACTTAATTACTATTTAATTTAATATTTGGTTAAATTGGTTGAAGTCTTGAAGATATCAATAACATATTACAATGCTTTTATCATAAATTTAAATATATAGTGTGATATGATTTTGTGTTGATATTTTATTTACTAATGGAACAAAAAACCAGACCAGCTAATTAGATCGCTAATTAGATCAATAACCATATGAACTAATCACTAGGCCAGTCTAGTTGATATGTTAAATCAAGGAAGCTATAAACTAGTCAATTCGAGACCAACCCAGGCTTCAACCCAACCAAGTTAATAGGCTGAATCGAGTTACTTTTATTTATTTTTCTCCTTTTTTCTCTCTTTCCTCTTCTAAATATTGAACCATAAATTGAATCTAAATTTCTCAATTAATATTTTTAATGGTATTATATTTTATTATTGTTAGAAACTTATAATTAATGTTTTTTTAGTAAAGAACTTATAATTAATATTTGTCTAAGACATGAATAAGATTTTATGGATGAAATTTTCATTTACTTGAGAATTAAGGATTTCTTTATTTGAATATTACTATTTTTCATAATTAAATATGAATATTTTTGTATATTTAAGTTGTATATTATGATAAGATGGTGCACGCTCAAACTAATTTCAAAAATAGAATTTCTAGTGCTTAAAGTAATATAACTAATCAAAAGGATTGTCAGAAATATTTTATCATTTCAATAATCACTATAAATACAATAATTAACCCTACACAATAACAAAAGGGGTGTAACATTCTATTTTTATTTGAGAATTTAATTTAAGAAAAATATATGATTAAGTTTTTATTTTGGAATTAAATTTTATAAAAATTATAAGGTTTAATTAATAATTAGATTATGTTTTGAGGAAAAACTAAGGTTAACAAGTTTGGGTACCCTTCTTATGTGAAGAAAGGCCCAATATTGAAATATATTGTGAGTTTCACTAAATAGAGAAGATAGGGGTTAGATTAGGTCATGAGAGAAATAGTATACCCGAGATTAAGCTATAGCCATTCAAGAGAGAAGTAGAGAGAAAACTGTTTTTGCATCTACAAAAACGGCCTTGATAAATCAACCTTTATGAATTTGTTTAAAGTTGGATTAGGGTTAAATTTGGTTATCAAGTTCATAACATCCAATTCGTCCTTTTCAACGGTTGACTCGTTGACTAGTTTCCTTCTTAGAGAGTTATAAACTTTGTCATTTGTAATAGTTGTTTTTGCATCTTCACAAAGCAGTCTTATTAAATCGATGTTTTGAATTGGTTCACTATTTGATTGTGCTTAAATTTGGTCATCATGTTCAAGACATCCAATTCTTTTTTATTAACAACTAGATCATTTATTAGTTGTTTGAATAGAGAGTTATTAACTTTACCATTCATAACAACCATTTCACATTGTCACAAAATAGCCTTGGTAAATGTTCATTTGTGAATTTTTTCACTGTTGGATCTGTCTAAAATTAGGTCATCTAGACCATGACATCCAACTTGGTATTTTTAATGGTTGGATCTTTGATTCGTTTCCTCATGTAAAATTTATTAACTTCATCCTTGATATGAGATTTAACCTAAAGCACTAAATCTAATAAAAAATCCTTACAGTTAAATAATAGATTAAGGAGACTTAGAGTGAGTTTAATAGGCTTTTACGAGTCTAAAAAATTTAATAAAGTTAATGAAAACTCTAAACTAGTTAACCAAATGAGTTTAGAATGTTATGTTAAGCCACAGGTAGCATTGGGTATATACTTGTGCCCAATAATGATGAATTCTATGATGTTAATTATAGATTAATATTTTATGGCCATTGTGCAATGAAAGCATTCTTTGAGTGCCTTTTTGATTGACTCAATGGCTGGAGGTAACCGGGAACCTAAACTCCCTCATATATTAATTCTAGCATTTATTTTATATTTTTTTTATAAATGATGTTCTTGAGGAAAAATGTGTAAGCATGAACTTTATATATGTATGTATGAATGTATGTATATGAGAATGTACAAAAGATGTATGTATATGTGATATATGTATTGCAAACTTGAGCTATGGATTAGAATATTAAATGTGATATATTATAAATTATTGTGGAATGATGAATTATTGTGTAATTATGAAGTGTTGTGGGATCATGAATTGTTGTTATTATAGAATTATAAATTATTGAGAAATATGTGATTTGTATATGCGGTAAAAATATTGAGAATATGAGACTAGCATGATCATAAATGTGTTATACATGTGTGAATAAATAGGTGGGAGTTCGCCCTATGATCTGAAAGAATATATTTAAGTCCACCTGGCATGGACAATATCTGGATAGTGCTTTGAGTTGTTTGGCTATGGCACCGACTCCGACAGGGATTAGGTGTGGTTCTAACTTAGTTGATGATACTCACTCTAGGAGTGGATATGTATACTGGCAATTATATGACACTTTATGGGCAAGGGAGTCTATGGTCCAAGTTTGGTAAGCAGTGACCTTTGGCTGAGTTACCCCTCAAATATTAGAGAGCTTAGGGGCAAGTTAGGATATCTAGATTCAATACTATCACCTGGTAGCCCATGGACTCAGTCAGAAGGAATAAGAAGGTTATAAGGAGGTAGATGATCATGCATGCATATTTATATTAATATGTGGTATTATATGGGATTTTGTGGTTTGGGGTGTGAGACTATTATCCTTATACAACCTTAAATGCTATTTGAATATATATTAGAAGTTAGGAATTCCTTAGTCATTGAAAGTTTTATCTCACTCCCTGTTGTTAATGTTTTTACAAGTGACACTTTGTAAGTGCAAGGGAAAAAGGAATTAGAGACACGCAATGGGTAATTGTCTGTAATGCCTTAGTGTTCATGTATAGAGGATTTATATTGTGTATATTTATATGTTGCCAACTAAAACTGTTAGTGCATAGTATTTCAGTATGTGTTTATGTTGGATTAAATTGACTAACTCTTTGAGTACAAGCCCATAAGGGCTATAGTTAGTTATTTGGATAAAAGATGAATTTATGATTATGTTTATTGAATGAAAAGTATGATGGGATCATATTAAGATGTGGGATAAGTGGTGAGTGTTAGTGGGTTAATTAGTAAATAGTGGCTTACAACTTGGTATCAAAACCCTGAGTTATTTGGCTTGGATAATATGATATGTAAATTGTATATCACATATATAGAATGTTGGCAATATATATATATATATACACATATATTCTCTACACATGTTCTTTTTCCTTTGCTTAGATTTTTATCTAAGTTTGTCACTAATTTCTTGTGTATCTGGTCCCATAGATAAGGAGAGGAGAAATGATATGAAATAAAGAAAGAATAATATGTTTCATTGAGCTTATGCTTCAAAAATCTTGTAAGTCTGGACAAATTAGGGAGATAAAGTTAAGTTCTAATTGAAATATATGAAATTGGTGGAGGAAACAATTAGTTAAAGGGAGAATTTCAATAAAGGACACCTTTGACCAAACTTATTTACATTCAAAGCCCTTAAATTTTTGAAATTTTATTTCAATCTAGAGGTATTGATTTGATATTAAATTTATGAGAGAAATAATAAAATTTCCCTTTCTTTAAATTAATATATGAAGTTCCTCACTTTACTTGTTAATTTCTCTATTTCACTTGTTCATTTAATCATGGAATATTATTAATTGCCCTACTAAACTTGTTTTTATTTTAGGTGTTTAAATTATTGTAAGACAACATATTAATTCTTATACTGTATGTTATTCATTTACTTATGTCAATTACCCTACTTCACTTGTTCATTGCTAGACTTTCATTTGATTTCATTTTAAGGAAATAAACAAGTGAAGTAGGGCAATTAATAACATTTAATAAGTAAATAAACAAGTGAAGTAGGGCAATCCTGATATTAATTTAAATGAAATTTCTCATTTCCTTAGAAATTTAATATCAAATTAGTACCCCTAGTCTATAGTGAAATTTAAAAAAAATTAAGGTTTTTGAATGTAATTAAGTATGGTCAAGGGATTTTTATTGAAATTCTCCCTTAGTTAAAAAGAAAAATTGTGATGTTTTGTTAAAATTTGTCCCTATATGGGTACTAGAATTACCCATATAATTAGTACCCTTTTTTTTTTGTACTTGAAAGAGATTAGGTTCAAATATTTCTTTTATTAAGAAAGAGGATTAGATTTGTAAAGTAACATAAATGACTTTAATATTATAAATTAATTTTTAATCTAAGTAAAATTACATTGAGGGTATATGGAAACTATGTTAGATATGGCTAGCACCCAAGAAAGGGTTGGATTGGGTGACAATTAATTTTTTTGGATTTGAAGAAAAGTAGAAGTAAATAAGAAGAGACTTAAGGAAGAAAAGCTTTTTCACCAATGATTTATCCTGGATCAGCCTAACAACTACATCTAGTCCTCAAAATCACCCTTGAGATTTTTAACTATAATCACAAGTTTAATTGAGTGCTTGTAACCTAAGTACAACTCTCAAGACTTGACTAGTCTTGTTTCAATAACAAATCTTGTTACAACAACAAGTTGTTACAACTCACTTGAAAAATCTCTTTTCAAAATTTTAATTTTGTTGTAAAGAAGAAATCTCTCAAAGAATAACTCTGTAAAGAATAGATTGCATATAATGAAAGCTTAAGAACCAATAAAAGCTTTTTCATAAAATTTTCAAGAGTTGTTATATGAATGAATACAAGACCTTTAATGCATAAATTGAATGTTTTCAAAAATGTTTAGACTTAGAATAGCTCACTCAATGATAAAGATTCGTGCTCAAACTTGAATTGAGTCATATATATAGTTTAGCAAAGTTTAGATTGTTGGAACAATGAATGTAGTCATTAGTTTTCTAGTATGGAACTAAAAGATTCACTTATGAATTAGAGCACAGCCAAGTTCCAATCAAGCATATATGACAATTCAAGTGTGGACAAAGGATGGCTCACGTGTGATTTGTAGAGTTTAAGAATCATACCATTATATGTGACAAATTAGGTGTGGATCCCTTAGTCTCTTACGTGTGAAATGGCTGGCAAAATGCCAAGGCCATTCGGGATGACAAATCACACGAGGAACTAACTTCCACTCATACATGAAATAGCTGGCAGAAAACCTAAGCCATAATAGATCACACGTGGATCTGAAGTGCATTCATGCATGGATAACATGATAGAAACTCTTAGTTCATTTAGGTGACAAATCATGCTTAAGCACGTTATAATGTTCAATAGACCTGCTATGAGAAAGTTGCATGGTATAATTCATAAGCTTATCTCATATGTAATCATATCACTAAGCTCTTTGACTTGAAATCATCATGGATTCCTACATGATGACTACTAAACTTTGACCTAGTCAAAAGTCACCTTTGATTAGTGATCATAAAGGCTAAAATTGAGTTTAGTGATATTTATGTAAAAGAATATGAGTGGTCAAGACAAAATTTTCCCTTACATTAATTGAGAGATATTACTAGGCCCCTTAATGAGTAAGACTAAGAAAATGTATGGCCATACTACAATGGAAAGGGTTTTTTCCATTGTTATAGTTAGCCTACTTAGAGATCGAGAATATAATAGTCAGGTAAAGGAGAATGATGTAACATCCTAAATTTCAATCCCAAAAACTAGTTGCTAATTAGGGGTAAATTAGTAATTAGTAGATTGATTTTGGTTTGGATATTAAGTTGATAATTTGTGTTGATTGGGTGTTATAATGATAGGATTGAAAGGTAGGAAGACAATTCAGGGTAGAACGCATGAGCACAAGTGGGAATTTTCTCACTGTGCCACATGCTGTGGCACATCATCCAAGAATCACTTAAACGTGACATGAATAGCTCATGAAAACACAAGGGAGAAAGCTCAGACGCATCTGGAGGGTAAAGGAACTCATCTCTACTAGGGCAAGTAATATTTAGAGCTCAAGAGTCTACTTCGATTAATAACTTGTTGGGTAAGTATCGCACAATCTCAAGCTTCAATTCTACCCCTTTTTCATTGAATTTCATTAGTTGAGAAGTTGAATCTTGAAATTTTGAGGTGTTGTAATCTAAAAAAAAAGGTTAAAACAGGATATCGAATATAGAACTAAGGTTTTGTGATTGGTATAAAGTTGAATAGTTGAGCTTTAAGCGTTTAGGCTCAAAATAGCCTAAATGTTAGGTTAAATGGTGAAATTTTGGTTGAATAATGTGTTGGGAGGTTATTATGATTGTTTAAGTAGCCTATAGAGCTAATGGCCATAAATACTAGATTAGTGAATTGAAAATGGTTCAAAAGAATTATTTTATACATTAAAGGATTCGGTTTGGCCAAATTAATGCCTATAAACTGTGTTGAGAATTGATTGAGGGGCACTGTGTTATGTAGATTGAGCACCTATGAAGTTGCTCGTGAGAATCTGTGCCCCTGAGAGCTTAGTATGGTTGGTAACCTTTAGTAGTAAGGGCTAAAGGTAATTTGAGTAACCCTTTTACTTGTTTGTTTGTGAAATTATTTGCAAGTACTTTGATATAACTACATGCATTGTATTATGAACTGATAGAGTCACAGCATTGTAAAAGTATATGCATGTGAGTGTGTGAGTATTGATTGAAATGAATTTCAAGTGACATGCACATTGACATGCATTGCATCCGTGAGATATACCCTGGATTATAGTAGGGGGACGTGACTCTATCATGAGGAGGTCCAGGAAGTCCTAATGATCTAAAGCGTAGAGCTTGACTCTACTAGGACAGACCTAGGAGAAGAATCTTTATGATCTAAAGCATAGATCTTGACTCCGCCATAACAAACCTAGGAGACCACCATATGAAAAGAAAATGACCCGGTCTAAGTAGTTGTATAGTGGGCCATGTTCCTTGTGCTTGGAAGTCTTGGTCTGGGTGTAGAGTTTACTCTACTAGGGAGAACCAGGAATGCATTGCATGAGCATAATGAGGTTGATGAGAATGAATTCCTATATATACATATGTTATTGTTTAATGATACTCATGTTACTTTATTACTTGTTTATAATTTTGCTTACTAACCAGTAATTCGGGTTACCTCAAGTTACTAGGACGTATGTCTCATTTCATTACTTTTAAACATAGGTAAAGAGAGCATGAGAAGGCCGGGAAAGGAAACGAGGAAGAAGTAGCCTCAATTGATAATGGTATGACTACTATTGAACAAAATGAATGTATAATGTGTTGATAAAGTTTTAGTTGCCAACTAGGATGCATAAGTGACTATATGTTAAACTATGATGTGAAACTTGATATATATATATATATATATATATAAATGATGTTGTATTATGCCGAGGGTACCCCAGTGGAGGGTATGTGGGTAGGCTGAAACCCGAATCAAGCAAGTATATGTGTCGTGTTGTAACTTGTTCCACTTATATATATATGTAATGATTATGTGTTGATTGTGAATTGAATGTGTCTTGTGTTGTTATGTGAGAATTTGACACAAATGATAAGAACTTGACACAAATGGTGAGGCAGAGCTCTATTTGAAAGAGTTGAGTACATTTATGATTCCCGACCATATGGTGAGGCAAAGCCTCATATGTAAGAGTCAGAGTATTAAAAGTGGAACAAGTCTAGTTATATATGTGATTAAGTGTTATATTTGTGTTTTCCTCATACAAGATCACCATTGTGTAATGTGGCTTGGAGAGGCCAAAATGGGCTATTGATGTGGTATATGTGTATTGTGATGTCAATCAGGTGTATGTGGTCCTTTTGGATGTAGTTCAAGGCTCGAAATAGTCTAATAGGATAAGAAATGCGAATTGAGCACTTGGGGTGTAAGTTTTTAAAAGAAAAAGTGGTTTTTTACACCTAAATGTCTAATTTTAATTTGGATCATTAGATCGAGTCTAAACTTATTCTACTAGCTAGTATACATTGTAAACTTTATATGGTCACTTGAATTACTCTAATCGGACATTAGATGTGAAAATGGTGCACATTGAAAGTTCATTATTTTTGCTATCAAATGACAGTAGAAAACTCAAACAGGCACGCCGCGGTGTATGACGTAGTCAGAAACAAAGCATATTGCTCTGTGCCACATGCCACGGTGCATGTGTTGCATGCCATGGTGCACAGCCCTTTTTCAAGGTTGAGAAGTTGTGGCTTTTTGAGTTGTTTGATTATGTTTACACTTCTGCTAGCCCTCTTATTTGAATATATATTTTAAGAAGTTAGGATCTCACGATTTGAAAACAAATAAAGGGTTATTACTCCAATTTTAATTTATTAATTGTGTGACGTGGAATGGTAAAGCCAAGGTTTGATTGGGACTTTACAAATGACAATTTCATGTCTTACACTTGATCAAAATATCGTGTGACAAAAGGTATGTGATACGATTATATGATAAGTTGTATTGGATTATCGATCCCTATATGAATTGGGTAGTTGTAATGTCTTGTTAAAAGCCACTTGTGACTTATGGGCTAATAGCTTAATTAGCCTATTGCTAACTTCATATGGGCTTATAAGATCGCACATAAGAACAGCCCAATTCAAGCTATAATATCCAAGTTCATTGAATCTGAAATATGTATATATTCAATGAATGTAATGCTTTATCTAGGGTGAATGAATTATATATATAAAAAAAATATTTATTTAATAAATATATATATATTTATATAAAATATAAAATATAATTTTATATATATGTGTGTACATATATATTCAAAATATATATATTCGTGTGTGTGTGTGTGTGTGTATTCGTGTATATATATATATAGAATATAATATATATATATATATATATATGTCATATATATTATATTACATTATATTGTGTTAATTTTAAATTTAATTTCATATGATATATTAAATTTAATAAATAACATAATATGAGATAATATCATATCAGTTCTATAATTTGAATTTATAAAATAAATTCAAATAAGATATGATTATAAATTTAATTTATGGGATAAATTAAGTTTTATTTTCATTAGCTCAAGATATGATTTTCAAAATAATTGTGATTATTTTTGAAAATTCAAAAGAAAGGAAAAAACTATAATCTATATATATTATAGAAAAGGGGAAATCCTTTAGTAGTGAATTGTGAATCAAAAAAGTCCTGATGGCAAAAACATAATAAGAGCCATGGAAACAACCTAGAGAAGAGTAGTTCGATGTTTAAGAAAACGAACAGACATTTTAAGTGCAACCACATTGTTCAAGTTGAAATTTGTTTATGTGGATACTGATAGAGGGAGCAGATCTACATTGTCAACTCCTTAGATCCAACTACTTGAAGACAACATGTGAGTAGTTTGAAATTAAAAGGTAATTCTTCTATCCACCTTGACTTAAATAAGTTTGATTAGTCTATGATTGTGATTGGGAATTTTAAATTTTATTCTTTTGCCGTACCTCCCAATCCAACAAGGTCGATCCAACATCTTGACCCTTTTAAGTACCTATAACTTTGATTTATATAATGAATCAAAGTCATACTAGTCTTGTTTCATCTATAATCCCTTATAGATGACTGACCAAGGACATTTAGGACAATTACTACACTTTGTCTAAGGATATAGTTATCATAGTGAATATACAATTAATATGATAATAAAAGAGAAATTCATCAAATATCAATGTTCATAGTACAATGATTAGCTTTAGGGCATAATTTCCAACATCACGTGCCACATGCGTTGCGATATGTGGTACAGAGGTATAGGCTTTAGCTCTGTGCCTTGTGCCGCGACACACATTTTAGATTCTGCTATTAAAATAGCAATTCTAATACAAATTTTAGATGTGTGCTATTTCTATATCCGATGCCCAATTGGAGTGATTTAAGTACTCACATGAAACTTATTTCAAAATCTAACTAATGACATTAGCTTTATTCAAAATCAATATCCTGTTTGAAAATTGGATATGCGATTTGACTGTCTTAAGCCAAAATCTTTTTACCTGAATGTCACAATTCCAAATTATCATTGGTTGCTTCTAAGGCCTTGATCACATCTAATGAGATAATTAACACCTAGATGACCATTTATATCAACAATATCACACACACACACATATATATATACAAATTTGGTCAGTAACTTTCTCGTTACACACATTTGGGCAAAATTATGAGTTCTCATATAAATTTACATCCTTGGCCAAAACTTTCTCATTCATCACATGTCAATTATATCTAGACACACATATATTCAATTCCTAGACTAGATCATCACAATTACTTCAAACACACATATATACACCATATTAGGCTAGGATTAAAAAAATCACACACACGCACATACATTCAAAAAACTATGCACACTTATAAATTCCTAGGGCAACTTATATGTGAATTCATAATTTATATCATACAATTTCATTACACTAACCCTTTAATGGGCTTGAAAGAGATATTCTCTAATCTTTGCCCGTGTCTTTCCCTTTCATACTACTAGTGTTAGAACCTATAAAAATATAAATAACCACAGGTGAGATAATAATTTTAGTAACCAAAATTGTTCATTAAATGTTTATTAATATAAATAATCACATATCAGTAAACAAAATCAAAGTACTAGTTACCGTATTTAACGTACACATGATTTTCCTTTTACTAAATATTTTCACAAAATCTTAAACAATAGCATAATCATCTAACTACCAAACCTTTAAACTCCTTGACTAAAACTATAGACTCTAATAGATCAATCACATATTAACCTGAGCACACTTTCAGTGATAGAAACACCCAACCAAAGATATTCTATCCTACTTGCGAGCTATAGTTTCCCCTTTCACTCACATATATGATAGGGGTGTTGTTGATTCCTAATCATACCTTCACATGTGTAACATTTTAAGTTTTAAACCTTAAAATTTCAAGTGTTTAGAAGGGTAAATTGGTAAATCTAAGTGAATTATAAATTAATGATATTGTTAAAAGACTAATGTGGTTATTGGGTAGCCTTAAAAGAGGGCTATGTCAGAGTTCAAGCAGACTAAGGCACATAGGGGCCAAAAATCATGTTGGGCCAGTTTGTCCCATCTGTCATAATAGACGCACCATGCACCATGGTGTGCATGGGAAAAAAATCTGGTTTTATTAGACTCTCCTTTGCATTTGATTTTAGAAGGGAGAAAAAGAGAGAGAGTAAGAGGGAAATGGAAGAGACTCTTGGCCATCTAGGGCTTGATTCTTAGAGCATTTTAGAGGCATTTTAAGTTTGCTACACCTTAGAGTAAGCTTTCTATCCTTCCTCCTTCCTCTTTGTGCAAATTTCTAAATGTTTAGGGTAATGTGGGGCTTGATTTCTATTTTTCCTTAGGTTGTGACCAAACCCATTGCCTTAGTTAAGATCTTGAGGAATTAAATCAAGCTTATAAATCTATGTTTATGGATTGTGTAATGATTTAGAGTTTTTGGCTTTGGCCGAACTCTAAGTAGAATTTGGGAGTTGAAGAGCAATGTAGTTAGAGATTGGTGTTGTTAGTGTGTTTGAGGGTTAAATGAGATTAATGAAGTGTGTTGGGATAATTGATGGTGTTAAAGTAAGGTTTGGGGTATAGTGGGTACCCAAAATTATGCTAAAATGAGGTTAATTAGAGTGTGAATTGATGATTTAATGTTAAGATTGAATATTGATTGGATGTTAATATGCTAGTAGACACTTGTAGAGCTAAGTTTTGACCACGGTAACCCTTTTAATGATAAAAGGGTTGAGGTAATTGGGTTATCTAAACTCTCTATTTGCATGTTTGGATGGTTGTGTGTAATTGCAAAAGCTAGTATTATCGATTTGGATTGGTATATTATCAATATGAAAATGATTATGATTTAGAAAGTTATGTGAAGTGGAATGGATAAGTATGTCTTACATAAGTGTGGTTTCTAAAGTTTTTATGCTAAATCCTATATTTATGTATATGTACTTGTGAAATTGTATGATTGGTAGTAAAAGTGACTATTTCAGTGTAAATTACTAGTTAGGGCTATGTATGAAATGATTGAGCATATGTTTGGCATGATCATTGCGGAGGAGTAGGAGTTCACCCTAAAGTTGTGTTGGGGGCTGTCGCATCTAGAAATGTGATGCAGATGGCACAAGAGCGAAGGTTCCGGCCTTCGGAAGGAAGACTGGAGAAATAGGAGTCGCCACCAAGATTTTGAGGGAAATCTCGGGAAACCGTTTAAAGGTGGATAAGGGTGGTCTGCAAAAATAGAAAATAGGTTCGGGAGTCGATTGAGTGTGGGGAAGGTGTTAGGCACCCCACAACACCCGTTCGTAAGAACGGTTACCTGAAGTTTGTTGTGCTATATAAATATGATTTTAAAATTATTTTAATTATCCCTTTTATATTCATGTGTTTGATATAAAAATAAGAAGAATTAAGTGCGAAATGTTTATTTATTTACAGGGAGGACTTGACTCAGAATCTGACTCTGAGGCCTACATACCCTGCGGTGGGGATCAAAGTCCACGTAGTTCAGGCTTTAAAAGTTGTTGGCAAAAACATTTTTAAAGAGAAATTAATTAGAAATAATTCACCATTTTGTAAATAAAACAATTTCTGAAATTTTGATACATATGTTTTAAATTGTAAAAAGTAATTTAATTTCAATTAATTTTCTATATTTTTGAATTTTTGGAAAAGAAAAGGATATAAAATTATTTTTTTATTTTATGATTGGGAATTTAATTGCAGTTCCTGCAGAGCCTTATTGGCTCATACGATAATACAATCATTCTAAATATCTGCGGAGATTTCAAAATCTCTCACGATGAAAGAATTAAATTTATTTATATGTTAGTAATAATTTATTCAAGCATGCATGTATATGTTTTTAGAGAATTGTAATCATCATACCTGTAAAGCCTTATTGACTTTTACGGTAATACGATTATTCTAGAGGTCTATAGATATTCAAAAATCTCACATGACCAAAAGATTTAATGCATTAATTTAAAAAAAATTATAATTTTATTTACAAAATTTATTTATTTATTTATTTATTTTATAAGTTAATGACCACGACATTTGTGAGGACTTATTATCCTTCACAATGAGGCGATTAAGCTGAATATCTACAGAGATTTTTTAAATCTCTCACGATACCATTCAAATATTTTAATTGATTGTATTTGTGAAATAATAAGAACAAACTCCTTCATTTAACCACACATTTAAAATCTCCATATGAAAATGATGTCATGCAAAATCAAAATTATCTTTAAGAATTAATCAATTACTAATAAATGGAAATTAAATACAAAATAATGTATGGCTTTGAGAAATAAAGAAATAAAAATTAAATTTAGGTTGATTAATACTCTTTCATGCTAGAAGACAAACTTGAATCTTCTTATCACTTAACTCAACAATAAAATTTTTGTTCAAAATGTTAGAATCAAAAAAACATCATGCGAAAGTATTATAACTAAATCAACCTCATTTGTAAAAGCATATAAACACATGTTAGAGCAGATTTAAAGTATGCAAAATTATTTAGAAAAAAGAAAGCACAATGTTACAGGGCTACTTTCTCTTCAAATATTTTCACACATGTTTCTTATTCATACTTGAACATTTAAAACCTCTAAATTTTCTTATTTTAAAAATATGAGGAATTATCATCAAGGATCCCTTTCATAATACAAATATACTCACGTATCTATTGCTAGGTTTTAGAACAAGAACAAGATGAAGGAAAATACAAGTGTGGTGTACCAAATAGCAGAGCAGAGAAGGGAGAAAAACAACTCAGACTTCTTGCAGTGATGGAAAAGGATGACTAGCTCCCAGTTCTGAACCAAAATGCTGCTCTTTCCTTAAGCAAGATACTGCCTTCGTTCCTTTAGCACAGAGAAAGACATCTACTCCTTTTCCTCTCGTCCCCATTTTCTCTATTTTTTTTTGTGTTCTTCTCTTCTCTCTGTGTTCTCATTTTTGATGTCCTTCCTCTTCTGACTGTTGCTCTCGTCCGTCTCTTCCTCTTTTTTTCTTTTTCCCAGTGCTCTTGTTTTCACATTCTCCCTTCTATTCTCGTCTCAATTTTCCCTCTCGGTTTCTCTCCTATTTTTTTTCAGTCAAAACCAACTCCTCTTTCCTTTCAGTTCTCTCTCGGTTTCTCTCCTTTTCTCTAGCCAAAACCAGCTCCTCTTTTTTCTGTTTCACGTTCAGCTCTCTCTGTCCTCCTCTTGCTCTGTTTTTCTTCTCTTTTCCTATGTACCTCTCTTTTCTGGTTTCGTTCATCCTCCTGCTCCCGTTTCCTTCCTCCTCTTCTCCTTTTTTTGGTGCTCTTGTTTCCTACATTTTTATACTCCAGATCTTTCCCTCTCGATCTCTTCTTTTCCTCCTTTTCTGCCTTTTCCTTTAATGCTCTGTTTTTCTGAGCGGTTTTTCTGTGCATGCGTGTGCTGAAAGCTCCCTCATTTCTGGCTTTGTTGCATGAGTGGTGCTTCCTCCTTTTTCTCTGCTCTGCATTTCATTTTTTACAGCAGCTTTCCACGTCTCCCGGTCGCGTGTTTCATATGCAAACTTTAGCCTTTGTGTTTTTTTTCTTTCTTTTTTTTGCTGCTGCTCTCTCTTCTTTTTCGTACGTGTGCTCTCTCACTCTCCCTCCAACTTCTGCTGCGTTCTTGCTGTGCCTGTGTTTCGTGTCTGCTCGTGTGTCTCCTTTTCTGTTCGTGTTTCTGCTTCTTCTTTTCCACTGTCCTCCTTTTCAGTTGAAAAGTGTGGTGTTCTTTCGTTGTTTTTTTTTTTGCATGGCTACGTTCTTGCTCTATTCTGCGTTTCACTTTACGTGTGGTTAAACAGTTCAAGTTTGCTGTCTGCTACTTTTGGTTTCTTTTTCTTTATGCCTGACTCTGGTTTCATGCGTGACTTCCCCCTTTTTTTTTTCTGTGTATGGGACTACTATGGTTTTCATCTCTTTTTTTTTTCTGCTTTCTTTCTCTATGTGTTCTGCTTCCCTTTTCCTTCTATCGTGCCTAGTCTCCGTGTGTGTGTTGCTACTGCACGTTTCTGTTTCTTCTCGCTCTGCGTTTGTCTGAAAGTGTGTATGGGTGTGTGTTCTGTGCATGCCTCTGTTTCTTTCATCTTTCTTTCTAGTGCTAAGTCAAAAAGTCTGTGCATGCGTAATCTACTTTTTTGTTATCTGATTCCTGCTGCTACACCGGGACAAATAGATAAAGGCATTAGTTAAACACTGGATTTTCCAGCGTTTAACCCTTGATTTATATTATTTATATTATTATTATTATTTTATTTTTAAAACCTAACTCTCTTTTCTTTTAGTTTTTAATTATTTTATTATCATTATTATGTATATGTACATATGAGGGAGACAATTAGATCTTCAAAAAAAAATGCTTAATTCTTAAGAAGTTGATTCTCATAATTTTCTTATTATTGAAATATTTTGAGAGAGATTTTAAAGATTTAAGCAAGGTTATTATTCTTAATTTTAATTAATTTTTATTAAAAGATACATAATCTCTAGAAGGATTAAATTTTATTTTTGTATTATATATACACATATATATGAAAATATAATCCAAAAAGAATAAATTTCCTTTTTTTATATTTTTATATATTTTTGTTAGTTATTAAAAATAATGCCCAGACAAAATAAGGTGTTCACAGTTGTCCCTCTTTACTTGTTTCTTATGTAAGTATGAAAAAGTGTGGTTTTGAATTCTTACATAAGCAGCAAGTAAAGATAGAACATATATTTTGATCGGCCATACAATACTAATGAAAAGACCTTGTTGCCCCTGACATGACAAGATATGATTAAATGCAAGACTATTGCATAAAAAACACAATGACATGATTTGATTTTTTTTTTGATGCGATGAGGTGATGCGATGCAAACAAAAATGATCAATTGACATAGAAAGATGCCATAAACAAATGACCATGACTCAGACCAAATATGAATGAAGAAAGAAGCATATGCTTTGTCATCTACTCAAAAATACCTTTCTTTTGAGCGGTAAGGAAATGTCTATCTATGTAGGGCTTTTGGTGGGTGCCTATCTTTACAGGGCTTTGAACGGTAAGGAAGTGCTTAGCCATGTAGGGCTTTTGATGAGTGCTTATCTTTATAGGGCTTTGGACGGTAAGGAAGTGCCTAGCCATGTAGGACTTTTGGTGAGAGCCTGTCTTTACAGGGCTTTGAGCGGTAGGGAAGTGCCTAGCCATGTAGGGCTTTTGCTGAATTCCTGTCTTTACAGGGCTTTGAGCGGTAAGGAAGTGCCTAGCCATGTAAGGCTTTTGGTGAGTGCCTGTCTTTATAGGGCTTTGAGCGGTAAGGAAGTGCCTAGCCATGTAGGGCTTTTGGTGAGTGCCTGTCTTTATAGGGCTTTGAGCGGTAAGGAAGTGCCTAGCTATGTAGGGCTTTTGGTGAGTGCCTGTCTTTATAGGGCTTCGAATCATAAATTGATATACTATTTGTAAATGATAATTTTATGATGTATCTTCTCTCTTTCACTTTCTTCTTTCATCATTTTTTTTCATTTTTATTAAATTTCTTGTAGATAATAATAATAATAATTACAATAATAAAAGCGATACTAACATATGCCCTCACGCTAGGTAGAAGATATCATTGCTTTATGTAATTGTTTCGTTTAACCAACTCGTTCTCAAGATTTAGTGGCAACACATAGGATTGGTGGACAACGGAATCTAGTACAACTCAGATAAGGTACGTGCCTCTGATTTCTTCCAACATCCCAAGAATAGAACCTTTATTGTTGAAATTTATGGGAATAAGGGAGAGAGTCTTGTATCCTATGTAAAAAGTATAATATAAAGTGTTGTGTCTCTAATAAGGCTAATTTTATAAACAAGAAAGAATGCAATAAGGATCATGTAAATAAGAGATTATACTTCATGAAAAGCTAGTTTATCGACTGAATAAACTACTTGGAGTCACAAGAAAGAGAGAAATTTAACAGGAGGAGTCTCAAAGGAATAAAAAAATCGGGCAGAAGAAGTTTCTTCATTGGATCCTTTACAACATTTGCAACAAACTTCTATGTCACTATGAATATATGTGGTAAGAATTGATTATGTGAAGCATCTATCCACCCCATTCCAGCAAAACACCGTCTTTCTAACCCATTAATACAATATTTCAGTTCGCCATAGCTTTGCTTAAACCTCCTTTCTTTTGCCTTACCTTTTGCCTAGGTGCCCTTTTCAGGTTTTCAACCTAGCAGGCATCTTTGTTTGATCTCTCTCTTTTTCTTCTTTTTTTTGTTTTTTTTAACTTTTGCCTAGGTGCCCTTTTCAGGTTTTCAACCTAGCAGGTATCTTTGTATGATCTCTCTCTTTTTTTTTACCTTAACTTTTGCCTAGGTTGCCTTTTCTGGTTTTCAACCTAGCAGGTACTTTAGCTTCAAGCAAAATATCTCTTCGCAGCATCCGAATTTATAGGTTTTGACAATTCTTGGCCCTCCATATCTACCAAAATAAGGGCGCCTCCTGAAAAGGCTTACTTCACAATAAAAGGGCCTTCGTATGAAGGAGCCCATTTACCTCGGCAATCTTCTTGACTTGGGAGGATTTTTTTCAAGACTAGGTCCCCTGGCTTAAATTCTCTTGGACGCAGCTTATTATTAAAAGCCTTTGCCATTCTCTTTTGGTATAATTGTCTATGACATATGGCTGCTAATTGCTTCTCTTTTATCATGTTCAATTGTTCAAATCGAGTTTTAATCCATTCATCTTCTTCTAACACGGATTCTATAACTACCCTTAATAAGGGTATCTCTACTTCAATTGGAGTCACAGCCTCTATGCCATATACCAACGAGTATGGTGTTACCCCAGTTGACATACGCATAGTTGTGCGATACCTATAAAGAGCATAGGGAAGCATCTCATGCCAATCCTTATATGTGATTGTCATCTTTCCAATGATCTTCTTAATATTTTTATTAGCTGCCTCAACTGCCCCATTCATTTGAGGTCGATAAGGTGTTGAGTTGTGGTGTTTAATCTTGAACTGTCCGCACAACTTTTAAACTTCTATCCTATTCAAATTATGCACATTATCTGTAATAATCTGTTCTGGTAGGCCGTATCTATATATAATATTCATTTTCAAAAACCTAAGGAAAGCTTTCTGGGTAATGCTAGCAAAAGAAGCAGCCTCTATCCACTTTGTGAAATAATCGATAGCTACAAGGATGAAACGGTGCCCATTTGAGGCCTTAGGATTGATTGGACAGATAACATCAAGTCCCCATAAAGAGAAAGGCCAGGTGGCCATAAGCTTATGAAGCGGTTGAGGTGGGGCATGTATTCGATCAACATAAATTTGGCATTTATAACACTTTTTGACATATTCAATGCAATCTCTTTCTATAGTTAGCTAAAAATAACCCTATCTCTGAACTTGTTTGGCTATAGTATGGCCATTAGCATGAGTTCTGCATATTCCTTCATGAACGTCCTCTAAAATTTTTCGTGCATCCCCTGAGTCAACACACCGAAGCAACGTACCATCAAAAGTTCTTTTATATAGTACATCCCCACTAAAGAAGAAATTCATTGCCATACGTCGAATAGTCTTCTTGTCATTTTCCATTGCCTCCAAAGGGTATTCTCCGCTTTTTACATAATTTTTTATATCATGAAACCATAGATGTGCCTTCATTTCATTTTCAATATTCAAGCAATATGCAGGATTAATTTTAACCTCAATCCTAATTGGTTGAACGTGAATTCCACAATCCAACTTAACCATGACAGCTAGTGTCGCTAAAGCATCTGTAAATTGATTCTTATCAGAAGATAAGTGGTGGAATCTCACTTTGTCAAATTTATTAATCAACTGGGTGAGATATTTTTGATATGGGATTAACTTGGAATCCTTAGTCTGCCATTCACCAGTTGCTTCATAAATAACAAGAGCGGGATCTCCGAAAACATTAAGTTCCTTAATGCCTAATGTCATGACAGCTTGTAAGCCATTTAAACATACTTCATACTCAGCCATGTTGTTGGTGCAGTCAAAGCCTAATTTGATGGCTAATGGGAATTGTCTACCCTCTAAGGATATCAACACTACTCCTAATCCATTTTCATAAATGTTCGCTGCCTCATCAAAATACATCTTCCATTTCTCTTCCCCTCGTTCTTCCTCTTCTGCCACAAGAACATCCTTGCCTGGGAATTGAAAATTTATAGGTTGATATTCCTCCATAGGATTTGCTGCCAAATAATTCGCAATGATACTTCCTTTAATTGACTTGCAAGTCATGTATTTCACATCATATTTCGAGAGTATTACCTGCTACTTAGAAACTCAACCTGACACATGAGGACTCTCAAAAATATATTTTATTGGATCCATTTGTGAAATTAACCATGTGGTATAATACAACATGTATTGCCTTAGCCGTTGAGTAACCCATACTAAACCACAACATGTCTTTTCAATTAATGAATAGCGTGATTCACAATCAGTGAACTTCTTGCTCAAATAATAAACTGCTTTTTCCTTTTTGCTAGCTTCATCAAGTTGCCCTAGCATTGCACCCATGGATGTAGGTCTTATGGTTAAGTAAAGAAATAAAGGCCGACCAGGTGTTCGAGGTACTAATAGTGGAGGGTTCAATAAGTAGTCCTTAATCTTGTCAAAAGCTTGCTGACAATGTTTATCCCACTTGTCAGTATGATTTTTTCGTAATAATTTAAAAAGTGGCTCACAAGTAGCAGTTAGATTGGCTATGAATCTAGATATATAATTCAAGTGCCCTAAAAAGCTGCGAACCTCTCTCTCTGTTTGTGGCGGCCTCATATTGCGAATTGCTTTGACCTTATTAGGATTTACCTCTATGCCCTTCTTACTAACAATAAAACCTAACAATTTTCCTGATGAGGCTCCAAATACACATTTATTAGGGTTTAACCTGAGCTTGTATTTACACAAGCATTCAAACAACTTTCGAAGAACTACTACTTGGCTTTCATCTTCAGTAGACTTAGCTACCATGTCATCCACATACACCTCAATCTCCTTATGCATCATATCATGAAACAGTGCTACCATAGCTCGTTGATAAGTTGCACCTGCATTCTTTAATCCAAAGGGCATCACCTTATAGCAAAAGGTACCCCAAGGTGTAATGAAAGTAGTTTTATGTTTGTCCTCCACGTGCATAGGAATTGGCTGTATCCTGAATAACCATCCATAAAGGAATATCTATAACTGCGTGCTGTATTATCCACAAGCACATCAATATGCGATAAAGGGAAGTCATCCTTAGGGCTAGCACGATTCAAGTCCCTATAATCCACACACATTCTAACTCGTCCATCCTTTTTTTGGTACTAGAATAATGTTTGCAACCCATTGTGGATATTTGACTACTTCTAAGAATCCGGCTTCCCATTGTTTCTTTACTTCTCTAATTTTAAGTGACATATCGGGGCTCATTCTTCACAATTTTTGCTTCTTAGGTTTACTATCAGGATGTAAAGGTAGCCTATGAGCAGTAATCTCTGAATTATCCCTGGCATATCCAAGTATGACCACGCAAACACATCAAGGTACTCTCGAAACAAACTAATCATCTCTTCTTTCTCTGGTTATCAACAATTTTTAACTCCATTTTATCTTCCTCCGTTCCTAAATTTATAATTTCAATTGACTCCTCATGTGGCATGATGCCTCGTTCAGAAGATTCTATCATTTTTACAAAGATTAGTGGCATTTCTTCATCTTCATCAGTTTTATAATCATATGTATCCATAGTGAAACATGGTTCATTCAAACTATGTTCGGGAACCAATGAGTTAGACAGGAGTTCTGAGAATTCTAATTCCTTGGAAAATTATCGTGCAAGGTGAATGAGTATTTATGCATATAAGATGCAAATAAGAATATGAGAAAAATATTATGGATGGAGAGAGGAAGAGTGGAGAATTGAAAGAAAAGAAAGAAAGCAAGAAAGATGAAAGAAATGATGAGGAGGAAAATAAGGAAATGGCAAAGGGAGAAAACAAAAAAAAAACAAAATATTACATTCATTCTGTAAATAAAGTTCAGGAGTACACAAATTAACCTAAAAAATCAAACAACACATTGAAATATTACTTTAGTGACATGACATCAACAATCTCCTTAGATTCTCAGTTGCCCAACTCTTTTCCTAGTGTGTCTGGATGTATCCACACCTCCTGTGAGCTCCTTTTGCCTTCTTCGCCCATCATAGCTACAAAACCATTTGGATTGATTATCTCTATAGGTGATGGAAATGTTTCACGAATATGTGGGATTTCTAGCTTATCTTGCTTCTTTCCTTTCTTCAACTTCATTTGCCTTGTCATTGATGCTTCTAAAGAAGGCTCATATCCCAGACCTTGACATTTTGGGTTTTCTGGGAGTATTATTGGCTCTTTCCTCCATTGTAACTTTGTTCCCAATCCTTTTCCTGACTTAAATCCATGGTTCTTTATGATCTTAGCCATGACTTGATTCACCTCCTTACTTGATTGGTCTACCTCAACAAACTCAAAGTTTTGATATGCACTTTCAAATGATTGCTCAGTATTCTCAATGTAAGGCACCGCATTTGGCTTACTAATTATTGGTTCTTCTTCTCCTCTTATAGTAATAAGTCTTCCATCATCAATGTATTTGAGTCTTTGGTGTAAAGTTGAGGGCACAGCTCCAGCATTATGAATCCAAGGTCTACCAAGTAACATGGTATACGCAGCATTGATGTCCATAACTTGAAATTCTATTATGAAGGTGCTTGGTCCAATTTGTAATGGAAGGTAGACATTGCCTGTGACTTCTTGTCTTGTCCCATCGAATGCCCTAACTACCACGTCGTTATGTTTCATACAAGATGCCTTAACAGGTAAAAGTTTCATGGTAGATCGAGGTAAGACATTTAAGGCAGAACCTCCATCAATCAAAACCTTGGCTATTACATAACCATGGCACTTCAAAGTAATGTGGAGCACCTTTGGGCATTGGGAAACTGTCGGGAAGATCTCATCTTCAGAGAATGCAATCAATGTAGTGATTTTCACAGCATTAACCAAATTAACCACTTTCTCAGGAGTTATGTTTGGACACACATAAGCTTCATTTAGAACCTTTTGTAAAGCCTTTTAATGCACTTCAGAATTTAGAATGAGGGATAGTATAGAAATTCGCGCTGGCTTCTTATTCAATTGTTCCACAATATTATATTCGCTTTGCTTCATGATCTTTAAAAATTTATCAGTCCCTTCTTCTTTGCTTTTCATGGTAAACTCTTTAGTGCCTGAGCTTTCTCCAACTTCTAAACCCTTACCCCCTAGCGTATAGGTTTCGTTGGCGTAAATTCGACCACTTCGTGTAATTCTACTAATAGTAATGTCAACATTACTAGCTTTGTATAGTGTCCCTTGATCGTGAGGGCCTTCAATTCTTAAGCCATAATTCCAGGGTACAGCATGATTGTTATGATATGGGAATGGTGCTGGTACGTGAAGGAGAGCAATAGGTTTCTTGTTACTGACATTATGAGATGTTTTGCCAATAAGCAAAAAGGATTTTTTTACTAATTCCTTCACTTCATAAATTGGCTTATTTATCGAAAAGGATGAATTTTCTCCTTCTGCAGCTTGTAACTCCTTATTGATTACAAAATATGTAACCTTCCTATCTAATGCACATACATTTCTTGTATTTTTTCTGTCAATGACCACAATCCCTAATATCATCATTTTTTGAGCTAACTCTTTGAAAGGAATACATTTTTCAATGTCATGACCTATAACCTCTTAGTGATATTCACAAAAATCAAACATAGCTCAAGAAGTTCTTTTATTGCTCCCAAAGCTTTGCTGGATGTAGCCCAATTCTCTTAAGTGCTCATACAGCTGCTTCATGGTGCAAGGAATGTCCTCTACTGCTTTTGAGAGCCTAATATCATTATCTATCATGGCAACTGGCTTTCCTTTCTCATGCTCAGGTAGGGGATTGGTGGTGATATTAGGATTGCTACCTGTCTTGATCCCAATATGATTGTTATCTAACAAAAGAAGCACATGTCTTCTGAAAGTATCACATTTGTCAATAGAGTAGCCAGCCACCCCCATGTGGTATTCACATGTTGCGTTCAGATCATACCAAGCTAGGAAAGGTGGTTGGAGAGGTTTAATCAGTTGAGGCCCCATAAGATTCTTTACAACCAAATCTTTATACAACTCTATTCGTGTAACATTAAAGTTTGGTAATGGGTGCTCGTCCCGAGGCGGCCTTACTGGTCTTGCTCCAATATGGTGTTGATTACCTATTTGATGATTAAATTGAGCATTTAGAGGAGTATGATAAAATTTTGCCCTTGGTCGTGTTGAATCAAACCGTGCAAAGTTGTTTGGTTGGGAATACGAAGGGTTATGGACGTGATTGAAGGATTGTTGGTAGGGTCCTTGCACATAATTAATGTCTCCCTCCTTTTTCTTCCCCACTTGTGCTTTCTTAGCTTCTGAGGGTGTATTTTCTAATCTTCCTCTCCGTATGCTTGTATCAATTCGTTCACCTACTTCAATAAGATCAAAAAAAATCTCGAGCCTGCATTCCTAATATAATCTTATGATAAGGATCAACTAGAGCATTAATAAAATAAGTTCGTAACTCCGACTCAATTAGAGGAGGTTGAACTTCGGAGTCAACTGATCTCCATCTTTGGGCATATTCCTTAAAAGTCTCATTAGCCTTCTTCTTCATCCCTTCTAACTGTTCCCTTGTTAGGGCTATGCTTAGGTTAAACCTGTATTGTTTCATGAATGCCCTAACCAAATCACCCCATTTCTTATATTTGGAGCGATCAGATTTCATAAACTACCTTAATGCACTCCTTGTGAGACTTTCCTGGAAGAAATTGATGAGGAACTTTTCTTCCCTTGACCAAACTGACATCTTTGTGCAGTAAGTAACTAAATGATATTCAGGATCACCACTACCATCATACTTGGTGAAGTCTGGTACTTTAAATTTTTTTGGAACAGTTACTTCCGGTGGTAAGCAAAGTTCGTCAATCTTAAAGGATCCCCAGGTGACTGGACCTTGTAAAGCTCGAAGTTAATCCTTCATTTCTGACATCTCTTTTTTCCAGCTATCCTTGGAATTGTCTTCCATGCCTTTTAGTGATGCATTATTAAAACCTTTAGTTGGATCTATAACCGGAATGTTATATGTATATACTTCTCCCTTATTCCACTCTTGGGTAGGTTGTTCAGGGGATTTCGCTATAGGATCAATCCTGCCACTGACTGCCGTACTATTAACAACCCCCCTTGTGGCTGTAAAGACTCATTTTCTTGGTTTCCACTAGGGGGTTAGGGGTTACTAGTGTTAGCTATCCCACTTGCATTCATATTTTGTAACAACTTCATCATTTCACCTATTTGAACTTATATAAGGGTCACTTGATTTTTCAAAGATGATACTTCTTCTTCCATTCTTTCCCCATGCTCAAGGTCACGAACCTCCATTGCCATAGCCTTAACTCGGGCAGGAGTCAAATAAACTCGGGTAGGGTGATGAGTTTGGTTAAATGAATTCTTTACCGGAATAATGTTATCTTCCTGATTAAAAATAAATAAATAAATTATAGATCTTTTTTTTAAAAAATGGAAATTAGTGGATTGTCACTTAGAGTTGGCATACAAAATACTAGGTCACTTGAATGAGAATCACCATTTGTTTGAAGAATTATCATAGTTTCCTTATTCCCTTAAGATATGTATTGTATTCATAAGAATATAAGGTTGGCAATCAATTCATTAGAACTCTAATTTCTTTATAAATGATGTCCATTACAAAAGAGAATCTCTTGGTGCAAAATACAAGCAGCCCAAACATTTTACATATAATTCCCTCACATCACCAAGATTGCACTAATGCCCTTATTTCCCCCATGACATCATCACATAGCATAATGAAATCTGACATTTCTGCTGAAGTATTAAAGGGATGGCTCATGTGCTCTGCTTGTGTGTAAACCTCCCAGAATCTTGGAATGGTTATATTTGCCAATTGAATCCAACTTTCAGCTTGATCCCTCCATTTTTCTGCCTCTTCTGCTTTTCTAGAATAAAGTGTCCTTCAATCATCTAACGCGTTAGTTTGTTAGTGTATTTGTTCTATTCAAATTTTGAATTATGCCAGATGTATCTCTTCTAACTGCTGCTAATTCATTTGCCTTTGCCTCCAACTGCTTAGTAACCATTTCCACCTTTTGTGATAAACTCTTTAAAGGATGAAGGGCTTGTACTTCATTATTGAGAGCGTCCCTTTCTTTAGTGACCTTTATCAACTTGATTCGATTATCCTTCATGTCCTGATCATGCTCTTTAAGTTGTATATGCATGTCACACATTGTGCGTTTGAGCTTCAAATTCTCCTTTTTCAATTGATCTATCTTTGTACTCTCTTACCATGTATCTTGTCTCTTCATCCTTTGTATTTGCTCTTATAAGGAAGTATACTCGTGTTGTAGGTGGGTTAAAGCTTCTTTGTTCTCCTGATCTGCTTTAGTCAATCTTTCTATCTCCTCACTCCTTCTTTCGAATTGTCTCGTTAACTCCTTCTATGCTTCTGTTGTGTCACTGCTAAGCAAAGGATCAAGGTGAGCAAACGCTGGATTAGCTCCCTGAATTCTTTTTGTTAACCAAGTTAGATAATCTTCATCTACCCTTATCAGACGCACCCCTAACTCTGTCTTTCCTCTATATAGAACTTTACCCCATGCATTTGCCACCTTTTGGCTTAGATTCTTAGTTGTGGCATCATCATGAAGGAATTGAATTCTCTAAACTTCTTCTCCTGAAGGATTTTTTTGTCGGAAACCTAGTTGTCTCAATAATAATGTAGGATTGTAGTTTATTCCTCCCCGCGGCCCCATGAGTGGAACATTTAAGAAATCCCCGCATTGATAAATTATTTTCTCATTACTCCACTATATCAATTTCCAATAAACTCTTCCTTCTTGAAGTTGATTAAAAACTTCACTCCACCCTTTTCGGTCTAATATGGTCCTGCCTTCTTTATTCTTGAATGCAGTAAGTGGATTATAGGAATCATACCATTTCCCTTCTTGGAATTCTTTTCCGTACAAGTGATTCATGATCCACACATTTAATAAGTGAAGGCAACACCTGAATCTTCCCTTTTTCTTGGCATGGCAGTGGCTTAAAGTCATGTAGGTTTCTGCCAGAATTGCTGGTACGGGGTTAATTCGGTGATATTCTACCATGTAAAATACACTGATTGCATGTAAATCAATTATCCCTATAACAAATGGGAATAGAATTACCCCATAAATTACCATAGCAAAAAACCTATTGAAAACAATCCATCTTTTTTGCTCAGCCAATTTGACCAAGTATTTCTCCATAAATGCCCTTGAAATCCCCTCCTCCTTTCCTGGACAAAGCAATTTGACCTCCTCAATATTTAGATCAAGAAGCTTGGCAATTTGATTTTTTGATGGTAGATATCCTGGGTATTTATAGACTTGATCTCCTTCCTCAAGAGGCATCCTTAAGAAAACTCCATATTCCTCTTTTGTAGGAGCGAGTTGAAAGTCTGGGAATGTAAAACATCTCAATGTATCATCCCAATATTGCCCCAAAACAATCATGGCATCAATTTGAACTGGTACGTAAAGCAAGTCTAAAAGATCCCCATATTTCTTCCTGAAATCAGATAATGAATTCCTTTTGATGTGTCGAGAAAGTTCTTTCAAGTCGTCTAATGTTTTCATCATTACCTCCAACCTTATTCCCTTGCTTCTATACACTACTCCTGTTAGAATTGCATCCATGACATTCATTGTGCTTTTCACTTGTATGCTAACCTTTCTTAACAATCCACTTTATTTCCTATTAAAATAAGAAATGAAAAGAAAATGAAAAGGTACTATGTCACAAATATAATTTAATCATAGCTTCTATCCCTCCAAATCCTTATTGAATTTCAGGGGAATAAAAACTAGAGTTTATTTTACAGGAGATGGAGTATTTTCACAATTATAGTTAATGTTTTTTTCCTTTTTTACAAGCCTAATTAATTAATACTAACTTATTAACAATCTTACTCACTCCTCTGATTCCTTACTGCTCCTTAAGAAAAAATGCCTACCAATAAACGACATATATATATATATATATATATTACTGATGGCTTTTATAGAATATTTATAATCTAAATAGTATCTTTTAATATTGATAAATTCGCTATCTATTCTTTGTTTAAGGAAATGACGTGGAACAAAGTTTTTTTTTTTTTTACATCAAATATTATCCTTATGAAGGATATCTCAGGAGCACTTCATCCACATACTATAGGGGTACTAGCAAGCTTGACTTATTATGTGCAAAGTTCTTAGTTTGATCTAACAATCCTAGCATGGGCAACCAAGCTGCTTCCACCATGAAGATAGAAACCCCATTTAATAAATTTATTCCTCCGAGAGCTTTTCAACCCTTTAGGGAGTAAACTTAATAAATAAGTAACAACTCGGGCAAAGTTTTCATAGTAATCTTCGGGAATATGAACATTCCTCAGGAAAACCGTTACCAAATTCTGCTAACCTAAGGCTCCGTTAGACTCGGGTATAGGGCCCGTTATGTGTGTGAGGGTAAGTGTATGCAAATCTGATATTCCCCATCCCTTATCTACCAATCAAGTCAAATGAAGAGATAAATATATGTACAAATAAGAGTCTTCTATCTTAGAATTCATTCCGCCTGTTATCTATCCTAAGAAATGTTATAAAACAAATTAAAAGATAGAGAAGAGAAATAATAAGGGAAAAAGCAGACAAAAATTAAAAAGGATAATAGTAAAAAAGAAAAACCATATTATATTTTGAACACAACAAACTTATATAAGCTTGACTCTCTAAGTCCCCAGTGGAGTCGCCAACTGTTGCATCTGGAAATGCGATTTGGACGGCGCAAGAGCGAAGGTTCCGACCTTCGGAAGGAAGACTGGAGAAATAGGAGTCGCCACCAAGATTTTGAGGGAAATCTCGGGAAACCGTTTAAAGGTGATAAGGGTGGTCTGCGAAAATAGAAAATAGGTTCGGGAGTCGATTGAGTGTGGGGAAGGTGTTAGGCACCCCACAACACCCGTTCGTAAGAACGGTTACCTGAAGTTTGTTGTGCTATATAAATATGATTTTAAAATTATTTTAATTATCCCTTTTATATTCATGTGTTTGATATAAAAATAATAATAATTAAGTGCGAAATGTTTATTTATTTACGAGGAGGACTTGACTCAGAATCTGACTCTGAGGCCTACGTATCCTGCGGTGGGGATCAAAGTCTACATAGTTCGGGCTTTAAAAGTTGTTGGCAAAAACATTTTTAAAGAGAAATTAATTAGAAATAATTCACCATTTTGTAAATAAAACAATTTCTAAAATTTTGATATATGTGTTTTAAATTGAAAAAAGTAATTTAATTTCAATTAATTTTCTCTATTTTTGAATTTTTGGAAAAGAAAAGGATTTAAAATTATTTTTTTATTTTATGATTGGGAATTTAATTGCAGTTCCTACAGAGCCTTATTGGCTCATACGATAATACAATCATTTTAAATATTTGTGAAGATTTCAAAATCTCTCACGATAAAAGAATTAAATTTATTTATATGTTAGTAATAATTTATTCAAGCATGCATGTATATGTTTTTAGAGAATTATAATCATCATACCTGCAAAACCTTATTGACTTTTACGGTAATACGATTATCCTAGAGGTCTATGGATATTCAAAAATCTCACATGATCAAAAGATTTAATGCATTAATTTAAAAAAAATTTATAATTTGATTTACAAAATTTATTTATTTATTTTTTTATTTTATAAGTTAATGACCACGACATTTGTGAGGACTTATTATCCTTCACAATGAGGCGATTAAGCTGAATATCTATGGAGATTTTGTAAATATCTCACGATACCATTCAAATATTTTAATTGATTGTATTTGTGAAATAATATGAACAAACTCCTTCATTTAACCACACATTTAAAATCTCCATATGAAAATGATGTCATGCAAAATCAAAATTATCTTTAAGAATTAATCAATTATTAATAAATGGAAATTAAATACAAAATAATGTATGACTTTGAGAAATAAAGAAATGAAAATTAAATTTAGGTTAATTAATACTCTTTCATGCTAAAAGACAAACTTGAATCTTCTTATCACTTAGCTCAATAATAAAATTTTTGTTCAAAATGTTAGAATCAAAAAAATATCATGCAAAAGTATTATAACTAAATCAACCTCATTTGTAAAAGCATATAAACACATGTTAAAGCATATTTAAAGTATGCAACATTATTTAGAAAAAAGAAAGCACAATATTACAGGGTTACTTTCTCTTCAAATATTTTCACACATGTTTCCTATTCATACTTGAACATTTAAAACCTCCAAATTTTCTTAGTTTAAAAATATGAGGAATTATCATCAAGGATCCCTTTCATGATACAAATACACTCACGTATCTATTGCCAAGTTTTAGAACAAGAACAAGATGAAGGAAAATACAAGTGTGGCGTACCAAATAGCAGAGCAGAGAAGGGAGAAAAATAACTCAGACTTCTTGCAGTGATGGAAAAGGATGACTAGCTACCAGTTTTGAACCAAAATACTACTCTTTCCTCAAGCAAGATACTGCCTTCGTTCCTTTGGCACAGAGAAGGACATCTACTCCTTTTCCTCTCGTCCTCGTTTTCTCTATTTTTTTTGTGTTCTTCTCTTCTCTCTGTGTTCTCATTTTTGATGTCCTTCCTCTTTTGACTGTTGCTCTTGTCCGTCTCTTCCTCTTTTGTTCTTTTTCTCGGTGCTCTTATTTTCACGTTTTCCCTTCTATTCTCGTCTCAATTTTCCCTCTCGGTTTCTCTCCTGTTTTTTTTTCAGCCAAAACTAACTCCTCTTTCCCTTCAGTTCTCTCTCGGTTTCTCTCCTTTTCTCCAGCCAAAACCAGCTCCTCTTTTTTCTGTTTCACGTTCAGCTCTCTTCGTCCTCCTCTTGCTCTGTTTTTCTTCTCTTTTCCTTTGTACCTCTCTTTTCCGGTTTTTGTTCGTCCTCCTGCTCCTGTTTCCTTCCTCCTCTTCTCCTTTTTTTGGTGCTCTTGTTTTCTACATTTTTATACTCCAGATCTTTCCCTCTCGGTCTCCTCTTTTCCTCCTTTTCTGCCTTTTCCTTTAATGCTCTGTTTTTCTGAGCTTTTTTCTATGCATGCGTGTGCTGAAAGCTCCCTCATTTCTGGCTTTATTGCATGAGTAGTGCTTCCTCCTTTTTCTCTGCTCTGCATTTCATTTTTTATAGCAGCTTTCCACGTCTCCTAGTCACGTGTTTCATATGCAAACTTTAGCCTCTGTGTTTTTTTCTTTCTTTTTTTCTGCTGCTGCTCTCTCTTCTTTTTCGTATATGTGCTCTCTCACTCTCCCTCCAACTTCTGCTGCATTCTTGCCGTGTGTGTGTTTCATGTTTGCTCGTGTGTCTCCTTTTCTAATCGTGTTTTTGCTTCTTCTTTTCCATTGTCCTCCTTTTCAGCGGAAAAGTGTGGTGTTCTTTCGTTGCTTTTTTTTGCATGGCTACGTTCCTGCTCTGTTTTGCGTTTCACTTTGCATGTGGTTAAAGAGTTCAGGTTTGCTGTCTGCTACTCTTGGTTTCTTTTTCTCTATGCCTGACTCTGGTTTCATGCGTGACTTCCCCCGTTTTTTTCTGTGTATGGGACTACTATGGTTTTCATCTCTTTTTTTTTCTGCTTTCTTTCTCTACGTGTTCTGCTTCCCTTTTCCTTCTATCGTGCCTAGTCTCCGTGTGTGTGTTGCTGCTGCACGTTTCTATTTCTTCTCGCTCTGCGTTTATCCGAAAGTGTGTGTGGGTGTGTGTTCTATGCATGCCTTTGTTTCTTTCATCTTTCTTTCTGGTGCTAAGTCAAAAAGTCTATGCATGCGTAATCTATTTTTTTATTATCTAATTCTTGCTGCTACACTGGGACAAATGGATAAAGGCATTAGTTAAACGTTGGATTTTGCAGCGTTTATCCCTTGATTTCCATATTATTTATATTATTATTATTATTATTATTTTGTTTTTAAAACCTAACTCTCTTTTCTTTTAGTTTTTAATTATTTTTTTATTATTATTATGTATATGTACATATGAGGGAGACAATTAGATCTTCAAAAAAAAAAAGCTTAATTCTTAAGAAGTTGATTCTCATAATTTTCTTATTATTGAAATATTTTGAGAGAGATTTTAAAGATTTAAGCAAGGTTATTATTCTTAATTTTAATTAATTTTTTTATTTTAAAAGATACATAATCTCTAGAAGGATTAAATTTTATTTTTGTATTATATATACACATATATATGAGAATATAATCCAAAAAGATTAAATTTCCTTTTTTTTATTTTTATATATTTTTGTTAGTTATTAAAAATAATGCCCGGACAAAATAGGGTATTCACAGGGGCATTGTTTGAAAATCTATATGGTACATTGGTACTGTAGAGGTGCCGGTGCATAGTTTTATATTTATTTAGAAGTCCTAGTACTATGTGAGATAGATTGGGCATTAACACCCTGGGTATTCGTGGAAAGGGAAAATCTGTGGTCTATAATAGGTGAAGGCGCCTTTAGCTGGGGCTACCTCCCATGACTGGTGAGCTTGAGCCAATCCAGTCACATGGATTTAATTTTATCAAATTGTCAACACATAGATCAGTTAAAAGATATAAGGAGAATATAAGGCAGTATGTTGATCATGCATATTTCTATTAAATAGCCATATGTGTGTGTATATACTTGTCATATATAGAATATACATTTTAAATGCCACTTCACATACTCACTAACTATTCTCACACATGAGTAATTTGTTTATATTATTTGGTTATTGAGTCCTCGACTCAACCTGTAGTTACTATGGAATCATATATTTTGATGATACAAAACTAAGAGAAGAGGTGTGTATTATTTGTGCATGGACAAAAGATTCATGGATGAGACAACCTTCAAGAGCATGAAGAATTAAGAGAAGAATATTTATAGGTTTAAGTTATTTACTTCTTTTAGATTTAATGTGAAAACTATGAGAGCTAAATCACATGTTATCAATTTTAAAGTGAATGCATCATCTTAAGCTGATAAGTTTTATTTGCGCATCTGAGGACTTATCTTAGTCAATTCAAGCTTGGAAGTAATGTCATTCTGGTTTGAATTGGATCATAAAGTTGAACTTTTCACCGCATGATGTTTCACGCATGATTTAAAATGATTCCACGTATGATTTATCACTTTAGGCACACTGTGTGATGTTTCACACCTAATCAAAAGTGATCCATGAAACATTCTCACTCCAGTAAACATAATTAACTAATATAACACTTGGTAATTAGAGACTTAACTCAACCAGATGATTACCAAGGTTTAATTCAAAAGTAAGGGATCCGAACTTTTCTAAATAAAAATAAATTAAAATCAATTAAAATCTTTCATATTAGAGTAAAAATAAGTTACAGAAGCATGTGATATATACCTCAGAGGAGTGAAAGGAGTCGAAAACAATTGAAAAACAAGACGTGCTGTGAAACAAGGCAATACGCTGCGGCTTGTGCATGCTGCGCCATAGCATGTTGCTCTCTGTACCATGTGCCATGGCTCAGGCACCATGCACCGCGACGTGTTGCATGAAATTTCAACTGATTCTGCTATCATTTTGATAGCAGAATTGGGGGAACTTCTGACTTACCTTGATTCTCCATTCGATATCCAAATGACATGATCTAGGTGTCTACGGAAAGCTCTTTACATGAACTAGCTAATGGCATGAGTTTCACTTCCAAAACAAGTCACACTAAGAAGTTGAACACCCAAACACATTTCAACCACTTTTCAACACTTTTATGAAAAATAGGTGTCCAAAACCCTCAACAAGTACTAAAAGCTTTTCCTAACACCTGGACCATATCTAATAGACCTAAGACTATTAGTACAACATGTCACAAGCACTGAAACATCAATATAACAAAAATTCATTCCTCAACCCCATTTTACTAAAAACAAAGGGGGAGGTAATTTGTCATTGCATCTTGCCCAAATCATTCAAAACATGTTCAAATCATTATTTCTACACTTGCACTAGTATTTTGGCCCTATAAATATATATAAATCAACATACACAAAGACTAAGGGCCTAAAATACAAATCTAATATTTCCAACAATAAAATAGTGCAAGTGTGATGGCACGCATTCTAGAATTGGCAATTCATATTCTATTACACAATTAAATCTAAACTAGGGCATACAGTAGGAATATGCTAATTTCTTGCCTTTTTAGTCATTTTCCTCTTAGCACCAGAACTAGAGCCTGAAAATATTAAATAAAAGGGGTAAGTCTAGCCACTCAGTAACCAAGGTTAAACCTATTCTATATAGTTATATATCAATCATAAACCAAGTACATGCATGAGGAAATCAAACATAAAACATGCTGGCATATATCATATCTCATCATTTATCATTAAATAACTTCTTTAACTCTCATAACTAGGTGTATTGTCAACATATTCTCAAATATGTGACATGACCCATACTCATGTGACTTGCCACCACTTAACACGTGTGACACGTCATATATTTACTTAGACAATGATCAACCAGCCTTATATCCTCCTTATTTCCTCAGATTGAAACCGTGGGCTATAATACTAATTAGGGTTCCGTCTGTGTAATTGGACTACCCAAGCTCTCCAATCATGAGGTGTGACCCGGCTAAAGATCACATGACTCACTCTCGAACTATGGTTTCCCCCATTGTCGAATCCTTGGGGTGTCTCATACCCAAGCTATTCTCCTCATTGAATCGGTGGAGATAGCTAGGTTCTAGTCTCTTAACAAACTATGGGATAGTCCCTTGACAAACTATAGGATAAGGCTATACCCCCGTGCACTGGAGGGCAACCCAAATACCATATGGATTTTCTCTACTCCCAATCCCTAGGAAAACTCCCATCACTGATCATGCCATCATCAATACTCACTCATTTTTACTTTTTTTCATTTTCATATACTCATTATTGCAACAATTATGTTAGGCTCACGACTATGCGCTATCCAAGTATGTATTCTCATCATTTTGTCAAAAATTCATTTCTCATTAACACACATCTATCTCACAAAATTATCACATTCATTTCTCTAAAAACATTTGCAAGTTCATATTCAAAAACATCTTAATTAGGCAATTGCATTTCAAATCAAAATAACTTAATGCACATTCAATTTTCCATATGCTCATTGAAATTAACACATACTTTTCACATTGAAAATTAACCCGTGCATGCTACACTCACAATAGAAATCTATTTACAATTAATTAATATATGACTACCCAAAGTAGAGTTTTCCCCGGTTACCTCAAACCTTTGAGAGGTTAAAGGTTTACCTCTCAATCAACTAGCTTTCAAGCTTGAATTTCTAATCCAATAGGTGACTAAGAGCAAAATTACAATCAACCAAGTTGAATTTCATCAACATAACTAACTCAAGCATTTAAACCCTCAATTTCTACTTTTAAGTTGCCTAACATTTACTCTACATGAGTTGGAGCCTATCTATTAGGTTCAATAATTACCTTTAGCCCCCAATAGCATTAATGAGCCATTAAACACCTATTAATGGCATCACAAACTTCCAACCACCCATAATAAATGAGATTTTTAGATATTAATGGTGCCCAACAATCCAAGACACTAAAACTCATTATACCTAAGTTTAGATACCCTAATTTACTCACATTAACTCTATTTCAGTTAATAAATTCAGACCTATAACCTATATAGACTGAAATTCCACTTCTACTATCAAACCCTAACCATCAACTCATAAATGTGGAAGAAATGGGGAGATTAATGAGTGTAGTACTTACCTTGGATGATTTAGAGCTTCAAACCTCCTTAAATTCTCATCTAAAGTTGTTCCCTAACATAGCATTGGCATGTCTCTTCATTTCTTCTTTTCTTTCAATCTATTTCTGTCTCATTTTGCATATAATAAATTGTAAAAAATGGCCATGCGCCGTAGCGCATGGCACAGAGAGATCCTCCCTCTCTCAGAAATGTTTATGCACTACGGTGGATGATCTCCATGCCATAGCGTGTGGCACAGCCATATCAACTCTTCCTTTTCTTCTCCTTTCGATGCTCTGGTAGCTTGCCTTGATACCAGACCCACAACTAGAGTTGAAATACCATCAAATATGATTATTAGACTTCTCTGGCCACACACACCACTTTAACTTACTTAATTACCCTAATTAGGTTTAATTAATCAAGGGATTAAAAGTCAGGATGTTACAATCTTCATGTGATTTGTCACCTTGATTTTTGTGATACATTGATTAAGCTTCTGTGCTCTAATTCATGTAAGATACCTTTGTGTATGCACACTTGAATTGTCACCTTGTGTTACATTGTATTTTGTGTAGTGATATTTCATGCTTGAAAGGGAATGTCTTCATGCCTGTTTTGTTACTGAGTTTCTTGAACACATTTAGCCTAAGTAAGTCTAAAGCCAATTCAAGCCTGTTCCACAGTGTTCATTTGCGTGATTTGTCATCTATTGAAACTTAGTCTTTTAATCATGCAATCCACACTTGAGTGCATATTGGTGCCATGCGTGATATGTCTAACAAAATAGCTTGGTTTTACAACTAGCCATTTCACGTGTGAGAGGAAGAGTGTGCCATGTGTGACTTGTCTTCCAGAATGGTTTGGATTTTGTAACCAACCATTTCACATGTGAAAGTTAGTTGGTCCCATACATGATTTGTTACCCAGATTGGCTTTGGCATTCTGCCAGCCAATTCACTTATGAGAGCTTAAGGGAACCACATCTGTTTTGTCACACAAAGTAGTTTGCATCTTTTTATCTTACAAAACACGTGAGTCACCCTGGTGTTCATGCTTAAATTATCATATATACTTGACTAGAACTTGCCTAGCTTCATTTTACATGTAAATCTCATGGTTGCACACAAGAAATGTCACTAACAGCTATGTTACTGTTCTAATGGTCTGTGCAATACCAAAACTATATATATATATATATATATGACACAATTCAAGTCTAGAATAGGAATTTTGTTCATTGAGTGAACTATTCATCATTTGAACATTCTTAAAAAGCTTTCAATTTGTGTATCAAAGTTTTGCATTCATTCATTTATCATTCTTAATAAACTTTGTAAAAAAGCTCTCATTATTTCTTAGGCTTTCATTGTACCAATCTACTCTTTTTAGAAAGTTTATCTTTGAGAGTTCTTTACTTTGCAAGCAAGCTTAAATCTTGAAAAAAGATTTTTCAAGTGAATTGTAACAACTTGTTGGTTATGGCAAGGTTGGATTATTAATACAAGACTAGTCAACTATTGTGAGTTATACTAAGGTTTTAAGCACCTACTTAAGCTTGTGATTATAGTTAAAAATCTCAAGGGTGATCTTAAAGACTGGACGTAGGCCAAGATTTAGGCAGGCTGAACCAAGATAAATTGCTTGTGTCAAATCTTTAACTCCTTAAATTTGTCTTCTTCTCTTTAAAGTTCTCCAGAAAAATTAAGTGTTACCCAATTCACCCCCTTCAGGTGCCAGTCTTATTTAATAGTTACATTTTATAGGTGAAGGTTTCAATAGGGGCAAAGGGAAGGAAGGTGCTGTTAAGCATTGAGGGATCTATAATTGTATAGTCCCCTCTCTATCTTGGGTTTTGTAACAAATTAATTATGTTTATGCCAACTTAGGATCATAAAGCCATTTTTTGGTCAGTTGCATACATATAGTTTTAAACTAAGGGTATCTCGACCTACTATGTTGAACTTGTGATATAATGTTTGTGAAATGTCGAGATACTAGTGTAAGTATTGTTTTTGGTGTTAATTATGTGTTTAAATGGCCATAAGGATGTTTATAATGAATTATTGTGCCTCTAGAGTTATGATGAATTTGGGGTTTGGATGGCCAAATTGTGTCTGGAATGTTATTGCTATGGTTTAATTGTTTGAGATGTTACTTGACTTTCTTGCGTTTACTTATTTTGAACTATAGTTTAAGCTAAAATGGCTTTTCATAAGGGTTTTCTTGATATCGTAATTTCTTAACTTCTTTCTAACCCTTGTGTTATGGTAACCTTATTTAAGAAATATACTTAATCCTAGTTATCATACATGCTTTATGCCTTGTGTTCTATGTGTTTAGCAATATTGGGAAGGACATTACAATGGGCACCAGGAAGTTACTAGACTGTTTAGATGTCTTATGGTAATAGTCCTAATATAATGCTGCACTAGATGTCTTATGGTGCCAGCCTAACCATATGGATTTGTTTGCTCATATCTCCACACATACACCTACACACACAAAGGATAATACTCTCTATACATTTTTTTTGTTAATAGTAATAATAATATTTAAAATGATTAAATATTAAAACACTTAATATTTTAACAATATTTATTAAATTTTATTTTAACAAAATTTTAGGGTGTCTAGTACTTTGAGAAAAAGACTTTAAGGTGCTTAACACTCCTAAAAAAGAGTTCAGAGACAAATTAGCACTAAGGGTGGGCCCTATACACATGCCACGTTAGTAGAAAAAAAATTGATGGTTGATTAACGGAAGGGAGTTTTTTGCTCCTTTAAAAAATAGTTTAGGGGTAAATTTGTCCTACTTAAGAGTATAGGGTACCCAGCACTCCTAAGAAATAAGTACAGCAAAAGTGACCTTTAACCCTTTTAATTAAGCATGTTTTATGGCATTGTGTTAATATTACATGAAATAACTTTTGATTGAATAAAGGCATTAGAATATGTGATTTCAAATGGCATGTAGTATATATATAAGTTATGTTTAAGAAAGTATATAAAGTGGTAAACAGGAACCATGAGTAGTTTGGAGAGCATAATCATAAGGGTGGGAGTTCACCCGAGTGGAGAGGTGGTAATAAGACCATATGACATATTCTCCTTAGTGCCCAACAGGGTACGGTGTTAAAGAAATACCTCCTTAGTACCTTATAATGTGTGGTGTTGGAGAAGACCTCCTTAATGCCTATTGAGGTGCAGTGTTGGATATTTGAGACTCTTTAGCGTCTGTGTGATACGGTGTTAGAGTCAACGACACACCTTTATGTGTGTTGGGGGAAACTATAGTCTAGAAGTAAGATAGAACACCTTTTCCTGGGTGATTCTACCACTAAAGGTGAGCTCAGGGCCAATGCGAGTGTATTTTAGTCTAAAGCAAGCCTATAGTTTCGTGTTGGGGTGATTTGGAGGTTTGATCGGTAGTGATCATGCTATAGAATGTCAAGTAATACTTGTTCAAATAAAGTGGTGTAAAGAGGTAAAATGTGAAACATTGATGTGAATAAAGTGAACTTATGATATATGGTAAGTTAATGAGATTTAAATGGTATGTTATGTTTTACTTTTATATAGTTACATGTGATAGTCACTAGAAGTGAGTTATGCTATTACTGAAATTTTTATCTCACTCCCGTGGTTACATGTTTATAGGACCAAGTAGTGATCAGGGTAAGGGAAGAGAGTGTGAACCTGCTTGAGTTGTTGAGGCTATGTAAACTCAGAGTTAATGTAATGAACTAGAAATCTTGTGTATATGTGTGCAAATGAGTTGCCATAGGGTTGTATGCATGACTTAAGTAATGGTTTTTGTGTAATCTTAACTCGATTATATGTATATATGTTGAAATAAATCAAGGGCTAAAGATTTAGGTATATATGTGTTGAGTTGTTGTGAATGTTGGTGAATCTTAAGCCCAAGTGAGAAATTATAATGAAATGAGTAATTTGAGGCTAAGATTGTATTATAAATAGGAAAAATATATGTTTATGATGAGAAAAAGGCCAAATAAGCTATGTTATACCAAGTGTAAGCAAATTATGTGAATTTCTGAAATGTGAAAATTGACCGTTAAGGGGTCAAATTTCAATATATGTGTATAATTATGATATATTGTAGTCAATCAAGTATATTAGGCTCTTTTAGACTTGATTTAAGGCCTTGTGTGATCTAATGAGAGAAATGAATCGATTTGAGTGCTTGGGTGTACAAATTTTTAAAAGAAGTGACTTTTTGCACCTGGTTGTCCAAATTTTGACCAGACCATTAGATCGTGTCTAAACTATATCATTAGATAGCTTATGAACTAAGCTTCGTGTGGGTGCTTGAATCACTTTAATTTAACGTCGTATGTGAAAATGGTAAATGCTAAAAGTTCATCATTTTGCTGTTAAAGTAATAGCATAAATTCAAACAGGCGCGCCACGGTGCATGGTGTCACATGCCGCGGTGCATGACTAACACTACAGTCAAATATCACCAAAATTAATAAAACTAAATTTTATATCAAAGCGCAACCCAGGTTGTCTCCCTAAAAGTTAATGGATTAACTACTTGAATTAGGATTGTGAAAAATTAAATAATGGGAGAATTTTTTATGATGAAATTAATTTAAAAAAATTATATTTAAATAAATAAAGAAAGTTTAACTAAGAAAATTACTAAGAACAAGCAGCACAATCAATCACAATTCAATCACTTAAACTTAATCTTCCTCATCCACAAATTGAATTAATTTTATTTAACTTTATTATTCTAATTTCATTATATATTTCTTAAATTATCATTCAAAAATTAAATAAAAATTAAGTTACAAATTAATTGAAATCTCCCTTAACCCACAACGTAACAATTGTTTTATGTTAGCCACATCAAAAACAAATAATGAGTAATCACTCAAACCAAGCCAAATTACTCTCAAGTTATTATATTAATTGATTATAGTAAGCAAAACCTCAGATAAAATTTATAACCCAAAAATTATGTAATACAGCTACCCTAATCAGTAATAGCAATTAAAGTGAAAAATTCAGAGGTAGAGAGAAGAAGAGAAAATTGAAATAAAGTTAGAATAAACTCTTTCCTAAATATCAAATACTCTGATTAAAATTGAGAATCATGGTTTATGATTGATCACACTAGAAAAATTAGCTCTCCATGAAAGTAAAAATTGAACAAGAACAAGTGAAAAATGAGAGTGGAAGCATCTTGTGAAGCACGATTGCCTATACTCCCATCCAATAATTTCTACCGCTAATGCCCCTCTCTTTTTTCTCATAAAAATCGTTCGTTCCTTTGCTTTCCCTTTATATATATATATATAAGTGATGTGTTTGCGGTTTGTGCTGTGTCTCTCTTTCTTTCTTTTTTAATAAAACCTAATAATTTATTAAAATACTAAACTACCCTAAACAACCCTAATTGAAAGCTACTTTAGAGAACTCAAAATAAAAATAAACAAAGTTTTAAAGATTTAATTCTTAATTTGATCTGTAAGCATGTTTATATTATTCTTATCTAAAATAATCTTTATTAATATCTTTCAAATTACATCTAGAAGATCTGCACAAATAAAATAAAATTAAATAACAACTGTGCAAAAATATTAAATATGTCATTTATATTTTAAAATCAAAGATTTAGATAGTTAAAATATAAAAATTGAAGATTGGCCAATAAAATCAAATAATATTTAATTAAATTCAATTAGCCTCAAATAAAAGGATAAAAATATATAAAATTGTCATTTTATCAATGACACAGAAAGGTTGAGCGTGTGGCTTTGCACTTTATGCCGCGGTGCACATATTGCACTCCACGACACATGGCCCTAATCTGTAACATCCCAAATTTCTAATCCTGTGTTAATGGCTGATTAGTAGATGAATTAGTAATTTAATGTGAGATTAGGGTTTTGAATAGTAAAATGTTATTTTGACCTATTGGGATATTATATGAATAGATATGAGTGGAAGAGCAGAATCCTAAAGCAGAGCATATGAGCATAGTGAGGATTTTCCTCACTGTGCCACACGCCGTGGAGCGGATGGATGTGCCGTGATGCATGTTGCAAAACTTTGGTTAATAGGGACGTGTCTACCTCATGAAATAGAAGGGAGAAATATGGGAGAAGAGTTTTGGCGTGGAGAAGAGCAGGGCATCTACTAGGGCAAGCATAATTAGGAGCAAGTATGGTGTTTCCAATCTATTACTTATTGGGTAAGTCATGTACTGACTTAACTTTTGATTCTACCCTATTTTCTCTTAGTTTTAACTAGTGAGAAATTGAATTCGGGAGTTTTAAGAAGTTGATTTCCTACCTTGTAATAGAAAGGTTCTTTGGAATTAAACTAGTACTTTGTGACTAGTTTGAATCAAAACAATAAAGCTTTGAAGCTATAGGCAAGATTTGCCCCAATCCAGAAAGAGAGTAGTAAGAGAAAATTTGCTAGAAAAGGTTTAAGTTTGAAATGAGAAGTAGTTAGTAGTAATACATGTAATCGAATGTGAATTGTGGATTTGATAGCGATTAGGTGTGTTATTGCAATAATCGACAATTTTTGTCAATAGTGAAATTGACTTTGGTTGCCAATTTTGTGTAAATTCTAGCATGTGATGCATGAATTATGAGAAAGGAGCTTGAATAAGGTTATTGGAACACGAGTAAACCTTTCTAATAAACAAAATGGTTAAGATAACTATATAGTTTACTGTATTTATTAATTATTATAACTGTGTAGAAGTAAATACAAATTGATAAATTTATTATTTTAAGAGTTTTGTGCATGATTTGATATTGAAAATGGTTTTAGCATGAACATTGGTTTGTGAAATGGAATTTGAAAAGTCATTGATTTCAATGGATATATATATATATATATATATTATATGAAAGTATATGTTGTGGAAATGTGAATAAGCAGTGATAATTGTGAAAGAACATGATCATAAGGGGTGAGAGTTCACCCTGAGGATGTGTATATGTGTGGAGATATGTGAGTGAAAAATTCATATGGTCAAGCTGGAACCATAGGACATCCAATGCAGCATATTATAGGCTAGTATCATAGATAATCTGGTATAGCATACTATGTGACTGTTATTATGGGACATCCGGGCAGTCTAGCAACTCCCTAGTGTCTGTTAGGGTACAATTAGGAGTTAACGACACCTTTATCACAAGTATGTGAAGAGGGTAATTATAGTTCGTAAGTGGGTTAGATTACCTTTGGTTGGGTATTTCTACCACCAAAAGTGTGCTTAGATCAATAAGTGGTTGTTTTAGGAGAGCCTGTGGTTTTGTGTCGGAGCTTTGGAGGATCGGTGGATAGATGATTATGCTAAAGTGTAAAAGTGTTTGAAACATGATTTGTGTGAAAGCAATGTTTTAGCTATCATATACTATATATAAATACAATATTATGATTTTTATTACTTTAACATGGTTATTTGTGGTAATAAGCATTTGACAAACTATATTGGTTACTGAGATTTTTATCTCACCCGTGGTTATTCACTTTTTTCAGGTTCTAGTACTAGTGGGTCGAAGGGGAAAGATATTGGCTGAGTGAAGATCTCTTACTAAGCCTTTGTAAGATTTTGGTGTAATAAAGTTGTTGTTATTAGTCTTGAATGTGTATAAGTTGCCGTAAGATTCATACATATACATAAAGATATAATTGTGGTATGTTTGATGATTTTGAGTTTCCTAGCCCTTGTATATGTGTGAATGGTGAAATGATTGGATGAGCTAGTGGAAGAATGTATGTGTGTGAATTTGATATATTTGAAGAGTATGTGTGATGATTTGGCCATGTATGAGATAAAGAAGTGAAAAAGTGATTTTGACCCAAAAGAGTGGAATGGGCAATTTATAGGCCAAACATGTGTATGTGTGTTATATTGTGCATGTGTGTTGTGTATTGTCCATTTGGATGTGGTCAAGGCTCAAAAAGTGGCTAATGACAATTGGTTTTGAATTGAGACACTTAAGTGGCAAGATTTTAGTAGAAAATAGTCAAAATACACTTGGATGTTAATTTTTGATAGAAATATTAGATTGAGATGGAACTAGTGTTATTAGTTAAATTTCAAAACAAGTTTTGTGTAGGTGCTTGAACCATCCCAATCGGACATTGGATGTGAAAATGACACACATATGAAGTTTGCCTCAGAAGCTTAAAAAATGATGCCAATTTCAGGTATGTGTGTCGTGGCATATGGCACAGAGCAAGCAACTATGGTCTTTGTGCTATATGCCGCGGCGCATGTGGCATGAGCCACGGTGCACGGTGCCAAATTTGACTTAATTTTGTGAAAATGCACATGTTTTTCTCGGTATTTGATGCTTGTATACTTATTGCTTCTACTGTATGTGTTAGGGTTTTATAACCCGAATGAATTATAAAATGATTTCTAAAAATTTTAGTGGGATCTCAAAATTCCCAAATTTCCTAGGTTTTTGAAGTAAATGATTTTGATTTATTAGGAAATTTTGTATTGGAGCGCATGGTAATGTGGTAAAAGGGAATTACAAATTCCAACCTGATTTTTATCGTTTTAAGGCATGCAACAATTGTGGTGAATGCGTATGAGTTGTTTTCACTACATATTCTCTAATATATTATGATTTATAATGATTTCGCGAAATAAGTCTTTAGCTAAAGCTTTTTAAATAAATCGTTTGATTTGTGATTATGTGTTTATATGGCAATTCTGTTAATCTTCTCTTGTATCTAGAGGATATAGAAGGAGGTTACAAGATTAGCTTAAAATGTGGATGATACATGGGATTAATTTAATATACATTTGAATCATCTACAAGCCAATAGAAGAATGTCACCTAGCAAGTGTGACAAGGCCCTAAAATTCCTTTTTATTTTATTTTATTTTATTTTATTTTAATTAGTGTTTAGTTGAAGCCAACACATTATTCATGTCCCACAGCCCTTCATTTCAGATTAACACACACAATTCACTCATCTCTTCCATTCTCTCTCTTTAGTTCATTTTGTTCTTCATTTTTCTAACACCTATAACTCCACATTCAACCATCAAACCTCTAAAATTCCACCACCATTCTCTTCATCTCACTTGGCTGAGCATAACCTACATACTTAGAAGGAGATTTGAAGCTTTAATTCATCAATGGATAAGGAGCATCATATGGCTTCTTGGAGTTCTTGGAGAAGCAAGGTGTTTTTGATATTTTCTAGCTAAATTTTCCATTGAATCTTAGGGAGTTGATGGAAGAGGAGAATTGGAGTCTTTATTTGGCTAAGCTCAACTTACTCTTCATCTTGTTTCAATTTTACTAGAATACTATGACTATGGTTGATTGTAGTTCAATTTGACTTTAGTTTCAAGATTGCTTGTATATATTCGTGTTGAAACAAGATTGTTAACTTGAATTTCTTCTTCTTTTGTTTCTAGAAATTTTGGCCACTTGATGAATTTACATTGTAATATATGATTTCAAATTGTGAATATCTTGTATTAACTTAGCATGTAATTGTTTGGTAAATGCTTGATAAATTGTTTAAGTTTCTTAGTCTTGAGCTTGAGTGATCTCTTAGCTGTGGCATTGGGGGTATTTTTGACTAAACACTTAGTTAATTCTTGAGCTAAGCTAGTGAGGTTAGTTAAAAGGCTTGTAATTAGCATTTAGGGAATTGAATTAGTGAAGCCAGGTTGCTTGAGATAGTTATCTTGAGTAATCACTTTTTTAGCCAAGGGGGAGAACTTGACTAAGCTGCCACATTCAATTAGAGGCTAGGATTCTTCCATCAACAATACCTTAAGGTTTCTACTTGATAAGGGAAGCCAATCACACACATTTAGGTTTAATTTGCACTTAAATTTCACTAGTTAATTAGGTTAAAAATTCAATCACTTGGCTAATCTATTCACTAAGTTTTATTGACTTAGAGTTAGAACCTCCTCTTGAGAGAAGACCTAAGATTAGCCTAAGTACTACATTTAGGTTAGCTTTAGTTAGTTTTGAGGGTTGAGCAACAAACTGCATCATCGGCTAATCATAAAGGTTATGATTGAGTTTAGTGATATTCATGTAGAGAAATATGTGTGGTGTAACCTCTCCCATACCACCTATAGTCTCACCACAAATATAGTATAAAACGGGATTAATAAAATTGTCACACCATATAATACACAATTAAAGAAACATTTAGTTTAAAATGCTTGGGACCCCAAGACTTCTTTCATAGAATCATTCAAAATCATTCACACATTAGAGTAATTTATAGCAGAAGATAGTTCCTTACATTTATCACACTCAGCATAAGATTTGAATTCAAAGATATAATACCAAAAGAAGGGCCATGCGCCGTGATATATGGCACAGAGCCATAGGCTCCCTTTCTGTGTCATGCGTCACAACATGTGGCACCATACACTGCGATGCACATGACATTTTTTGCTATCATATGATAGTTCACAAAAGTGAACTTCTGACATGTGTTGTTTTCTCATACGATGTCCGATTGGGGTGATTTAAGCACACATACGAAGCTTATTTCATAAGCTAACCAATGAGATAGGTTTGGACATGATCCAAAAGTCTAATCTAAATTTGACACTTAGGTGCAAAAAGTTATTTTTCTTTGAAATTTTTTAGCACTAAAGTGTTCAAATCACACACATCATCTCATAGGCCATTTTAAACCTAGAACCAAGTCCAAAAGGACCATATACACTTGATTAACCAATAATAACAACGTATATACTCCTATACCAAGATTTGGTTGCTAAATCACCCATTTCATAATAATAAGGCTTATTTTTCAAAATTTTCATAAAGACATTCACTTGGCCAGTCAATCCACAATTTCATCACAAATTCACCGTTCTCAATATATTGACACACAATTTTATACAACACAATCCTATTCCTAAATTACTTTTCACCACGATTAGGCTAGGATTCACATATCACCACATAAACACGATTTATATATCCATAACATATTCACAAATCTTAGCCCAATGCCATATAATTCACCACATACAACACACATTTACAAACATAGGGTTAAGATACACAAAATCACCACTTGTCACAATCTAAAACATGTATATGATTTCCTATAGAAACTTTTCATTTACAAATGCATAATAATAGATTCATTATGCAACCTCTTGATTTTCAAAGCAGTAGTACTCCCTTTGCCCAGCTCACTACTTTGACCTGTAAAAATGTAACTACATGGTGAGATAATAATCTTAGTAAGAGCATAACTCGCTACTACTAACTATTACAGGTAAACAAGTATTGCATATAATTCATGTGAACAAGTATTGCATATACGTAATCAAATAAAGTATATAATACAATTTCATGTGATACAATTCCACAAAACCCTTTTTTACTACAAATTATCACTACTAGCATGATCAACTACCATCCGAACTTCTTTTGTATCACCCTGACCAAAACTATAGGCTCTTAATAGGCCAATACACATTGATTGACCTAAGCGCACCTTCAGTGGTAGAATCACCTAGCCAAAAGTGTTTTGTCCTACTTCCAGACTATGGTTTCCCACCATCACACACAATGATTGGGGTGTCATTACTCTAATACTACATTGCACAGATGCTATGGAGCTTAGATCCCCAACACCGTACCCCACATGGACACTAAGTAGATAATTTCTAACCTAACACCTCAACTAGTGTTAAGAAGATAAAATTCTCTAACACCACACCCAGTCAACCATTAAGGAGAATAATGCCACATGGACTTCTCATTACTTCTCCCTATGGGTAAATTCACATCCCTTATGATCATGCTCATATATAAACAAATGGTTTGTATTCCAAATCCATATATATACATATAGTCATACATTTCCCCAAAAACCATTTCTTTGAAATCTATTTCCTTAAAAATCTTTTCCATGCACAAACATTTTTTTTCCTCAAATTATGCACAATCCAAAGCAATTTCATGTAATAGCTATAATACTTACAAGCAGTTAAAATAGATAATCACATAGAGAAAGTTATTCAGTTACCTCAACCCTTCTGTTACAAGAAAGGATTACCTATAGATTTCTCAACAAATAATGTCCCCACTCGCTTCATCTTCTAAAGCACTCTCACAACACAATAATCTATGCATAGTTATCACTATTAGTCAATTAACCAAATTGACCATAAGTACTAATTATCATTTAAAATCACATTTAGCTATTCATTTCTTTACACTTAGTTAATTTAGGTCCATTACATCTCAATCACCCTTATCTATCACTTCTATCAACTCTAATCCACTCCTTTCATAACTTCACTCCCAACTTCCTCTAATTAAGAGTTAATTTAATCTTAAAACTTTAAAGCTTTATCGTTTAACTCCAAACTAGTCGTAAAACCTTAATTCAATTCTTAAAAATCTTTTCATTGCTAAAGGGTGAGAAACAAACCCCTTAAAACTTTCCAATTCAATTTCTCTATCACTTAAACTAATAGAAATTAGTATAGAATTAAAGCTATAGACTATATGAAACTTACCCATCAAGCTACTAGTTGAAAATGACTCCCAAGCTCTAAAGATTTGATGCCTTAACAGAGGATAGTCTACTCCTCTTCTTCTTTCATGCTTACTCTTCTTTTTCTTCTTTTTCCATAAGCTAACCATGCATTTATCTGCCAAGTTTCTAGGTTATACGCTGTGGCGCATGTAGTTTATGCCTCGGCGCGTGGCACAATAAGAAAATTCCTCACTACGCGCACTTGCTTTACTTCAAAACGTGGCCCTTCCAACTCACACATGCTCATTCAACATTCTAAGGAGTTAAAACACCAAATTGTCACACAAAATCTTAATCACTCACTAATTACTACGTTACCCTTGATTAGCAATTAGTTTCAAAATTAAGAAATCAGAATGTTACAGTTCTCCCCTCTTTTTAAGAATTTTACCCCCAAAATTCACAAATGACTTATATACATACTTATAGAAATAGATATGTATATTATTACCTCATCTTATATTTTATCTCCCAGGTAGTGTCACGATGAGCCATGCCTTGCTATAACACTCTCACTAAGCAAATAGTCTTGTTCCTTAACTACTTATCTTTCACATCTGCTATTTGCATTAGCTCAGCCTTATAAGTTAAATTCTCTTAAAGTTCAATCTCTTCTAGTTCTATGACATAAGAGGGGTTTGGTTAGTACTCCTTAAGTTGTGACATGTGAAATACATCGTGCACACTCAACAATTATGGTGATAAAGAAACTTTATAGGCAATTAGCCCAATTCTTTCCAGAATCACAAAAGGATGAATGAATCTAGGAATCAACTTCTTCACTCTAATTGACCTCTCGGTTCCTATCATTAGTGTAATTCTCTAAAATACATGGTCACCTACCAGGAATTCTAACAGCCATCTATGCCTGTCTGCATAACTCTTTTGTCTACTTTGAGCCATTAATAACTTCTGCCTTATCAACTCAATCTTTTGAGTCATCTGATCTATAATGTCTGGTCCCAACATACTCCTTTTTCTCAATTTGTCCAGCATAGAGGCAATCTATACTTTTCCAATACAATACCTCATACGGTGCCATTTAGATACTGGAGTGGTAACCATTGTTGTAAGCAAACTCAACTAAAGGTAGATGATTGTCCTAGCTACCCTTCAACTCTAGTACATAGGCTCTCAACATATCTTCCAGGGTCTGTATAGTTTACTCTATCTGACCATTCGTTTGAGGATGATAGGTTATACTGAATCTCAACTCAATACCTATAGCTTATTGCAAAGCTCCCCAGAACTTAGATGTAAACCTTGAATCTTAATTAGAGATTATATCTCTTAGCACGTCATATAGCCTTACAACTTCTCTAATATAAATCTCTGCTAACATTTATAAAGAATCGCTAGTCCGAATAGCCAAAAAATGAGCTAACTTGGTAAGTCAACCAACAACTACCCAGATGCCATCATGTCCTACTTGAGTCCTTGGTAATAAGATATGAAATCTATTGAGATGCTATCCCGCTTCCACTTAGGGATATCCAATAATTGCAATATTCCCTCTAGTCTCTTATGCTTTATTTTAACCTTCTGGTCAAACTTTGAGACACAAACTCTATCACCTCTATCTTCATACCCAGTCACCACCAATAACATTTCATATCCTGATAGATCTTCATAGTTCTCGAATGAAACATGTATTTATTGCAATGAGGTTCATTTGTAACCTCCTCTCATATATCCACACAATATAAGAGAAGATTACGGTATTACCATTATCTCATATCATTCACAATAATCAAATTCCAATTTTTAAAAGCTTCAGCCGAAGACTTACTTTATAAAACTAATTAAATCACAATACAAATAGACAAAACACAGCAGAATTAAATATGTACTCCTTAAATACATAGTGGATATAACCCACCAGCATTCCTATCTCAATTACATACATTTCAACATAAATTAAAAAATGGAACTTAGTACATGTGCCATGATAGACGGTCAGTGTGCTGCAGCATGTGGCACAGAGCCACATACTCACCCTGTCTGTGTCATGCACCGCGACATGCGTCTCTATACGCCGCAGCGTGCCTGTCCAGATTTCTGCTGTCATTTTGACAGCAAAAATGATAAACTTCCAGCGCGCACCATTTTTGCATATGATATTTGATTGGACATGATCTAACGATCCAATCAAAATTTGGACACCCGAGTGCAAAAAGTCACTTTTTCTAAAAATTTTGCACACCCAAGCACTCAAATCAATCCCTTTCTCTCATTAGACCATACTAGGCCTTGAACTAAGTCCAAAAAAAATCTAATACACCTGATTGACCTCAATTTATCACAATCATATTCATATATTAAAATTTGACCCCTCTACGGCTAATTTTCACAATTCACTAACTTGATAAAGTACGCCGTTTCTCCACATAACTTAGCCCACTTAACTATTTCTCAACTCATACATATGCAATCATATTCACATTACAATCTCAGTCCCAAATTACTCATTTCATCATAATTTGGCCTTTGGCTTAAGATTCACCAACACATACAACCAATTCAACACAAACACACTCAAATCAAAGCCCCATTTTGTCTTAAACAACACATATATATATAATCGGGCTTGATTTCACCAAAAACTTAGTTCAATATATGCATGCAACCTATGGCAACTCATATACACTTATATATACAATCTTTCAGTTTAGTTCATTACACAACCTCAAAGTACACGACTTCACAACTCAAGTTGGTCTAGACTCGCTTCCCTTGGCATGATCACTTCTCAATCCTGTAAACATGTAACGATGGGGGTGAGATAAAAATCTTAGTAACAGAATAACTCACTCCTATTGACTACCACATGCAACAATATAAAAGTAAACATAGTATATCATAAAAACCTTATAAAGTAGTATTTATATCACATATCCTATATCACTTTCCACTTTTCATCAATCCCAAAGGATTCCGTGTTATCTTAGGATATTTCATCATATCCCATATAATACTAACATGATCTCTACCAACCAAACCTCTAAATCACCCCGACACGAAACCATAGGCTCATCTCAAACCAATGTACACTTTTATTAGTCTTGAGCTCACCTACAGTGGTAGAATCACCCGGCTAAAGATGTTCTAACACACAATACGGACTATGGTTTCCCCCAATACATACAATGGGGCGTCGTTGACTCCAACACTGTATCCCAAAGATATTAAGGAGTCTCTCATCTCTAACACCATACCTTAATAGGCACTAAGGAGATCTTCTCTAACACGGCACCTTTCAAGGCACTAAGGAGAATTGTTTCCAATATCACACCCTAATAGGGTACTAAGGAAACCTTGTCATGTGGTCTTTTTCATCTCCTACACTCGGGTGAACTCCCACCCCTATGATCATGCTTTCTCGAACCACTTAAGGTTCCCATTTACTATATCACATTTTCTTGCACATTATATAGAAATAATACTTTTCATTTCAAAATACACATTTCAATGCTCATTTCATCTAAAAGCCTTTTCACATACAACAATCACTCAATGCTATAAAACATGCTTTGTTCGAAACCATTTCATGCAATACATAGCATATTAACATACAGTTACGATGAATAGTCAAATAAAGGGAGTTATTCGATTACCTCAACCCTTTTGTCACTAGAAAGGTTACCTGTGGATTTTTACTATCACACAAGCTTATCTCAAGCTTCCTTTCTATACTCACACGTTCGATATGCTAATCTGAACACATTTGGCACATTTTAGTCATTTGGTCCATTTTGACCAAAAACTCATTTTTACTACTTAGAGTTATATTCATCTGTAAACTCTTTTCCATTTATCCATTTTAAATCCATAACTATTCAATTACTATTTACATCACCTCAATCGGTCTTATTTCAGTCAAGATAGATTTTTGCCCTAACTTTCTTTCTCTAAAGGTGAAAATTGAGCCTTTGGGTTTAAAGCTCCACCGTTTAGCTCTAAATTAGTCACAAAGCTCTAATTTAACTTCAGAGAACCTTTTTATTACTATTAGGCAAGAATCAAACCCCTTAAATTCCACCGATTCAATTTCCCTACAACTCATTTTCAAAGAAATTTGTGTAGAATGGAAGGTAAGAGTTATATGTAGCTTACCTGGCAAGTTATTGATCCGAATCACCTTCCACCGCTCCAAAATGACTTAACCTAGCTCCTTAACCCTTCTCCTCTCTCTATCTCATGTGTTTCTCAATTTTTCGTTCTAAAAAATCAACTCATTTCACTACTTAAAAAGTAATTTTTTAGTCCATGTGCCATGGTGCATGCAGCACAAGCTGCAGCGTGGCACAGTGAGACTTATTCTCACCACGCGCGCTTACTTTGACCTGAAACGCACTCCTATCCCCCATATCTATTCCTACAACACACAAACCAGTCAAAATACTAATTAGCCATCCGAATCTTTAATCCTACTTTAATTTCTACTTCACCCTTGATTAACATCTAAACTTAGGGTTAAGAAGTTCAGGATGTTACATCATTCGAAATCACTTTTCTCATATCTACATCATTAGGCACACAAATTCTATCATGATATATTACAAACCTGTCATCATTGAAATTGAAGTCTCTGGTTTGATTTTACTCAACCTCTTCTCAGATCCCAAGAAGATATTTATCTTTTAGTCGTACTATTCTCAGCTTCCTCCAGAAATTACTACTAATCACCGTGGAGTAAACACATACTAATGCCTTAGATGGTGTATCCTATTGTGAATTTGAGAATGGTTCTATTAATCTATGATCCTGCACCATCAGACTTGCCACATGCAAAGTCTTCCTACTCAATATGTCTGCAACTACATTTATTTTACCCAAATGGTATTTTAGTTTAAAATTATAATCTTTGAGAAGCTTAATCTATTTCCTTTACCTCATATTTAGCTCTTTCTAATCCACCAGGTATTTCAAACCCTTGTGGTCGCTAAACACACTGAATACTACACCATAAAGATAACGAAGCCAACTTTTTAGAGCAAATACCACTGTTGCAAGCTCTAAGTCATGAGCGGGATAGTTCTCTTCATGCGATCTCAATTGTTGACAAGCATAAGCTACCACTTGCCTATCTTGCATCAAAACGTAGCCCAAACCTCTTAGTGATACATCGGTATACACCTCAAAAGGCAACCATAGATTAGGGATAACTAACATCGATGTTGCTTAGGAAAATCTTAAATGCTGCCTTAATTAGGTAGTTAACTTCCCTTTTAGCTTCTTAAATGCTACCTCACAATGGTCATCCCAAACATACAGTTGATCTTTTCATGTCAACTTTGTCAAAGGAGAAGTTGTTTAGGAAAATCCTTAGATAAAATGCCTATAATACCCAGCTAAACTTAAAAAACTATGTATCTCTGTGACCGAACTGGGACGCTCCTACTTCAATACAGTATCAACCTTGTGCACCACAGAAATCCCATCTGCAAACACCATATATCTCAAAAATCAAACATCTCTTAGCCAAACCTCACACTTACTGAGCTTGACATATAACTCATTTTCTTTCAAAATTTGGAGCACAGTCCTTAAGTGCTTCGCATGTTGCTCCTTATCTTCTGAATAGATCAAGATGTTGTCAATAAAGACTACTATAAACTAATCCAAATACAGCTTGAAGATACAAGTAATATAGTCCATGAACACCATAGGCACATAGGTTAAACCAAATAATATAATCAATAACTCATAGTGACCATACCGAGTTTTGAAAGCTATCTTGGGCACATCTACTGCACTAATCCCCAATTGATGATACCTTGACCTTAAGTTTATTTTGGAAAAGATTGAGGCTCTAGCCAATTGATCTAGAAGATCATCAATCCTGGATATTATTCTTCATAGTTACTTTGTTCAGTTGCCGATAGTCAATACAAAGACACAAACTGCTGTGTTTCTTTCTCACAAGTAGAACTGGTCACATTTGGTTAAATAAATCCTTTATCTAGTAAGTCTTTTATTTGTTTCTTCAATTTCACTAACTCTAATGGCAACATTCTACATAGGGCCTTTGATATTGATTCAGTTCTAAAAACTAAATCAATTGAAAGCTCTACTTCCCTTTTTAGAGGTAATTCGATCATCTCATCTAAAAACACCTTTGAGAACTCACTTACTACTCCAATCTTCTCAATACCAGCAACATATACTGAGCTGGAGGTAAAGAATACCATATAGGCATCACAATCTTGCTGGATCAATTTCTCTATACTAACCACCAACAAAAACTTAGACTGCTCAGTTAAACTCATTACTGCAAACAATATTGGTAATAAAACCATCTTCCTAGCACAATCTAGCATAGCATTATTAGCTACTAGCTGTAATACCCTCACTAACATTACCATATGATCCTCCACTCAATCTACTAATCAATATCAAATCATTTATTTTGAAAACTTTAGGATCCCAAATAAAACATTTTCAAAACCATTTCATGAATTACTTGAGTTATAAAATATGACACAACGGAAGTAATATGCAAAAATACATTAAAAACCAAGAAAACATATGTATTTCAACCTACTTATGCTAAAACAAGGGCTACGGGCCGCGGCTCGTGCCACATGCACCACAACATGTGCCACAGAGACTATAGCTCCTCGCTCTGTGCCATACGCCACAGCATGTTATGCAGTGCACGTATCAAAATCTACTGTGAAATTTCAGATTCTAATATGAATTCCAAAAGTACACCATTTTTGCATCCGATGTTCGATTTAGGTGGTTCAAGTGCCACACGAAGCTTGTTTCAAAATCTAACTAATAACACTGATTTCATTTCAATTCGATATCCCTTTCAAAAGTTGGACACCCAAGTGTATTTTGATCATTTTATGTTAAAATTTGCCACTCGAGCATCACTATTTGAAACCATATGTCATTAATAAGTTTTTAGGCCTTGGCCACGTCCAAATAGACAATATATACCCGATTGACCAATCACATAAACAATATAACACACATACATACAATTGGCCTATAAACTGCCCATATCACACATTTGAGGAAAACTTCATTTCTCATTCTCATTCATACAAGGCTAAATTTTCCATATATAAAACTCATATATCACTATGCCATAGCCATATATACTCAATCACTACCCTACATGGCCATTCTCACCATTTATACACATAAACACATAAAGGGGCTAAGATACCAAATTCACACAAACATACACACATTCACAACTATACACATATTTATGCAATATACTTGTTCATATGAAAACTTATATATCTAATCCACACTATTTACAAGTATATTCATTACACCATCTTACAATGGGCTTTCAAAAGAAATCTCTATTCTTAGCCCAATTCCTTTCCTTTTGCTTCATTAACACCAGAACCTGAAAAATGTAAATAACCATGGGTGAGATAAAAATCTCAGTAACAAATATAGTTTATTTAATGTCTATTACCATAGATAACCATGCCAAAGTAACAAAACTAGAGTAATAGCAATTATATATCAAAGTATGTAGGAATTTTCTCTTTTCAAAACATTTCCATATAAATACCACACTAACATGATCATCTAGCTACCGAACCTCTAATACTCCCCGACACTAAACCATAGGCTCTACTAGATCAATCACTCATTGACCCGAGCAAACTTTCAATGGTAGAAACACCCCGCCAAATGTAATCTATCCTACCTACGAACTATAGTTTTCCTTATCACACACTTGTGATAGAGGCATCATTGACTCCTAACCGTACCCTAACAGGCACTAGGGAGTTGCCAAACTGCCCAGATATCCCATAGTAACAGTCCCATAATATGTTGTACCCTATGGTACCAACCCATAATATGTTGCACTAAATATCTCATAGTGCCAGCCCGACCATATGAATTTTTTACTCACATCTCCACACACACACACACATCCCTATATATCCTAGGTGAACTGCCACCCCTATGATCATGCTTTTCACACAAGTTTCATTGCTCATTCACATTTCTACATCATACACTTTTATACGTAACATATATATATATATATATATAACAATCAAAGCTAATAACCTTTCAAATTTTATTTCATAAATTTTTTCATGCTAAAATCATTTATAATGTCAAATTATGCATAAAACTCATAAAACAACAAATTGACCATTTCATATTTACTTCTACACAGTTCTAATAATTAATAAACCTAATAAACTATATGGTTACCTTAACCCTTCTGTCTAATAGAAAGGGTTACCCATGTAATGTCCTTACTCAAATTTCTCTCTACTATTTATGTGTCACACGCTAGAATCTATAAAAAATTGGCAACCAAAGTCAATTTCACCATTGACAAAAAGTGCCAATTATCATATTTAACACCTAATTACTATCATTCCCTTTATTCATACTCGCTCACACATATTATGATATATTACTACTCAATACAAGCTTAAACCTTTACCTAGCCAAATTTCTCTCACTACTCTCTCTCTAGACTAGGTCAAATTGTACCTATAGCTTTAAAGATTTATCTTTTAGACTCAAACCAGTCACAATGTATCAATTTAGTCCTAAAGGACCTTTCTATTACTATAGGGTAAGAAATCATCTCCTTAAAACTTTTAAATTCAATTTCTTAATAGTTTAAACTAAAAGAAAACAAGGTAGAATTAGAGGTTAAGGTAGTACGAGACTTATCCGATAAGTAACAGGTCAAAAACATCATTCTTTTCCCAGAAATGCTTGCCCTAGCAGAGACTCACCTCTTCTCTATGCCAAATCTCTCTCCTCTTGATCTCCCTTCTATTTTCACACTTAGAAAACAAGTTTCTACATCATACACCACGGCGTATCTATCCTCCACCGTGGCGCATAACACGGTGAGGAAAATCCTCACTGCACTCACCTGCTCTGGTTCGCAACATCATTCCTCCACTCATCTCATATCTATTCATATAACATCCTAATGAATCAATAACATTCCACTATCTAGAATACTAATCTCACATTATATCAATAATTCATTTTGTAATCAGTAATTAATGCAGGATTAAAATTTTAGGATGTTACACTAGCCAGTCGCCAATGATCACGTCTAATCCTTTTATAAGAATACAAATCAAATGAACCCTAAAAACTCTACTCTAAAACTGAATTTCTACCCCTTGACAAGCTCTGCTTAATACTAGAAGATCCTGAGGTTACTCTAATAAGTACTAGTAATTCTTGTAAAGATAGTTTCAATCTACTCACATACTCCTCAGACACAAAGGAATGTAATGTACTAGAATCAAATAATGCCTCAACTTGGCAACCACAAATAGAAATTATACCTCCAATTAGATTCAGAGACACTCTAGTCTCTTCCTATGTCACTACAAATACTCAATCAGGTATGGTAGATTATTGCTTAGCCACCTCAGCTCTACCCTCTAGGTATTGTCTCACTAAATGTCTTAATTTACCATATTTAAAACATGCCTAACACCTTCTCATATGATACCAAACGTAAATGTTGTATTAGGGTGATCTTCTTATGCTTAGTATCGATACTAGAACATTTGATGATTTCCTCGAAGATTGCGGAGGCCTAACTCTCACATCATGACTTCTTTAAACTGATCCCCTCTGAACTGATCAAGATTAGGATCCTCTAGTAAAACCCTTTCTACCTGTTGATTTATAACATCCAGAACTGTATCTAAGCTTCTTCAAAACTTTACCTATTAGACCTAATAGGGATGAAAATCTCTCTAGACTATCATGCCTCCTCTTAGCTTCTGCCTCTCTGCCCCTTTAGGCAGCCACTCTTAACTTGTGACTCATCTCCTCATATGTCATCACATCAACTAGGCAATTTATTGACGGTACTCAAGTCTCATCTTTTCCAACAATCTCTCAACCTTTCACTTCATATTATTACTGTGCTGAAGATATGTGGAATAGGCTAACAAATCATTGAATCTTCTAATGAACTCCTCCTCATATAGGTCTCCTTACCTAAATGGTTGAAATTCCTCTTACTTCTCAATTTTGAAAGAGACTAAGAAATACTGATTAAAGAAAATCTTCTTAAACTCTTCCCATATCAAACGAATACTAATAGTAGGCCTCACAAACTCCTACTATGTCTTCACAGCTCTAACTGCCTACACAGTCACCAGAATAACATTCTGCTTAGAAATACAAACTATAATCTCAAAGATGGTCTCTAGTTGCTCTATCCATAGCTCTATATCCCCTTCCTTCATATTGTTGTCAAACATCAGTGGGCTAAACTGGATAAAAGTCTTATAAGCCCTATTATTAATAAATAAGTGCTGGGAACTTTTGGTCTGTTACTCGAACCCTAAGATGGCCTAGCTCTACTATAAGCCTCTTATAACACTGACCTGTCTTGATACACAACCCTCTCTCCTTATTCTCCACCTCTCAACATCATATTATGGTCTTAAACAGTCTGCTTTATATCCCCTATCATATGTTTAGAGCAAGCACCTTTAGCACAAACACCTCTCCTTATTATATTACTCTTTCTCCCCTACTAAGGACGAACAAGATAAAAGCAAGTGAGCATAAGGGAAAGAGTTGTGTAATAAATTATGATAAGTTGCCATATCCATAGATGAATGAAGCAAGCAAGTAAAATTATTGTAATAAATATTCTAGTTTATTTACCTAATGAGGTTAATTAGTGAGTTAACGAGGTGCATGGCTAGAGGGGCTTAACTTGGTGTATTTGTGGTGATTTTAGCCTTAAAAGTGGTTCTGGATCGATGGCAGGCGACCTGTGTAAGGAAAGAGGAAGAAAAAGTAAAGAATTGTCCTCTGTGCCACATGCCACGGCGCGTGGTCAGTTTGCTGTGGTGCACAGAGATAAATTTAAATAATAGGCTCTCTTGTGCCATGCACCGTGATGAAGGCAGTGTGCGCTGCGGCGCATAGGCAAAATTTTTAATAAATTAGATCACGTCTGTGTGAGAAAACAGAAGAGGGAAGAGGAAGAAAACAAAGAGAATGTTGGAGTTCTACTAAGGCACACTCATTGGCTCCCATTGTTAATGTTTTAAAGCTCCCAAACATCCAAGGTAGGTAATCTAAGACTTCTTCTTCCTTTTTCTCTCTCATTTATGATGATTTATGGTAGGGTTTGACTTGGAAGATAGATTTTCAATCTATAGGAGTATGGGTCTGGTTTTGTTGGTTAAAATGATTATAAGGTAGTCCATGGGAACATTAAATACCTGAAAATTGATAATTATGAGGTAGTTAAGAGAAGTTTATGTGCATTAATGATGATTTAAGGTGTTATTAGTGAAAATGTGCATTAATGAAATCTAATGAGTCCATTGGGCATGAATGTGTAGTGATAAGGGTTGATAAAATAGAGTGTGTAGAGTTATGTGTTAATAAATTTTCAAGAGTTAGATAATGATGGTATTCTTGTGGTATGGATGTAGTGAGGTTTGTTTTTTACACCATTCAAGCTTAAGAGAAGATTGGGAAGTTGGTATAATGAGGGGTAAACTTTTGACCTCTCAAAGGTTCTCAAAGGTTTGAGGTAACTGGGGAAAACTTAATCTTTATAGTTGAATGTTAATTGTCCTTGTGAAATGTAATTTACGATTTAAATCAATGATGCATATTGGCAATGTGTTTGACTTGTGAAATGATTTTAGAAAGATAACCTTGCTTATGCCACTCTTTGTGTTTTACAAAATTGATTGTGATTTATTATTATAGGTGGAGAATTGTGATATATTATGTAGATCATGTAAAGAAATTGAATATAGTTATATGAGATTAATTTCCATGAATTAATTATTGAAATGCATAATATGTGAGAAATGTGCATAGCATGATTATTGGTGGGAGTTCCCCTAGAGAGAGGAGTAGATTGGTTGAAATCTATGTGGTATTGGCAGTGATTGTTGGAATTGAGAACTAGCCTCGGCACTTACCGTTGGAATTGGGAGGTAGCCCTTATCCCATGATTGATTCGGGACTGTCCTACTTGTTCTATGAAGGACTTGAACCTAATTAGTCTCCACTGATTCATAAGGAGGCTAGATTAAGGATACGACACCTCATGGTTATTAGTATTAGGGGAAATCAAATTACATAAGTAAGTGAGTTAACCTTGGCCCGGTAGCTCCTCACGAGTGAAAGGTTGGGTTAGTCCGTGAAGGACATAGCCACATGATAGCCACCGGTTTCATGTTGGAAGTAATAGGAGGATATGAGGTTGGCATCTAATCATGCATATAAGTCTGGCCACATTGTTGTTATTTTTATGACCCTATGTTATGTTTTAAAAAATAACATGATAAAGTGTTATAGCAAGCCTGATCATGTGGTTGTTAGTTTTGTGAACCATGGCCAAGTGTTTTTTGAGTTATCTATGCTGATTTTCCTAATTGTATCTATTAACAATTGATATGTAACTGCATGGGTTAAGTGAAACTTAGTTATTAAGTGGTTGTACTTACCCCTCAATAAATATTTTCAAGACCTAACTCATCAGATCTGAGTCGAGGAAAACATACGGAGGCCTAGGATTATGGAGTAATCCTCTATATACCTCTCTTTTGTTACTTTCATGTGTATTTGTTAATGTAATTGGCAACTAGGATCATTTGACATAATTTATGCACTACTTACATGATTTTGTATAACTAGTGTATTTTGCACCCTAAGTTAGAGAGTTTTGGTTGTAAACCTGTGGATAGGGCCGAAATACTTGTGCAAGCAGAAACATATGTATTTTGAGAGATTTGGAATAAATTGAAGATTTTGTGTAACATTTCCTCCCCTTTTATGTTTTGTAAAATTAGGGTTGAATAGTAATTTTGTGATATAGTGCTTTTGATTGTGTGTGGTGTATTACACAAGCTTGCAAGAGTCTTGAGTATGGTCGAATGGTTAGTGTGAGCTTTTAACATGTGTGGTTGAGTTGGGACACCCTATTTATGAAATTTTGTGAAAAGTGGTCAAAATGGGTTTTGGTGTCCAACTTTTTATAGAAAATGAGTTTAAGTAGAAAATCAGTGCCATTAGCTAGAGCTAGGAGAAAGCTTCGTGTAGACACTAAAACCACCTTAATTGGATGTCAGACAGAGATTTAATATGCGTCAGAAGTTTGCTCCCTGTGCTGTCAAATGACAGCACTAATGCTGTCAAACTCGTGCAATGCACCACTGCACATGGCACAGAGAAGACAAGCTGCGATGCATGTGACATTTTCTGCATAAAATCTATTTTTGAGTTTTGAAATTGCTTTACTTCCAAAACTTTGATATGGACTTATTAAATAATATTTGAGATTTGAATTGTGGAAATTGGGATTCCTTTAAAAGAATTTGAGAAATTCTCTTTATAAAACTTTACAATTTGGTAACCTTAAGGGTTAAACCTTAGGTTGTCATGATTTGGAGTCAAATGTGGTTTAGTAAGGGAAACCTTATGGTTTAGCCTCTTGATTTTATAATTATCATGTCTTGAAACTCAAGAAACTAATACCAAACTGTAACCTCTTATGCCAACTACAGTCTCACCATAAATCTAGTATAAGGAGGGGTTAACCAAATCGCCACGCTATATAATACACAATTAAAGAACAGTTAGTTTAAAATGCTTAGGATCCCAAGAGTTCTTTGATAAAATCATTCAAAATCATTCACACATTAAAGTAATGCATAGCGAAAGATAATTCCTTACATTTATCACACTCAGTACAAGATTAGCATTTAAAGACATAAGACCAGAAGAAGGGCCATACACTATGGCATATTGCATAAAGCCACACGCTTCCTTTCTATGCCATGCACTATGGCATGTGGTACCATGCATCATGATGCACATGACATTTTCTGCTATCATATGACAATTCGGCATGAGCCATTTTCTCATACGACGTCCAATTAGAGTGATTCAATTACCCACACAAAGCTTATTTCATAAGCTAACTAATGAGATAGGTTTGGACACGATCTAATAGTCTAATTTGAATTTGAATACTCAGGTGCAAAAAGTTACTTTTCTTTCAAATTTTTTAACACCAAAGTATTCAAATCACACACGTTGTTTCATAGGCCATTTTAAACTTAGAACTAAGTCCAAAAAGACCATATATACTTGATTGACTAATAATTACAATGTATACAGTCCCATACCAAGATTTAGCTGCTAAATCATCCATCCTAATAATAGGGCCTATTTTTCACAAATTTTCATAAAGACATTCACTTGGCTAGTCAATCCCCAATTTCATCACAAATTCACCACTATCAATATACTCACACATACACACTTTCATATGACACAATCCTATTCCTAAATTACTTTTCACCATAATTAGGCTAGGATTCACATATGACCACATAAACACTACTTATATATTTACAACATATTCACAACTAAATCTTAGCCTAATGCCATAGAATTCACCACATACAACACACATTTACAAACACAGGGCTAAGATATGCAAAATCACCACTTGTCACAATCTAAAACATGCATATGATTTCCTATAGAAGCTTTTCATTTACAATTGTAGAGAATAATGTGCATAATTTTACATATGTAATTAATGATGAATATGTGATATTTAATATGTGGATAATGATGAATGTGATATTTGACATGTGGAGAATAGTAGAGAAGGAAAATTGTGTGAGTATGATATGATGTTATTAATCAAAATAACATGACATAATAAGTATTAATATATGCAAAACATGATCATTAACTAGAGTTTGTCTAGGAAGAGGAGTAGATTGAAAAATCCATGTGGTAATAGCGGCTTACTATTAGAATCAAAAGCTTGCCTTAGCACCGGCCATTGGAATTGGGAGGTAGCCATTATTTCATGATTGATTTAGGACTATCCCACTTGTTCTTCGAGAGACTAGAACCTAATTAGTCTCCATTGATTCATGAGGAGTCTAAGTTAGGGGTACAACACCCCATGGTTATTAATATTGAGAGAAATTGTGCAAAACAAGCGAGTTAACCATGACCTAGTAACTCCTCATGAGTAGAAGGCTGGGTTAGTCTGAGTTATGGGCGCAACCCTCGTATAGCCATCGGTTTCATGTTGGAGGTATCAAGAGGGTATAAGGTCGACATCAATCATGCATTTATAGTTTTGGCCATGTGGTTGTTATTATTATGGTTCAATGTGTCCTTTAAGGCACATAGTTGTTATTTTTACGACCCCAAGATGTATAATTTTTTAAACCTTAATTTTGATTGTTACAAAATAAGAGAAGATAGTGTTTTACAAGTTTCAAAATTAAGAATTAATGGCTTGTAAGGGAATTGGTTATCTTTGCTTTGAAATTCTTAATCTTGAGTTTTATTCCCATATAGATATCCATATTCCCCAATATATATATCTCATTCCCAAATGGCCAAGAAACACTTTATTCTCGGTTATATTCTTATTGTGTTTCTTACTAAAGATTAATTATTTGACTTAATTTTAATTCCTTAAGGACTGTTTGTATTGATTAAAAGGTATCTCAATCAATCTAAATATCAAAAATCCAAAATGTGAGAACCATTATAACTTTTATGTGTTAAGGTCCTTATTCTAGAATAGCACCTTTATTTTGGAATAGCTTATTTAGGAATAGCTATCCTTGTTCTAGAATAGTGGCTATATTCTTCTAAAGCTATTCTTGTTATGTCTTTTGTAACATCTCGAATTTCTAATTTCTATATTAACACTGATTAGGGATTGAATTAGTGATTTAAAATGACATTAGGACTTAGAAGATAGAAGGGTGTATTAATTCATTGGGATGTTATATGAAAAGATTTAAGTGGGAGAACGGCATTGTGAATCAGAGCATGTGAGTACGGTTAGTTATTTCCCTCACTATGCCACACATTACAGCTGACGCTGGATACGCCGTGGCACATGGTGCAAAAATTTATGAATTAGAATGTGGCTTGCTTGGGGAAATAGAAGGAGAGACAGAGAAAGAGGGCACAAGAGTAGAGAAGAGATGGAGCTCTGTAACCTCCTCTTATATATTTTAATCAATATATGAGAAGATTATGATGTTACTACTACCTCACATCAATCATAATAATTAAATTTTTATTTCAAAATCTTTGACCAAAGACTTATTTTATAAAATCATTCAATTCACAATACAATCAGAGAAATATATAGTGAAAATAGATCATACACTCCTCAATACGTAATGGACATAACCTACCAGCATTCCTATCCCAATGGCATGCATTTCATCACAAAATAAAATTAAGAATTGGCCCATGCACTGCAGCGTGCAGTTCGTACATCACGGCATGTGGCACTGAGCCACATGCTCATACTTTCTATGCCGTGCACCATGGTATGTGTCACCATGCACCACGGTGTACCTATCTAAATTCTTGCTATCATTTTGACAGCAAAATGACGAACTTCTAGCATGCGCTATTTTCACATACAACATCCGATTAAAGTGATTCAAGCACCCACACGAAGCTTAGCTCGTATGCTAATTGATGAGATAGGTTTGGACAAGACCTACTAGTTCGATCAAAATTTTGACACCTGGGTGAAAAAAGTTACTTTTTCTAAAAAATTTATGCACTCAAGCGTACAAATCAATCCCTTTCTCTTATTAGACCACACTAGGTCTTGAATCAAGTCTAAAAGGATCTAATACACTTGATTGACTACAATTAATCACAATCATACTCATATATCAAAATTTGACCCTTTTATAGCTAATTTTTACAATTTACTCACTTCACATACTTTGCCATTTCTTGGTATAGCTTAGCCCACTTGGCTATTTCTCAACCCGTATATATACAATCATATTCACAATATAATCTTAGCTCTCAAATTACTCATTTTATCATAATTTGTCCCTTGTCTAAGAACTTACCGACACAAATACTCAATTCAATATAACATACTTAAATCATAGCCCTTTGATTCATTTCAACACATATACACACAATCGGGATAGACTTCATAAAATTTTAATTCAATTCATGCATGCAACCCTATGGCAACTCACTTACACACATACATATATATGCAATCTTAGTTCAATTTATTACACAAACTCAGAGTACACAGCTTTATACTCAAATTGCTCCAGACTCTCTTCCCTTGCCCTAATCACTTCCCAGTCTCAGTAACAGAATAACTTACTCCTATTGACTATCACATGAAATAATATGGAAGTAAACATAGTATAACATTAAAACCTTATAAAATAGTATTTATATCACATATCTCCTTTCCTTTCTCAACTTTTCTTCAATCATAAAGGATTCCATGTTATCTTAACATATTTCATCATATCACATAACATGCTAGCATGATTTCTACCAAGCGAACCTCTAAATCACCCCGACATGAAACTATAGACTCATCTTAAACTAATGTACACTCTCATTAGTCTTGAGCTCACCAACAGTGGTAGATTCACCTAACCAAAGATGTTCTAATGCACAATACAGACTATGATTTCCCCCAATACACACAATGGGGCGCCGTTGACTCTAACACTGTATCACAAGGACACTAAGGAGTCTCTCATCTCCAATACTGTACCTTAATAAGCACTAAGGAGATCTTCTCCAATACCGCACCTTTTAAAGCACTAAGGAGAATTGTTTCCAACACTGCACCCTAATGGGTACTAAGGAAACCTTGCCATATGGTCTTTATCATCTCCTATACTCGAGTGAACTCCCACCTCTATGATCATGCTTTCCCGAATCATTTAAGGTTTCCATTTACCATTTCACACTTTCTTACACATAATATATACAATTAATACTTTACATTACAAAACACACATTTTCATGCTTATTTCAACCAAAATCTATTTCACACAACAGTCACTCAATGCCATAAAACATGCTCAATTTAAAATCATTTCATGCACTACATAGCATAGTAATATATAGTTACAATCAACAGTCAAACAAAGAAAGTTATTCTCTATCACTGGAAAGGTTACCCGTAGACTTCAACTATCACTCAAGCTTCCTTTCTCTACTCTTACATCCAATATGTCAATCTAAACACATTTGGCGCATTTTAGTCATTTGGTCTATTTTGACCAAAAATTTATTTTTACTACTTACGGCTATATTCATCCATAAATTCTTTTCATTTATCCATTCTAAATTCATAACTACCCAATTACTATTTTACATCACCTCAACCGGTTTTATTTTACTCAAATCAAATTTTTGCCCTAACTTTCTCTCTCTAAAAGCTAAAATTGAGCCTATGGGTTTAAAGCTCTACTGTTTAGCTCTAAACCAGTTACAAAGCTCTAATTTAACTTTTAAGAACCTTTTTATTACTATTAAGAAAGAATCAGACCCCTCAAATTCCATCGATTCAATTTCTCTATAACTCATTTTTAGAGAAATCTATGTAGAATGGAAGGTAAGAGTTATATGTAGCTTACCTAACAAGTTATCGATCCTAATCACCTTCTACTGCTCCAAAATAGCTTGACTTAGCTTCTCAGCCCTTCTCCTCTCTCTATCTCATGTGTTTCTCAATTTCACTCCTCTAAAATTTTTGAAATTTCACAACTTATGAAGGTAATTTCTAGTCTATGCGCCGCGGCGCATGGCACAGTGAGATTTATTCTCACTATATGCACTTGCTTCGACCTGAAATGTACTCCTCTTGCCCGTATCTACTCACACAACATACAAACAAATCAAAATACTAATTAATCATCTAAATCTCTAATCTCACACTAACTTTCACTTCACCCTTAATTAACCTTTAAACTTAAAATTAAGAAATTTAGGATGTTACAAGCTCTGCTTAAGCAAGCAATCTTACGGGTAAGGATGATGTTTTCAACCTATTAATTATTGGGTAAGTCTCATAATGCCTTAACTTCCAATTCTACCCTATTTTCATAGTTTGAACTAGTGAGAAATTGAATTTAGAAGTAATAAGGAGATGATTTCTTACCTTATGATAATAGAAAGGTTCTCTGGGACTAAACTAGACCTTTGTGACTAGTTTGAGTTAGAATGATAAAGCTTTAAAGCTATAGGCTTAATTTAACCTAGTTTAGAGAGAAAGTAATGAGAGAAATTTAGTTATAAAAAGGTTAATTCTTGTATTGAGTGGTAATTGGTCATAATATACGTGAATGAACATGAATAAGGGAAGTGATGGCAATTATACGCTTAATTTACTGCAATTGGCACTTTTAATCAATAAAACAATTGACTTTGGTTGCCAATTCTATGTAGATTCTTGCATGTGACTTGTTATAGTAGAAAGAGACTTGAGTATGGTTGTGGAAATAGGTAACCCTTTCTTATGAATAGAAGGGTTGAGATAACCATAAAGTTTGTTATGTTTATTAGTTATTATAATTGTATGGAAGTATATGTATGATTTTGTATTTGTTGTTTTGTAAGCTTTTAAACATGAATTTGCAATCTAAATGAGTTTATCGTGAAGTTGAATTATAAAATGATTTCAAGCTTTATTTGACATATATTAGTGTTATATATATTGTATAAGTGTAGAAAAGTGGAGAACTATATGGGAAAAGTATGATCATAGGGGATAGGAGTTCACCCAGGGTGTGTAAGGATATGTGTGTGTGTGTGTGTGTGTGTGTGTAGAGATGTGAGAGAACAAATCGATATGGTCGAGCTAGCACCATAGGACATCTGGTACAGCATTATACAAGCTGGCACCATAGGTAATTTGATACAATATTATATTAGGACTATTAACATATGACATTTGGGCAGTCTGGCAACTCCCTAGTACCCGTTAGGGTGTGGTTAGGAGTCAACCATACCTCTATCACAAGTGTGTGACATGAGGAAAATCATAGTCTGTAGGTAGATAGATTACCTTTGACTAGGTGTTTTTACCTCCAAAAGTGTGCTCGAGTCAATATGTGATTGACCCATTAAAGATTATGGTCTTGTGTCGCGGAGCTTTAGAGGTTTGGTGGATAGAGGATCATACTATTGTTAGAAATTGTGTGGAAGTGTTTTGAAAAGAGGAAACTCTATATACATTTGATAAATATATGTTATTACTTTAATTTTGCTACTTTGGCATAGTTATTTGAGTTAGTAGACATTCAATGAGCTATATTAGTTACTGAGATTTGTAACATCTTGAATTTCATAATCCTACAGTTAGCTGTTAATTAAGGATAAAGTGGTAATTAGTGTGGGATTAGAGATTTGGATAATTAGTTAATGATTTGACTCATTGAGATGTTAAATGAATAGATACAAGTGGAAGGAGTGCATTTTGGGTCGAAGCAGGTGCAGATGGTGAGAATTAATCTCACTGTGCCATGCGTCACGGCTTGTGTCGTATGCATCACGGTGCATAAACCAAAAAATAACTTCTTAAGTTATGAAATTTTAGAAATTTCAGAAGGAAGAAATCTGAAACATATGAAAAGAAGGAGAGAAGAAGGGAAAGTCAGTTAGGGAAAGCCATTTTAGGTCATTGGAAGGTGCTTCTAATCGATAACTTAGCAGGTAAGCTAGTATAATCCTTACCTTCCATTCTACACTAATTTCTCTAAATGTGAGTCATAGAGAAATTGAATTAGTGGAACTTGAGGGGTTTAATTCTTACCCAATAGTAATAAAAAGGTTCTCGAGGAGTTAAATTAGAGTTTTACAACTGGTTTAAAACTGAACTGTGGAGCTTTAAACTCATAAGCTCAATTTGGCTCCAAGAGAGAGAGAATTTAGAGTGGAAATCTAATTTGAGTGAAATGAGACCGATTGACATGCTGTAAAGTAGTAATCGAGTAGTAATAAACCTAGAATGGATAAATGGAAAAGAATTTATGGATGAATATAGCCATAAGTAGTAAATATATGTTTTAGTCAAAATGGACCGAATGACTTAATTGTACCAAATGTGTTCAAATTGGCATATTGAGCGTGTGAGTGGAAAAAGAAAGCTTATGATAAGCTATAGTGGTGGTTAAAATCTATGGGTAACCTTTCTAGTAACAGAAAGGTTGAGATAACCAAATAACTTCCTTTATTTGACTATTTGTTGTAATTGTGTGTGAGTATGCTATGTAATGCATGAAATGATTTTCAATCAAGCATGATTTATGGCATTTTGTGAATGTTGCATGAAATAATTTTTAACTGGATAAAAGGATTGAAAAATGTGATTTCATATGGTTGGTAATGAGAAAACATGTAAAGTGGTGATGAGGAACCTTGAATGGTTTGAAAAGCATGATCATAGGGGTAGGAGTTCACCCGAGTGTAGAGGTAGTGATAAGACCATATGGCATATTCTCTTTAGTTCCCAATGGGGTGCAGTGTTAGAGAATTATACCTCTTTAGTGCCTATAAAGAGCTTTCTCCCAGCTCTAGCTCTAGCTAATTGTGTGAATGTTGCATGAAAATAGCTTTTGATCAAGTAAATGAGTAAGAACATGTGATTTCATACTTGTTATAAATATATGTTGTGTATTGAGGATATGTGTATAAATGAGGAACCTATGAGTGGTTCGAAAAGCAAGATCATTGGGGTAGGAGTTTGCCTAAGTGGAGAGGTGGTGATAAGACCATATGGCATATTCTTTTTAGTGCCTGACGGGGTGTGGTATTGGAGAATTATACCTCCCTAATGCCTTTTAAGGTGTGATGTTGGAGATGATCTTTTTAGTGCCTCTTGAGGTGTAGTGTTGGAGATTTAGGACTCTTTAATGTCTGTGTGATACGGTGTTAGACTCAATGACACCCCATTGTATGTATTAGGGGAAACTATAGCTTAGAAGTGAGATAGAATACCTTTGGCCAGGTGATTCTACAGCTAAAGGTGAGCTCAAGGCTAATGAGACTATACATTAGTCTATATCAAGCCTATAATTTCAAGTCAGGATGATTTGGAGGTTTAGATGGTGGAGATTATGCTTATGTTAGAAAAATGGTGAAAAGTAGTAAAAGTGATGAAATGTGCTATATTGATGTGATTTGAAATGAGATATATGATATAAATTCTATGCTAATAAGGTTTGAATGGTATATTATGCTTTACTTTCATATAGTTGCATGTGATAGTCAATAAGAGTGAGTTATTCTATCATTAAGATTTTTATCCCACCCTGTGGTTACATTTTTATAGGACAGAGTAGCGATCAGGGTAGGGGAAAAGAGTCAAGACTGACTTAGAGTAAAGAAGTCGTGTGATTCCAAAGTTTATCTAATGAACTGAAATTCTGTAAATAATGTGTATATGAGTTGCCATAGGATTGCATGCATGTTTTGAGTAATAGTTTTGTGAAATCCTTAGCCAATGGTGTATATATATGGTGAAATGAATCTAGGTTAAGATTTAGGTGTATATGTGTTGAAAATGCTGTGAATGTTAATGAATCTTAAGCCCATGTGAGAAATTATGATAAAATTAGTATTTTGGGCTAAGATTGAGTGGCGAATATGATATGTATGGATATGTGATAGAGAAAAGAGCTAAGTAGGCTATGTTATGCTAAGTGATGACAATTTGTGCAAAGTTGAGAAATGCAAAAATTAACCATTGAGGGGTCAAATTTTGATATAGGATTATATATGTGATATACTATGGGTTAATCAAGTGTACTAGGTCCTTTTGGACTTGATTCAAGGCTTTGTGTGGTCTAATGAGAAAATGGATCAATTTGAGTGCTTAGGTCTGCAAAATTTTTTAAAAAAAAGTGACTTTTCCACCTGAGTGTCTAAATTTTGATTGGACCGTTAGATCTTGTCCAAACTTATCTCATTAGCTAGCTTATAAGATAAGCTTCATGCAAGCGCTTGAATCACTCCTATCAAACATCATATGTGAAAATAGCGCACACCAAAAGTTCATCATTTAACTATCAAAATAATAGCAAAAATTTCAGACAGGCGTGCTGTGGCACATGGTGTCACATGCCGGAGTGCATGGCATAAAAAGTTAGGGATGCACGTATTGCACGCAGTGGCGTAGGGCCCCAATTTTCAACCTGATTTTCTTAGTTTTAATGCATGCAATGATTTTGATGGAGGCATATGAGTCTTTTCTGCTGCATATTCTCTAATGTATTATGGATTTTGATGATTTTGCAAAACAAGTCTTTGGCTAAAGCTTTTCAAATAACCTAATTGACTACTGTGGTGTTTTATGTGTATGGTGATTCTATTAATCTTCTCTTGTATTGAGTGGACACGGGGGAGGGTTATAAGATTTTTATCTTACTTATGGTTATTTATATTTTTTTAGGTTCTGGCACTAGTGGTGTAAAGGGAAAGGAAACAAATTGAATAAAGATTTCTCTAAAGATCCTATATTAAGATAGTGTAATGAATTTGAGTATAAATAGTAGTGGTTATGTATATAAATTGCCATAGGAATCAATACTTATGCATAAACCTATGAATGTTTGTTGTGTTTAGTGATTTGGTTCCTTAGCCCACTGTGTATATGTGTGTACATGATGAAATGATAATGGGGGCCAAAGGATAGATGGAAGTATGTGTGGATATGATGAATATTTGATATGTATGTGAAATTTAGCCTTGGGTATGAATGAGATTGAGAAATATGAAATATGCCCAAAGTGTGTGTTGGTCAAATTTATAGGCCAAATATGTGTATGTCTATTATATCGTGTATATAACTACTCAATTAGGTGTTGTTTGTCCATTTGGATGTAGTCAAAGCCCTAGAAGTGGCTACTGACTTATGGTTTCATTTGGGAATGCTTAAGCGGTAAATTTTGACATAAAACTATCAAAATGCACTTCAGTCTCTATTTTTTAAATGGGATATTAGATTTAAACGAAACTAGTGTCATTGATTAGATTATGAAATAAGCTTCGTGTGAGCGCTTGAATCACCCCAATCGGACATTGAATGTAAAAATAGCACACGTCTAACGCTCCTATCAGATTCTATAATTTGATAGTAGAATCTGAGTTGTGCACTGCAGCACATGTGTCAACATGTGACAACGTGGCACGATGCATGACATAGAGAGTGGTGTTTATGCCTCTGTGCCATATGCTATGGCACATGGCCTACTTTATGTGTGAATTGAGATTTTTTGAGGTGTTCTTTTGAGATTTACTTATCTAGGTTTGAACGTTTCCATTGTGTAATGTTTTTATGACTTGAGTATTTTAAGAAATGGTTTTAGAAATGTTTTATATTAGGATTCCAAGCTTTCAAAGTAAATGATTTCGAATTAATTAGTAGATTGTGTGGAAAGTTATATGGTAATGTCATTGAGGGCGTTATATTTAATTAGTATCAGCTTCTTGAGTTTCAAGATCTAGTCATTGTGTTTGTTTGTTGCATTCATCCTAGAAATTGCAACTTGTATCTTGTTCATTACACCATTCTTTCCCTTTTGTGCTTAATTTTATTTTATTTTCATCCTTAGGAGGGGAGAAAATAAGAAGAGGTGCTTGAGCTTCAAGAAGTACTCAAGTATCACGATGTCTAGTTAAGGATGAGCTTGTGCTAAAGGTTCAACCAGATAAGCCTCAACAAGCTACTAGAAGAGATAGTTTGTTAGAAGAATTAAGAGACATGATGATTGGCATTAAGCAAATAGTGTGAGATCATGATGTGCTACTAAGGGGTAAAGAGCAAGCAGATGAAAGGGAAGGTTATGATAGACTGATACTAGAGGAAACTCACAGTAAACTTAAGCCGTCTCAAGCTTCAGGTAGTAAGCAAGCTATGGGAGTTATTACTTACCCATCTATTGACCAAGCTTAGAAAACCTTTGTAAGATTCAGTCCATCAACCTTTGTTAGAAGACAAATAGTGGATTAAATGCCTCAAGGCTATATTCGAGGTAGTAATCTGCACGTTAGAACATATAGTGATTCTAGCCACAGTCAGCTAGTCGGAGCAGCCAAGAGGTAGTGGGATTTAGTTAGACCATTTAGTTGTGTGAGGTATTCTTGGGAAGAATTCAAGAAAGTATTATTTTACTATTGCTTCCCGATGTCTTTTTGTACTAAGAAGGAGGAGGAGTTTCACTTATTTAGGCAAGGGGACTTAGATGAGCTATAATGGTTACTAAGACTTTGATCTTAGCCATGATTATTTATATTTTTTAGGTTCTGGTGTTAGTGGAGCAAAGGAAAAGGAATTGGGCTAAGAATAGAGATTTCTTCTGAAAGCCCATTGTAAGATTTGGTATAATGACTTGTAAAAATAAGTTGTATATAAATATATAAGTTGCCATAGGAATTCATACTTGTGAATGTGTGGTTTTTTTTTGGATTTTAGCCCAGTTAATTTATGTATGTGTGTATGTGTAGTGAAAATGATAATATGGGCTAGATAAGGAATGTTTGAAATGTGATTGTGGAGTGTAAATAATATATATGTAGAATTTGGCCTTGTATGAGATTAAGTTTGAGAAAAGAGATTGAAATGCAAATATGCCCAAGTGATGTGTTATAGGTAGTTTACTAGCCAAACGTGTGTATATGTATTATAGTATGTATATAATTATTCAATTAAGCGATGTTTGTCTATTTGCATATGGGCAAGGCCTTAGAAGTGGCAAATGACTCGTGGTTTTATTTGGAAGAGCTTGAGTCGCAAATTTTGGCATAAAATGGCCAAAATGCACTTGGGTGTCCAATTTTTGAACAGAATATCAAATTGAAATGAAACCAGTGTCATTGATTAGATTTTAAAACAAGCTTCATATGGGCACTTGAACCACCCCAATCGGACATCGGATGCAAAAATGGTATACTTTCAAAGTTCGTATCAGAATCTAAAATTTGATAGCAAATTTAGATACGTGTACCACAACGCATGTCTCAACGAAGGACCACATGCCACGACACACAGCAAAAAAAGTGACACTGAGGTCTCTGTGCCACATGTCGCAACGCATGTGGCACGAGCTATGGCGCACGGCCCCTAATTTGACTTAATTTGGTTGATTTGTACATGTTTTTTGTTGACCTTGAGGATAATATACGTTGCTTTTGCTGTGCACTATCTTATAACTCAGATATATTATTAAATAATTTTGAAAATATTTTATCTAGGATCCTAAACTTCCTAAATAAATGGTTTTTAAACGAATTAGTAGATTGAGTGGGAGGTTATATAGTAATGTCAGTGAGGGCATTGTAATTCATGAGCTACCAAGCACACATTTATCCATTTTTTGTGTAATATGCTACGACGCACATAACACATACCACGGCACATGGCACAGTAAGGGATATCCTCACCGTGCTCACACTCAGTGCTTTGAAATGCCATTTTTCTTCTCTAATATGCTCATTTAATATCCTAAAGGGTCAAAACACCACTTCACCTTCCAAAATCCTAATCACATACTAATTCGCTAATTTACCCCTAATTAGTAACTAATTCCTGAAACTAAGAATTCAAGATGTATGCTACACGCTTGAGTTTGAAAACTTAACATATAAATTCTTCTAAGTGTTTTGACAAGAACTTTGCAATAGAAGTACTTAATTTTGTTTAATTTGTTTTTGTTAAAGCTTCTTGTTGCACATTTATTTAAGCCAAAGTTTACAAAAATATTTGTTTAGTTTGAAAATTTGCTAAATACCCAATTTACCTCCCTTTTAGGTGTGGTTGCCTAAACTTATAGTTAGGTTCCTAATAAAAGTTATGAACATTCAACTACAAAATATTAATTTAGATAGTTGTAAATTTAGGAGTTGCAATTTCAGACTGAGTTATATATGTAATTGCAATTCCTATTTGTATCTATATGAATCAATATTTGCAATTTACATTTTAGAAAATTTTATTGAGAACCTAACAATCATAAATTTTCTATTTTGAGATTTTATTGTCATTCTCCATAAAAGAAATTACAATTAAAATTTTTACATTTCATTTTATTTTTATCTTTTAAACATGAAAGATATGCTGGAATCAATCTAGTGATATGATATGACATGAACATATTCCAAAGATTTTATTGTCTTTGCTAGTATTGATGACAGGAACTAGTTCTATTAAAAAGGCCAGATTTTTGTCAGTTGTGCAAGTTGAGAAGTTGATCAGGCAAGGGTGCTATACGTGTATGGTGATTTGCATAGCCAGTAGTGTGTATGATGGAGGCATTGAGAAGATTGGAATAGTAAGTGAATTTCCTAAGGTATTTTCAGAAGAGATGTCTAGATTACCCCAAGAAGCGGAAGTTGAATTTTCAATAGATTTAGTTCCTGGTACATAACTAATTTCTAAAGCTTCGTATTGAATGCAACCCTCAGAATTAAATAAGTTCAAGAAGCAAATCGAATAATAAGGAAGAAAGATGATAGCTTAAGGTTGTGTATTGACTACCAACAATTAAACAAGGTAATAGTGAAGAATAAATACGCTTTACTTAAGATTAACAATCTGTTAGATCAGTTGGCTTGAGCCTCAGCCTTTTCTAAGATTGACTTAAGGTCAAGGTATCATCAATTAAGAGTTTATGAAAAGAATATACCCAAAACAACCTTTATGACACATTATGGGCATTACAAGTTCCTTGTCATGCCATTTGGTCTAACCAATGCACCTACAGTTTTTATGGATTACATGAACTATATTTTCAGACCATATCAAGATCAGTTTGTTGTGGTTTTCATAGATGACATTTTAGTTTATTCTAAAGATAAGGAATAGCATGCCAAGCACTCCGGATTGTACTTCAAATCCTAAAAGAGAACAAGAGGCATGCCAAGCTCAGTAAATGTGAGTTATGGCTAAGGGAAGTCAGATTTCTAGGTCATGTTGTGTCAGTAGATGGGATTTTCATTGATCCTCATAAGTTAATGTTGTACTAAAATGGGAGCGACCTAGCTCATCATGGAGATTCAAAGCTTTTTGGGATTAACTAGATATTATCGACAGTTTATCTAAGGTTTCTCTCAGATTACTTCTTGATTGATGAAATTGACCCTTAAAGATCAGCCTTTTATCCGGGGATAATAGGTCTGAGACTACATTTTAAAAATTGAAAGAAAAGTTGACTAGTATACCTATACTGATAATTTGAATCTAAGGTTACCTTATGAGGTGTACACGAATGCTTCTTTGAAAAGTTTGAGTTGTGTGCTAATACAAGACGAATGAGTAATGGCTTATGCATCAAGGAAATTGAGACCACATAAAGAAAATTACCCAGTTCATGATCTAAAACTTGTAACGGTAGTCTTTGCTGTAAAGATTTCACATCATTACCTTTATAGGTAGGTGTTTAATATGTATAGAAAGGCCATAAGAGCTTGAAGTGTCTTGTAGATTAAAAAGAGTTGAACATGAGGCAGAGAAGGTGGATAGAGTTACTCAAAGATTATAGTTTTAAGTTGAAATACCATCCGAGGAAAGCTAATGTAGTAGCTGATGCACTGAGCAGGAAGATATTGCATGTGGCTAGTTTGAGAGTATAGGAATATAATTTAATGGAGTCTTTTATAGATTTTCAACAAGATACACCATTAAAATCTCTAGGTGGTGCCTATACTATTATGATCAGTAGTGATTTCTGAAAAGAGTTGAGAATGGCATAGTTAGAAGATGAGTATCTTCTTAGGATTCGAGAAAAAGTTGAACCAAATCTGTCTAGAGACTAATGATAATGGGTTTGTGGTGTATTGAGAAAGGGTTTGTATGCCTAGTAACATGGATTTAAAGAAGGTGATCCTGAATGAAGCACACTATACCAATATACCATTCACCTGGGAACTATGAAAATGTATCAAGATGTAAAGCATCATTGATGGTGGCCAGGAATAAAGAGAGACGTGATAGAGTTTGTAGCACGGTGCTTGACTTATAAGAAGGTTAAGATCGAGCATCAAAGGCTGGCTAGAACATTACAATCGTTAGAGATACCTAAGTAGAAATGGGACAACATTTCCATAGATTTTGTCTCTAGATTACCAAGAACTTAGTCAGGGCATGATGCCATTTAGGTGATTGTTGACCAATTGACAAAGTCAGCTAACTTTTTAGCCATCAAGATCAATGATTCTCTGGAAAAGCAGAGACATATATCTAAGAAATTGTGCATTTGCATGGAGTACCTAAGCATACAATTTTTTATCATGATTTGAGATTTACATCTAGATTCTAGAGAGCATTAAAAAGAATGATGGGTATTACTTTAAAGTTTAGAACCGCTTATCAACCTCAGACCGACAAGAAAACTAAGCAAACTATTCAGACCTTAAAAGATATGTTGCAATACTATGTGTAGGAGTTGCGTGGTTGCTGGGGTGATTATTTACTGTTGGCCAAATTTGCATAAAATAACAGCTACCATTCCAGTATTCAGATGGCACCGTACAAAGCTCTATATGGAAGGAAGTATAGATCATCATTTTGTTGGAATTAATTGAGTGAAAGAACCATTATAGGGCCTGACATCATAGATCAAATTGTACAAAAGATTGAGTTGGTAAGGTAGAAACTATTGACAACTCAAAGCAAGCAAATGAGATATGCTGATCCTCGGAGAAGACCATTTAAATTTTTGGTAAGTGACCATGTACTTTTAAAGGTTACGCTAGTAACGAGAATTGAGAAGTCAATTAGAGCCAAGAAATTGACTCCTAGATTCATGGGTCCATTCAAAGTTTTGGAGAGAATTGGGCCAGTCTCTTATCGAATTGCCTTGCCTCCACAATTGTCTAAGCTTTATGACATATTCTATGTGTCCCAACTCAAGAAATATTAACTAAACCCTTCTCATATGATTGACCCTGAAGAGGTGAAATTACAAGAGAATATGACTTATAGAGCAGAACTAGAATGAATCATAGATGTGAAGGATAAGCAGTTAAAAAAGAAGACTTTCGACTGGTGAAGGTGTTCTGGAAGGATATGACTCCTGATGATACAACCTAGAAAATAGAAGTGAAAATGAGGTAGCAATATCCTTAGTTTTTCTCTTAAGTACATGTATATCGATAATTAGTTTAATTTTGGGGACAAAATTCTTAGAAGAAGGGGAGAATTGTAACATCCTGAATTTCTAATTCTTACATTAATACTAATTAAGGAATGAATTAGTAATTTAATGTGAGATTAGGACTTTGGATAGTGAAATATTGTTTTGACTCTTTAGGATGTTATATGAACAGATATGAGTAGAAGAACAGTGTCTCAAAGCAGAGCATGTGAGTATAGTGAGGATTTCCCTCATTGTGCCATGCACCGTGGCTGAGGCTAAATGCGCCATAATGCATGGTGCAAAAACTTGCTAAATAATGATATGTCTACTCATGAAAAACAAAAAAGAGATTAGAGAAAGAGGGGTCACGGGTGGAGAAGAAAGGGGATCTCTACTGGAATAATAACTTTTAGGAGCAAGTACGACGTTTCCAACTGGTTACTTATTAGGTAAGTCTGGTAGTTTCCTTAACCTCCGATTCTATCCTATTTTCTCTTAGCTTTAACTATTGAGAAATTAAATTCAAAAATTTTAAGGAATTGATTTCTTATTTTATAGTAATAGAAAGGTCCTCAAGGATTAAACTAGACCTCTACAACTGGTTTGAGTAGGAACGATAAAGCTTTAAAGTTTTAGGCTTAAATTAGCCTAATTTAGAGAGAGATTAATGGGAGAAATTTGGTAGTAAGTGGAATAATGCTTGTAGTGAAAAGTAATTGAGTGTAGAAGGTGGAAATGAACATGAATAAGGGAATGATAATGATTAGGTGCTTGATTGCTATAGATGGCACTTTTTGTTAATGATGAAATTGACTCTGGGTGCCTAAATTGTAGATTTCCGTGTGTGATGAGCTAAATAGCAAGAGGAAGTGAGTAAGGTTGAGAAAAAACATAGGTAACCTTTCTATCGAATAGAAAGGTTGAGATAACTATATAGTTTATTATATATATTAACTATTAACTATGTAGAAGTAATTGTATAATAGTGAAATCATGGTTTTGTTAGTTTTTATGCATGATTTTGCATTGTAAACAGTTGTAATATGAAATTGATTTGTAAAATAGAAGTTCAATGATTACTAGTTTTGATTGATCTATATAAATGTGTGTGTGTGTGTGGGGTGTAAATTATGGAAAGAAAAGTAGTGAAATGTGTGTGAAAAGTATGATTATAAGGGGTAGGAGTTCACCCAGGGTATATTATATGTGTGAGTGGAGATGGGTGTGAAAAAATTCATATGGTCGGTTGGCATCATGAGACATCTGGTGTAGTATTTTACATTCTGGTACTATAGGTAATCCAGTATAACATTATATTGAGACTGTTACCATGGAATATCTGGGCAATCTAGCAACTCCTTAGTGCCCATTAAGGTGCAGTTAGGAGTCAATGATGCCTCTATCACTAGTATGAGAGAATAGCGAAACCATAATCCATAGGTAAGATAGATTACCTTTAGCTGGGTGTTTCTATCACCGAAAGTCTGCTCGGGTTAATATGTGATTGATCTAGTAGAGTTTATGGTTTTATGTCAGGGGCCATTAGAGGTTTGATGGCTAGATGATTACGCTATTGTAGTAATTATATGGAAATGCTTTAAAAAGTGAAAATTTTATATGTTTATATATATATATATAAGCTATTACTTTGGTTTTGTTACTATGGCATAGTTATATGTGATAATAGACATTTAATAAGCTATATTGGTTACTGAAATTTTGATCTCACCTGTAGTTATTAACATTTTTCAAGTTCTGGCAGTAGTAGTACTAAAGGGAAAGATTCAAGCCAAGAACCGTGATTTTCTCGATAAAGCCTGGTGAGAATTGGTGTAATTAATTTGTATATAAGTAGTTATAAATGTGTATATAAGTTGCCTTAGTATTCGATGCATGTGCATAATGCTATGACTATTATGTGTTGGGTGGTTTTAGTTCCCTAGCCTACTGACTAGTGACGGATGGGAGTATATATGTGGGTATGAATAGGTGATGTATGTGTAAGTTATGGCAAGACTTGTGGAAAGAAAATGAAAAATGAGAATTAGTCCAAGTTATGTGTTATCAACAATTTACAGGCCAAATATGTGTATGTGTGTTATGTTGTTTATATAATTAGCCAATCAGGTGATTATAGTCCATTTGGATGTGATCAAGTCCCTAGGAGTGGCCAATAATTAGTAGTTTCATTTAGTGATACTTAAGTGGCAAATTTTTACATAAAATGGTCAAAATATACTTAAGTGTCCAATGTTTGAATAAAAAATCAAATTGAAATGAAACTAGTGTCATTGGTTAGATTATGAAACAAGCTTCATGTAGGAATTTGAATCACCCTAATCAGACGTCGAATGCAAAAAGGGTGCATGTCTGAAGTTTGCATCAGAATCTGCAATTTGACAACACATTTTGGTATGTGCGCCGCGGCGCATGTGTCAACAAAGGACAACATGTAGTGATGCATGGTACAGAGCATGAGACTTATGCCTCCATGCCACATGTCGCAGCACATAGCCCACTTTTACGTAAATTATGATGTTGAGTTGCTCTTTGATATGCTTATGCCTAATACTTCCACTATGTAGTGCTTTTATAACTCAAATATTTTACAAAATAGTTTTAGAAATGTTTTACTTAAGGTCTGAAGCTTTCAAAATAAATGACTTTGAATTGATTAGTAGAAAGCATGAAAGGTTGTATGGTAATGTCAATAAGGGCATTATAAACATATCCCCCGAGTGGCTGTGTAGCCTTACCCTAGGAGAGGTTAGTCTCTTATCCTTTCCACCATGCTTCTTTACCTCTTTTCCTCTTCTATTTCATGCCTGATCAATGAAATTTAAGGTTAAATTTCTATGCTAGGTGTGGCGCAAGCTGCGACATGTGGCACAATAAGGAAAACTCTCACCGCTCTCACACACTTTGCTCTAAAATGCCACTTTTACACCCAATCTTATCCATCCAATAACCAAAGAGTTCAAAATCTTAACTTGCCATCCGAAATCCTAACTTTTCAATTAATTTATTAATTTACTAATTTAACCTTTTAATTAGTACTAACCACTCGAGTTAGAATTTAGGATATTACGTAGCATATTTTAAAATATTAAAAAAAATTCTTATATGTAGTACTTAATAACCATGTCATAAGGATACCTATATACCAAAAAAAATATCTTGTGCATCCCAAAATCTAGTTGTTAATGTTAAACTAAGTGTTGTGATGATAACAAAATCAAGAGAAATGTGTTTATTACTAATGCAGATTGAATATCAAGAATCAAGTAACAAATATTAATGAAGAGTGAGCATAAAGGAGTCATATGAGAAATCATATATCTACTGCACTTAAAGGCAATCAAGCATAAAGAAGAAGAATGTAGAATCCTCATGTACATGCTAAGAGAATGAAGAATCAAGGGTGAGCATGAAGAGTTATAGGTCGTAATTGCTTTGTTCTTCAAGATAAATTTTGTGAAAAAAAAATTGAGAGCATAAACTTGAATTGAATTAAGAATGGATCATGTAGAAAGTTATAGGCTCATTAGTCCTTAAGCTCAAAATGTTCCATTAACACTTGGATATTGAATGTCCACGCTTGATCAACATACATATGCATGCACCTATGCTTCACGTAGCATCATTCATGCTTGGACTATAAGTGTCCTATGCGTGGTTGATTACGTTTTTGTGCATGTAGGGCATAAAGAATTTCATTCAAGCTTAGACCATAAATGGACTTTGATGAATTAGAGAGTCAGAAGTGAAAACATACTACTATATGTTAATTCACGCTTATATATCTCTGTGTCCATATTTGATTGGCAAGAGTCTAAGGAAATGTTTTAGTTGAGTTTCTGTGATCTAATTCAAGTTTAGATGTTATTTTTTCCATGCTTGATTGATCCACTCTATTAGCTTGAGGTATGCCTAAGAATCAATCCACGCTTAGATTTTTCAAAATCCTTGCTTGAATGGATGAACCACTTATAATCTTCAAGCTTGACATGAAATGAGCCTTAGTACTGAACAAGCTATTCAAGCAAGGTCTCTTGATTAAGACTTAATAGTCTAAAAAGGATCCTATAGCTAGATTCAATGATAATGTTCTTCCAAAAGGTGCCAAGATTAACAAGCCTCCAGGATTTAAAGGTGGAAACTATACATTCTAAAAGAGCAAAGTGAGAAAAAGGAGAAATAAGTATGATGAAAAAGTTGAGAAGCTGGTGCTGCTCTACTCTAAAGCAAAGCTGATCATTGCTAGTGCTTTAAGTCAAAGTAAGCAATCTTGAAACTGCCAAGGAGATGCGGGACACTCTGGTGATTGCTCATGAAGGCACAAAAAAAGTAAAGGAAAATAAGATGAGTATACTCACCTGAGAGTACAAGCTATTCAAAATGAAGGAGGGTGAATACATCACACTCATCTAATGAATGAGCTTGTAGCTCTGGAAAAAAAACATATCCTCAAAAAGAGCAAGCCAGAAAGATTATGAGAGCACTCCTAACTGAATGGACAACCAAAGATTACAGTAATTGAAGAAGCTAAAGGTGAATCGATGATTTCAGTAGCTACTTTGTTCATAAGCTTGGCCAAGTATGGAGGGAAGTAGGCTATACTGAAATCTGATGCTGAGCAAAAGATGAAAAGCATAGCTCCTAAAGCCAAGCATAATTCCTATTATGATTCTAGCAATGGCGAAGATTCAAAGGATAAAATGACAATATTTGCCATAAAGTTTGGCAAATTCTTTCAGAAAAAGAAATTTCTAAAGAAAGAAAAGGAGAAGGAGCTCATATGTTTCAAGTGTAAAAAGCTTAGACATATCAAATCTAATTGTCTATTGGTTGAGGAGAGCAAAAGCTACTAGTATGACAAAAAGAAGTTTAAAGCTGATCTCTCAGTTATATGGGGGGATGATGATGAACTTAAAGCAAAAAAGGCTAATCCATACTTAATGGCTATAAGTAGCCGTGATGAAGTATATAATTCTGATTCTGACTCTTGTTCTGATTGTGATTCATAATTTAATTTTTCTTTTAGTGAATTAAAAGAAGCTTTTAAGGAATTTCATGATGACTCACTTCTTTTAATTAAAGTCTTATTGCAATTAAGAAAAAGCTAACTACTTTTGAAAAGGAAAATGCATATTTGAAAAAAGAGAATAACTCTTTGAAAAATAGAATATCTATTTTGGAAAAGAAAACTCATACTCACCTCATCAATTGTAACTATCATGTTTTTGAAAAGGAAGATTTAAGAAACACTCTTTCTAAGTTTGTTAAAGGTTGAGAGTGTAATGCACTCATTGATATTACCATTCAACGTTCCACTCAATCTATCAAAATTACACACATATTCATATTCACATATTTATGCATAATGTTTGTTCCCATGACAACTTATACACAATCACCATACTAATAAGCACATTCATTACACCAATTCTTACAAGATTTTAGCGAGAAATCAAAATTCTTGGCCTAAATCTTTCCCTTTAGCACCAATACTACCAGAACCTAAAAAATGTAAGTAATCATGGGTGAGATCAAAACCTCAGTAGTCAAAATAGCTTATTGAAAGTTCATTAACACAAATAACCACATATAAGTAAACAAAATCAAATAATAGTATATATATTAATTATAACATAGCTTTTCACATAGTTTTTTTTTCTCTTTTCTAAATATTTCACACAATCACATTCACTAGCATAATCATGTATCCACCAATCCTCAAAAGCTCTCAACATGAAACCATAGGCTCTAATGGATCAATCACATATTGACTTGAGCACATCTTCGGTGGTAGAAACACCCAGTTCAAAGGTAATCTATCCCACCTATAGACTATGGTTTCCCTCATTCCACACACTTATGATAGAGGCATCGTTGACTCTTAACCACACCCTTACGAGTACTAGGGAGTTGCCAGACTACTTGAATGTCCCATGGTAACAGTCTTAATATATCGCTGCACTAGATATTCCATAATGCCAACTCGATATAGATTGTTACACCGGATGTTCCATAATGCCAACCCAACCATATCGATTTAATCACTCATATCTCTCCACACACAGATCCCACACATACCCTAAGTGAACTCCCACCCTCTATGATTATGCTTTTCACACAATTCATCACTTTTCCATACTTGCATCATACATATATATAAACATATGTATCAACCAAAACTAGTAACCATCCAACTTTTATTTCACAAATCGATTTCATGCTAAATAGTTTACGATGCAAACCATGCATAGAAACTTACAAAACAATGAATGTATAATTATACATTTACTTTTACACAGTTATAATAGCTAGTAAACAATACAAACTATATGGTTACCTCAACCCTTCTGTTCGTAAGAAATTTTACCCATGTTCCATACCCTCAGTCAAGTTTCTCTCACTATTTAACTTGTCGCACGCAGAAATCTACCAAATTTAGGCACCCAAAGTCAATTTCATCATTGACGAAAAAATGCGAATTATAGCAATCAAGCACCTAATCATTGTCATTTCCTCTGCTCATGTCCATTTCCACATTCTATGCCCAATTATCTCTCATTACAAGCATTAACATGCTTATTTCCTAAACCTCACTTATTCTTCTCTCTCTAAATTGGGCTAATTCGAACCTATAGCTTTAAATTTGATCGGTCTACCTAAGATCAAGTTTGAAGCTGATAAGCTATGTGATGCTTGCATGAAAGGAAAATAAGTCAAGACCACTTCCAAGAGTAAAAATGTAGTAGCTATAACTCGAGCCCTTGAATTACTGCACATGGACTTAGTTAGTCCAGCAAGGGTAAAAAGTCTTGGTAGTCGTCTTTATACTTTTATCATTGTTGATAATTTTTCTAGATTCACTTAGACCATCTTTATGTCTCACAAAGATCAAGCTTATGATTATTTTGTTGCCTTTATTGTACAAGCATAAAAAGAGAACAACTTGAAAATGATGAAACCATAGTAAAGAATTTGACACTTTTAATTTCATTTAGTTTTATGAAGAATAAGAAATTAGTCATGAATTCTCAGCACCAAGAACTCTCAACATAATGGAGTTATTGAGAAAAATAATAGAATATTGGAAGAAATGACATGGACAATGCTCAATGAACAAGAATTGCCATAATATTTATAGGCTGATGCAATGAGCACGGCTTGCCATATCATAAACCAAGCATATGTGAGACCAATCCTCAACAAGACTCCTTATGAATTATACAAGGAAAGACGTCCTAACCACTCTCATTTAAGTTCTTTTGGTTGCAAGTGTTTTGCACTTAATAATGGTAAAGAAAATTTAGACAAATTTGATTATAAAAATGATGAGGTTGTCTTCTTGGGATATTCCAATAGAAATAAAGCTTTCAGAGTATTTAATAAAAAGAACCCTTACTATTGAAGAGTCTATTCATGTTAGATTTAAGGGATCCTTCTTAGATGAAAATAAAGGGGAAGAAACTATAAATCTACCTATTGATGATTTTTCACTAAAGAAGAAGGAAGAGAATTGCATCAACAATGATCTTGTGACTGAAAATGAAAATGACCAGACCAACACTCTTCTTAATGGTTGGAAGTACAATAAGGCTCATCCAATTTGATCAAGTCATAGGGGATGTTGATGATAAAATAAGAACTAGAGGTTTTTTAAGAAAAGTATGCCACTTTAGTGTATTCGTTTCTAATGATGAACCCTCTAATATTCAAGAAGCCTTAACCATATACCTCTTAGACCTAATGGATATGGATATGTAAGAGGAGCTAAATCAGTTTAAGAGGAGTCGAGTATGGGATTTAATTCTTAGACCTAATGATCATCTAATCATTGGAACTAAATGGGTTTTTAGAAAAAAAAATTGATGACTCAAGAACTGTGGTTAGAAATAAGGCCAAATTAGTTGCATAAGGAAAGGTAGGCATTGATTATGATAAAATCTTTGCTCTTATTACTAGACTTAAGGCAATTAGATTATTACTTTGCTTTTCTTGTGTTCAGAATTTTAAATTATTTCAAATGGATTTTAAGAGTGCTTTCTTAAATGGACTTATCAATGAAGAGGTATATGTTAAACAACCTCCAGGTTTTAAGGATCCATTCATTCTAAATCATGTAAACAAATTAAAGAAGGCTTTATATGGTCTTAAGTAAGCCCCTAGAGCTTAATATGATAGACTAAGCACCTTCTTATTGAGCAAAAATTTTAAAAGAGAATTAGTAGATAAAACTTTATTTTTTCCAGCATAAGCATAATGATATTCTAGTAGTTCAAATACATGTTGATGACATCATTTTTAGAGCTACTAATGAGGATCTTTGCAAAAGATTTGCTAAAATTATGCAAGAAGAATTTGAGATGTCAATGATGGGAAGATTGAATTTCTTCCTTGGGCTGCAAATCAAGCAAATGGAGAATGGGATCTTCATTCGGCAAATGAAATACACTAAAGAGTTATTGAAAAAATTTGAATTTCACAACTCAAATCCAAATAGCACGCCCATGAGCTCCTCAATCAAAATGGATAAATATCAAGAAGGAACCAAAGTAGATCAAAGAAACTATAGACAAATGATTGGATCCTTGCTATACTTGATAGTAAGCAAACTAAATATAATGCTTAATGTTTGTATATGTGCAAGATTTCAGTCTAATCTAAGGGAATCCCATCTCAAAGCTATAAAGAGAATTTTCAAATTTTTAAATGGGCCAACCTCATTAGGACTTTGGTATCCAAAAGGAGGAGAGGAAAAACTGACAACATACTCAAATGCTAATCATGCTGGGTATAAAATTGACAAAAAGAGTACTATTGGAACTTGTCAATTCTTTAGAGGATCACTAGTGTCATGGTTCAACAAGAAACAAAACAGTGTTTCTCTTTCTTCATGTGAAGATGGATCTCTAGCTGCTAGAAGTTTCTATGCACAAGTGCTATGGTTAAAGCAACAATTGGTAGATTTAGGAGTTAAGCTCAAGAAGTCCTAATCAAATGTGATAATACAAGCACCATCAACTTAACAAATAATCTAGTAAATCATTTAAAGTCAAAGCACATTGATGTGAGACATCATTTTTCTAGGGATCATGTGCCAAAAGAAAGATATAGTGATGGATTTTGTGCCAATAACTAAACAAATAGCTAACATCTTCACAAAACCACTAGCTGAAGAACAATTTACTATCATGCAAAGAGAATTGGAAATGGTAAATCCTAATGAACTGTAAGGTTTTCTTAATCCGTATATACTCATGTTTACATTCATAACTCCTATATTTTAAAATATTAACTTAAGCATTAGAGTGTCTAATAATGCTTGTGCAGGGTCTTATCTCTACTCTTGAATGTTTATCTAATAGATAAAATAAGCCTAGATCACAGCAAGCCCAAGTATGTTTGCCTTGCCTCTTCTACATATTGGATTTTCGCAAAAGTCTTATTTCAAAGAGAAGCTCACCTAAAGGACATCTGTATTTCTCTCCTTGTGACTATTTTCTCTATTTTTGCATCCTTTTTTATGATGTCAAAGTGGAAGAAAGAGCTAGAATTACTATAGAAAGGGGGGTCAGTAATATAAAGTTATGCATTGAAATATAATTTTGATGCAAAGGTTTTTCAATAATTGCTCTTATTATCTTAATTTTTATTTCATATTTTCTTAAACTCCAATGCCTAATTCTCCCATGCCTAATTAAAGGGGAACTATTATGTTTTGAATAAGAACTAAACCTTAGATTGAGGTTTTGACATCATCAAAAAAGGGAGAATGTTAAACCAAGTGTTTTAATGATAATAAAATTAAGAGAAAGGCATTTGTTACTTATGCAAATTGAATATCAAGAATCAAGTAACAAAATATCAAGGAAGGGTGAGCATAAAGGAGTCATAAGAAAAATCATATATCTGCTACACTTAAAGACAAGCAAATATGAAGAAGAAGAAGAAGAATGAAGAATCATCATATGTATGCTAAGAGCATGAAGAATTAAGAGTGAGTATGAAGAATTATAGGTTGTAATTGCTTTATTCTTCTAGATAAATTTTGTGAAAAAAAAATTGAGAGCATAAGCTTGAATTGAAGAAAGAATGTATCATGTAGAAAGTTATAGGCTCATTAGTCCTTAAGGTCAAAATGTTCCATTCACGCTTGGACATTGAATGTCACACTTGATTGACACACATATGCATGCATCTATGCTTGATATAGCATCATTCATGCTTGGACTACAAGTGTCCTACTCGTGATTGATTACATTTTTATGCATATAGAACGTAGAGAATTTCATTCAAGCTTGGACTATCATAAATGGACCTTGCTTGAATTAGAGAGTTAGAAGTGAAAACATAGCACTGTATACTAATTCATGCTAGACATCTTTGTGTCCACGCTTGATTGGTAAGACAGTGTGGGGAAATGTCTTGGTTGAGTTTCTATGACTTGATTCAAGCTTGGATGTTATTTTTCCCAAGCTTGATTGATCTAAAGTCTCAACTTGAGGTATCCCTAAAAAGCAATACATGCTTGGATTTTTCAAAATCCACACTTGAATAAATGAACTACTTATAACCTTTAAGCTTGATATAGAATGAGCCTTAGTATTGAACAACTATTCAAGCTTGGTTCAGAAGTTGCCCAAGCATGATTCATATCATAAAGAGGCAAGGTGCCTCTTTACACTCTTCCACGATTGGTACTAAACTTGCCTATGTGTGATTGAACTCATACAGAAGCATGGTGCTTTAAAACACATCATACATGCTTGAATCTTGAATAATAGCCCATACTTTAACCATTAAAGTGATTGATGAGCCAAACTCAAGTAGCTCATCCACATGTGGATCATGCTTCTCTATGCTTGAATGAGTGTTCTAACAGCATTTAATGCATATAAAGTGCTTTCTCTATTTTAAATCACCTTAAAACATCTCCAAAAACTATAAATTACCTCGCAATGGCTTCAGCAGTCTGAGAAAGCATTATTCTATATATAAGACCTCATTTAAGTAAGTGGGTAACAACATTGAATGAGCATTTAGTATTTTTCATTAATTTCTCACTGTCATTCTGTGAAAAAGCTCTCAATCTATTTATAAACATATATTATTCTACATTTTCTCTTTTCAAAGAGTTTGAGTAGTGAAAAATTATCTTACTTTGTCTTTGAAAATTTTAAAAGGAATTTTTCTAAGTGAGAATTGTAATAGCATACTTGTGTAAGTACGTGTGCAATTAAAAATCAAGATAATGTGTGTCTTGTGGTTGTACTGTCGTGGCAAGCACCTATTGAAGCTTGTGTTTACAGTGAAAAATTTCAATTGTAATCTTGACAATGAGAAGTAGGCTAAGTGGTAGGATGACCCAAGATAAATCATTTATGTTTCCTTCTTCTTTTCTCACTTAAAAACTAATTTCTTACTTTAAGTTTGTGCTTAAACTATTCTATACTTTACTTCATCTTTTAGTTGGGAAAATGTTTTTGAAAATTTTTAAGAACATCCAATTTACTCTCTGTTAGGTGACAGCCTAATTCTATAGTTAATGTGTAATTACCAAAATATCCTACTTCATTTACATTCCCTAATCCCCTCACTAGCTCTCTCTTCTCCTCCTTCCTCATCGTTGATTGCTCACTTTCATTTTCCCTTTAGACAATTCTAGAACAATCCATGTTTCATTAGCTCCTTGGACATCCCCCAAAATAGTGTCACCTTCACCATTTAGAGCTTTATTGCTCTCTCTATCATTAACTCCTCTAAGGCCACTCTAGTAGGTCACTTAGCTTGCTGTCTCATTCAAATTGGTGTCACTGACGTCTTCATCATTCTCAATGACTTTACCCTCACCCTTCTTGACCATTTTATCATTGAACCAAAGCTCAACCTCATTGGCTATTGTAATGCTAGCTAATATGCCCCCATGACATTACAAGTCAACATACTAATTCACTTAGTTTAAATTTGAAAACTATAACAAATTGGGATCCCACTAAAATATTTTGAAAATCATTTTGCATGGAAAGTCTTCATACACAATGAAAGCATAAAGATTTCATATACCTACTAGAAAAAACAAAAGCAAAACAAAAAATTTAGACTAAACTAAGCCATATGTCATGGCATGTGGCACATGCGCCGTAGCATGTGGTATAGAGTCACCACTTTTCATTCTATGACATGTGTTGTGGCATGTGCACCATGCACTGCAATGCATGTATCATACTTTGCTATCAAACAATATTTTTGATACGAACTTTCAAAAGTATGTTGTTTTCTCATATGATGTCCAATTGGGATGATTCAAGTGCCAACGCTAAGCTTATCTTAAAATCTAACTAATGACATTAGTTTCATCTAAATCTAATAATTTATTTGAAAGTTGAACACTCGGATGCAACATGACTGTTTTAAGTCATTTTTGACTCACCTGAGTACCTCAATTTCAAACCAAGTGAAACGAACTAAAAAGGACACAAAATGAACACATGAGAGTTACAGAAATAAAGCAGAAACGTTGTTTTCCATTTACACCTTCATTAAGCCAAAAAAAATGTCTAACATTTACATTTGTAACTTCTTCTCTGCTTGCCTGTTTCGTTCAAAGTCCTAGTACTATAAATAGGACTGACTTTTCTATATGAGGAGTCTTGAAATAAAATCAAAGTTTCTCTCTTCGTTTGGTTTCTGTGCCATTTTAGTATCAAAGCTGGTTTAGAGAGTGAGTTACAATTGAGGAAGTACGTCGAAGAGGAGAGAAGCTCAGAGGAGGAGTCCTTGACATTCTCGGGTTTTGCAATCCAGGCATTTTCTCAAAAAACTAACATCACTATTATGCTCAAGAGGTTCGAAAACTTGGAACAGAGGTTCCCCGTAGCCAGAAGTCATCCACGTGCCATCACCTACCATTGTTAGAACACCATGCACCGATGCCACCAAGACACACGCCTCACGCGCCATCAGAAGGTTGAAGATGATGATGTCATTTGCTACATCATCATTCTGACCGGTCAACCTAATTAGTGTACGCCACTTGTCACATTAGCTATGTTACCTACCCAGTTAGCCATATTTTTAAATTTACAATTTTATCCTAAACCTTTTTGTATTTCCATATTGACTCTAATCTTTCTAAAATTCTATTTTGATGCCTTAATTTTTCCAAATTCCATTTTGATCCTATATATTTCCTAAAATTACACTTTTGTCCCTTGACTCTACCTAAATTTCATTTTGACCTCTATATTTTCCTGAACTTACACTTTGACCCCTTATACTTTCCAAAATTTCCATTTTACCCTTATACTTTTTGAAATTTCCATTTTGCCCCTATACCTTCCAAAATTCCTATTTACCCTAATTTTCCTAAAAAATGCCTCTGAGACGCAGGAGTATGCATGAGATTGAGATGGAAGAGATAAGATGTAGGATATAAGAATTGGAAGTCACTATGGAAATGCATCAAACTCTATTAAACAATAACAAAGAAAACCTAAAAGGAGATTTTGGGAGCAGCAGTTCGTTATCAGACAACCGCTGTCATCCATGACAACAACAATTCCGCCCTAATAACATCAAGGTAGACATTCTTGAATTCAAGGGATGACTCCAGCCAAACAAGTTCATAGACTGGCTTCAAACTGTTAAATGAGTATTTGAATATAAGGAGATTCCAGATGCATAGAAAGTCAAGATTGTCACCTCAAACTCAAGAAACATGTTTTTATTTGGTGGCAAAACCTCAAACAGAAGTGAGAACGTGAGGGAAAGCACAAGATCGAGACCTGGGAGAAAATGAGGCACCAGCTCACCAGAAAATTTTTGCCAGACCATTACTACCAAGATAATTTCCTCTAGCTACAAAATCTTTAACAGAGGTCTTCAGCTGTAGAAGAATATACTAGAGAATTTGAACAACTTATGATGAAGGGTGATATTAAAGAGAAGGAGGAGCAAACAATAGCCCAGTACCTTACAAGCTTAAACACAGATATCAGCCATCTAGTCCAACTTCAGCAGTATTAGACCTTGGATGATGTAATCTATCTAGCCATGTGTGTTGAGAAGTAGATGCCTAAGAGATCCTCTTTTTAGCCATCTTCCTCCATGGGTTATCCAGAAGCCCATAAAGCAAAATTTAAGCAGACCAACACCTCAAGCAAGCCGTAATCTAGCGCTATGCTCAAACTGTCACAAAATGTCACCATAAAATTTGGCTGTAAAGTAAACAAATGCTTTAAATGCTAAGCATTTAGCCACATTGCTATAAATTGTCTTACTCGGAGGGTTGTCACCATTAGAGAAGATAAGAGTATGAAGCACCTAAATAAGATGAGAAGAATACTGAGTTTTATGGCACTGATCCTATATATCACTAGGAGGTCATGCCTGCTGATCAGGGAGAAGCATTGGTGCTTAGACAAAGTCTGCATACAACTGTAGTTAAAGAAGAATATTGGCTTTGACGCAACATCTTTCACACTCATTGTACGACCTAAGGAAAAGTTTGTAATGTCATCATTGATAGTGGAAGCTATGAAAATATAGTATCTGACTACATGGTGGACAAATTGAAGTTGCCAACACAAGATCATCTGCAACCCTACAAGCTTCACTAGCTCAATAAAGAGAATAAGGTAAAAGTTTCTAAATAATGCCTTGTGACCTTTTCTATTGGGAACAGATATTATGATGAAGTTTTATGTGATGTTGTTCCCATGGATGCATGTTACCTTCTCTTGGGGAGGCTATGGCAATATGATCAACATGCTATGCACACTGGGCAAACACTTATTCTTTTACGAAAGATGGTGTCAAGTTCATACTAGCGCCTCTAAGCCATTGGTGTCTTTGATAACTAAGGAGGAATTCTAGGTGACGAAGTTTGAAGCCCAACTGAGGAGCTTTATTCTAGTGCTTGAGGTGAACGATAAGTCTACCAATCTAATAGGAGTCATTTTGTTACTGTCTGAATTTTCAAATGTAATATCTGATGAGATACCACTAGGGTTACCTCCCATATGAGACATACAGCGCGCCATTGACTTCATTTTAGGAGCAGTCATTCCTAACAAGCCTACCTACAGGATAAGTCCCTAAGAATATGCCGAAGTCTAACGGAAAGTTGAAGAGTTGTTGAAGAAATGGCTGGTTCGAGAAAGTGTCAGCCTTTGCTATACCTGTTCTTCTAGTACCAAAGAAGGATAGGAGTTGGAGAATGTACATTGACTGCTGAGCTATCAACAAGATCACAATTAAGTATCAATTTTTGATACCTTAGCTTGATGATATGCTAGAACAGTTGCATGGTGCTACTACTTTCTCCAAAATTGACTTTCGTAGTGGGTACCACTAAATCAGTATTTGGCCAGGAGATGAGTGAAAGACCATTTTCAAGAACAGAGATGGCTTGTATGAGTAGAATGTGATGCCTTTTGGGTTAACAAATGCCCTTAGCACATTTATGCGCCTGATAAATTAGGTATTGAGTCCCTTCATTAGTGAATTTGTTGTTATGTACTTTGACGATATTCTTATTTACAGCAAGAGTCAAGAAGAACACTTAGATCACTTGCAGCAAGTTTTGCAAGCCTTGCAAGAATAAAAGCTTTATGCTAATCTCAAGAAGTGCACCTTTCCCACTAGTGAAGTTGTGTTCTTGGAATACATCATTACCACAGAGGGTGTTCGAGTTGATCCAGGCAAAGTTGTAGCTATTGATAGCTAGCCAATTCCAACATCTATCCAGGAGGTTCGAAGCTTCCATGAATTAGCTTCTTTCTATAGGAGGTTCATCCGTAATTTTAGCTCTATTGCTGCACCACTTATAAATTGTATTAAAGGAGAGAAATTTCAGTTGACAGAGCAAGCTTAGAAAAGCTTTGAGGAGCTTAAGAAGAAGTTGACCAAAGCTCCAGTTCTAACTCTTCCTAATTTTGACCAAGTATTTAAAGTTAGCTATGATGCTTCTAACACTAACATTAGTGTTGTCTTAAGTTAGGAGGGACATCCCATTGCCTTTTTTAGTAAGAAGCTCAACAATGCTAAGCTTAGGTATTCTACCTATGACAAAGAATTTTATGCCATTATTTGAGCTCTCCAACATTAGAGTCATTATCTCCTCAACAAAGAATTCATGCTCTTTTTTTGTATCATAAGACTCTCAAGTATTTTAAATTCTCAGTAGAAGATCAGCCATAGACATGCCCATTGGAGTGAACTCTTATAGTCTTATTCTTTCCTTATCAAGCATAAGGCTAAAACTTTGAACTCTATAGCTGATGCCCTAAGACGTCGACATGTGTTGTTGTATGCAGGCCAAAGTTGTTAGGTTTGAATGTGTCAAAGAGTTGTACCAGGATGATCCTGATTTTTAAAGAGTGTGGGAAGCAACTACAAATCAACCTTTCGACCAGTTATATAGACATGATGGGTTTTTATTTCAAGGCAAAGCCCTATGCATTCTATAAGGTTCCTTGAGGGAAGCTATAATTTGGGAAGCACATGATAGTAGATTAGCCGAACATTTCAGACAAGATAAAACAGTTGACCTAGTGAAGGAGAAATTTTATTAGCCTCAACTTGAATGGGATGTCAACAAGCATATATAGAAATGCAAAATTTGCTACTTGGCCAAGTCCAAGGGTCAGAATAGTGGATTATACATGCCTTTGCTAATTCTAGAAGCACCTTAGGAAGATGTGAGCATGGATTTTGTTCTGATTTTACCACGGACTCAGAGACAAAAAGATTCTGTCATGGTAATTGTAGATTGTTTCTTAAAAATGGCCCATTTCATTTCATGCTAGAAGACCAACGATGTTGTTCAAGTAGCAGACCTGTACTTTAAGGAGATTGTTCATCTTCATGGCATTCCCAAGACTATCACTTCTGATCATGATGTGAAGTTTCTCAGGTACTTTTGGCGGATGCTATGGAAGAAAATGGGAATTAAGCTTCAGTTTAGCACACTAGTCACCCTCAGACAGATGGTCAAACTGAAGTTGTAAACAGGATTCTTGGTAATCTTCTTCGCAGTTTCATAAGGAAGAATTTAAAATAATAGGACCTCATCCTTACTCAAGTTAAATTTGCCTACAATAACTCTATCAACCAAGCAATTGGGAAGTGTCCGTTCAAAGTTGTTTACGACACTCATCCCCTTAGTCCACTAGTCTTGACCCCTTCTCTGGATAAGCAGCAATATAGTTCTGATGTTGACCAAAGGGCTAAGGAAATCAAGAAGCTACATGAACAAGTTTGTGAATGAATACAAAAGCAGAACTTGAGTTACAAGCATTGGAAGTATCAATATTTTAATGTGGGAATCTGGTTTGGATACATCTTTGAAAGGAACGATTTCTTAAACAATCAAACGCCTAGCTATCCCTAAGAGTTGATGGTCCATTTAAGATTGTGCAAAAGATCAACAACAATGCCTATAAAGTGGAATTGCCTGGTTCTTATAGAGTATTTGCCACTTTCAATGTTGCTAATCTATCTCCTTACATTGATCATGATGCTAAATTTGACTTGAGGGTGGGTTCTACTGAACCTGAGAGGATGAAATGCACTGAAACGAACACAAAACAGACGCATGAGAGTTACAAAAATGAAGCAGAAATGTTGTTTTCTATTTACACCTTCATTAAGCCAAAAAAACATCTAGCATTTACATTTGTAACTTCTTCTCTGCTTGCCTGTTTCGTTCAAAGTCCTAGTACTATAAATAGGACTAACTTTTCTATATGAGGAGTCTTGAAATAAAATCAAAGTTTCTCTTTTCGTTTGGTCTCTGTGCCGCCAAGTGTCATTAGACATTTCTAAGGCCTTGACCATACACAATAGAACATTTAACACCTGATTAGTTACTTATACAAACAATATTACACATGCACACAAGTTTGGTTGCTAAATTGCCGTTAAGCACACACCAAGGCAAAAATCACACTTTCACATATATAAATATATATACATCCACACCTGGCCAACCTTCATACTCTTTCACACCAAACACACAAATACATATGCACATATAATGATACCCTAGCCCTTATGTACAATACTCATCACAAAACAAAAATATACAAGTTATAAGGCTAAGTTGCATAGATACACACATAAGGACATCAAAATTGATATGTATATATACATATATATATATAGTCCTATGGCAATTTATACGTAATACATTATTTACAACAAATAGGTTCATCATACCAACCCCGGAGGACTAATAAGAGATCTACTAGTCTCGGCCCAACTCTTTCCCTTTTAAGCTCCCAATATCAAATCTTGTAAAAATATATAACCACGGGTGAGATAAAAATCTCAGTAAATATGATAACTCATCAAATGTCTATTAATAGGATTAACTCTAAATAAGTAAACAAGAATCATTTTGTTCTTTAAATCTAAAAACTTATACACATATAATCATACATATCAATATTTATAATGATTTTTCACAAAATTCTATAACATACTTGTATAATCATCTATCCATCAAACCTCCAAGATCCCTAATTAAACCCATAAACTCTATTAAACCAATCACATATTGATTCGAGTACACCTTTAATGGTAGAAACACTAGGCCAAAGGTATTTTATTCCATTTCTGGACTATGGATTCCCCCTTTCATACACACACTATAGGGGTGTCATTGACTCCTAACCGCACCCTTTTAAGCATTAAGGATTTGCTAGACTATCCAAATGTTTTATGGTAACAGTCCTAAATGTAATGCTACATCGAAGGTCCCATAGTGCCAGCCCAACTATATAGATTTTTGACACATACATCTCCACACACTCAGGGTAAACTCCCACCCTCTTCGTGTTAAATATAGTCACTTTTACACACATATAGTTACATTCACACATATTTGTATAATAACTTACTTTAAGGAAACTTTTTAAAATCATTCCAATTTATAATTAAATCTTTTTCGTGTTAAGCTCATTTGAGATGTGCAATTTCAACATAACAACTAATTTCAATTATAAATCACACTAACTTATCTATTTTCCTCAACTCTTTTGTGCTAGACTAGTTGTCTGTGGCACTAAAGTCTCGCTCAAATTCCTTTCGTATAACCAACATACAAATTTATCAAAATGACTAAAAATACTAATTGTCACAATTAAGCATCCAAATACTTTCATTTACTCATCTTAAGCTCTTATCATCCTATTAGGTCCTTTTGTCCTTTTTCCAAGCCCTAACACACTTCTTATCAAACTTTCAGTCTATTTAAACTATTAATTTAGGCTAACTTAAGCTTATAGGTTCAAAGCTTAGCCAGTAACTTTCAAACCACTCATAAAACCTTAATTTAACTCTAAAGAGTCTTTTTATTACAAAAGGGTAAGGAAACAACTCCTTAAAACTTTCTAATTCAATTTTTCTATAACTCATCATAAGAAAAATTGGTGTAGAATAGGAGCTTAGGGTGGTACGAAACTTACCCGACAAACGACAAGTCAAAAATATCTCCTAACGGCCTAATATTCTTTGCCCTGGTAGAGCACACACTCTTCTCCTCTCCACCGTGCCTCGTTCCCCCTTTTTCCACTCTGTTATACTAACTATGATACGTCTGACTTAAGCAAATTATATGTCATGCGCTATGGCACATAAAGTATATATCTCGACGTGTGGCACACGAAGAAAATCTCACCACGCTTGCACAGTTCACTCTGGATCACCATTCTTTTGCCCGATCCTCTCTGTTCAACAACCCAAGAGGTCAAAGCCTCAAATTACCATCCAAAATCCTAATTATTTAATTAATACACTAAATTATTAATTTATCCTATAATTAGTAATTAGTTTCTTATATTAAAATTTTATGATGTTACACTATACAACGAATGACTACTCTCGTGCCTATGGCATCAATGCATGTGTTATCACGATCTAACTGTCATCACTCTCATCCAACTTGCCTTCCTTATATTTTTTGTTTAAATATTTTAATTGGGATTAGATCATCATAGCATCTAATAATTTCATGCATACTTTCAACATAAGAATTATACACATTTTTATAAATTTTTTTAGGATTAAAGTACATTTTTGCCCATGTACTTTCTTTTCAAGAACATTGGGCACCTTATATTAATAAGTGAGGCATTTTTTTCCAAAATCATTTTCTAGAGAAACAAAAATTCTCCTTTGGCTGTGATTCATTAACAGAGGGCGATTTAATAGAGTGGCATTTTTGGTCTTCTGGAAAATGGTTTGGGGGGGAAGATGCCCCACTTACTAATATAAGGTGTCTAATGCTTCTCGAAGAAAAGTACAAAGAAAAATATACTTTAATCTCTTGAAATATGAAAATGACATTGAGATTTCGCGAAATGTCATTATTCTTCTCAAGTCCCTTAGGACCTTTCAGACATTAATGGTTTTTTTCTAAAATAACAATAATACACTCAGTTTAAAATAAAAATAAATAAATATTAGTAAATACTTTAATTTAAGCAATAACTATTTTTTTAACAATGATTAGAATAAAACAACTAATTATGACTTTTCTTGTACAAATTTTTGATTCATTGAAATTCAATTATTGTAAATATTTGTAACTACTTTAATTTAAGCAATGATCAAAATTAAACAAGCAATTATAACTTTCGCTATACAAATTAGTCATTACTCAAATTAAAGTAGTCACTAATGTTTAATTTTAAGTTAAATTGCATTTTTGTTCCTATACTTTCCTTTAAGGAGAGTTGGACACGCTATACTGATAAATGGAACATTTTTTTTCCTAAACCATTTGCTCCTCTGAAAAATAGTTGGAAGAAAAAATACTTCACTTGTTAACATAGGGTACCTAGCATTCTTTGAAGAAAAATATAAGGGCAAAAATGTAATTTAATCTTTTTTTAAATTATTATTAAACAGCTTCAGAACGAGGGTGGTTGGGTCATTTCTCATTTGGAAGGAAAGCGGGAAGAGAATTAAGCAGCTCCTGGTCAAACAACACATTTCAATTTTCCACTAGAAACCAGCTTCCTCTGCAAGCTCTCTTCACTATTCGCTTCTCCCTGCAATGGCTCGAAACAAGGCAAATTCTTGGCAATTTTGCTCTTTCTTTTCCTTTTCATTTTTCTAGTTAAAATTCTATTTTTCTTTTTCCAATCCGAAGGGTTTAGGGTTTTTTCCTTCTTATTTAATGGCTTTATGAATTCTTTTGAGAACTTGGCCAAATTTCGGCTTCTGTTGTTTTTCATCTTCGCAATTTCTGCGAACAAGCATGGTTATTTATATTTTTCTTTTCGTGCCATATGCATAACAATTTCTTTGGATCGTTGTTACTATATTCTGGAATCAGGAATCGTTGCTTTTGCTGCTTGATGTTGGTCCTTCAATGCACAGTGTTCTTCCTGAGATTGAGAAAGCCTGTTCCATGCTTATTGTAAAAAAAGTAATGCATGCTGTCTTTCATAATTTTCTAGTTCTACTACTGTTTCAACTTTTTTTGTTTTCTAAATTTTACAATAACATGACCCCTTGAATATTTTCAGTTGATACATAGCAAATATGATGAAGCTGGAATTGTCTTATTTGGAACAAAAGGTATATTGATCTTCATGACACGGGATGGTTATTGAGTCCACGTGGTTGTTATTAGTTTCATTAAGGGTTAAAGTGGCGGGGTACATGCCAGATGAGAATTTTCGTTGCTCATTTTGTCTCACCTATTTTTATATGGACACTTTTCAGAAACTGACAATGAATTGACAGCGGAAGTTGGTGGGTATGAACATGTCATGGTTTTAAAAAATATCAAGGTTGTTGATGGAGATATTGTTGACGCATTACAGCAACTGCCTAGGGGACCTGCTAGTGGTGATTGTATCCTTTGAGTTCTTGGTTTTATTTTGGGAAAATTTCTACCTTTTTATATTTGTTTGTTCAATTTAAAATCTGTGCATTTTGGCTGATCAGCATTGAAATATTTTAAACTACCCTATGCCACCAACTAACTAGTTTCACACAACCAGTTCTGACTATCTTTTTGCATGCTCTCTGCTTTGAGACCAGAGAGGTACAAAAGTATCTGATTGTTCACTGTAATGCTGAATGCTTATTGATCTGTACTCATGAAACAGATATATCTTATTCCATCTGGCAACTTCCTTCAACAAATAACTTTTTTTTTAATGTTTTCTTCATTTTTGAAGAAAATATTTGTGCTATATGACAAATTCGATCTTGAACATCATTCTCTGTCTTATTGAAATAGAATGGATCTTCTTTTTGGCATAATTGCATAAGATTGAATTTTCAAGAGAAAGTTGGACCTTTCATTCTGGTTGTGGTCATTACTTCTTTAATGGTGTATCATACTTCTCTTGATGCCTTAACTTTGGTTGTAGTTCTTGATGCTATAATTGTTGGGATGGATATGCTTATAAAGAAATTTGGAGACACTAACAAGGGAAAGAAACGTCTTTGTCTTATTACTAATGCACATTGTCCGATAAAAGATCCATTTGAAGGAAAAAAGGAAGATCAGGTTTCCACAATTGCTAAACAGATGACAACTTATGGCATGAGAATGGAAAGTATTATTGTGAGAGGAAAGCATAGTCATGCTGTAAATAAGAGAATAATGGATGAGAATGATAGTTTGTTAAGTATTTTTTCAAAGGAAACAGATGCCAGGATGCTGTATGTGGAGGATTCAATCTCACTGTTTGGTGCTCTTAGAGCTCGAAATATATCTCTCGTTACAATTTTCAGAGGCGATCTTGAAGTTAGCCCTAAATTGAGGATTAAGGTGAGATCTTTTGAATAATGTAAATCTCATTGTCAGGTCCATGTTGACTGTCATTTGTAACTGTAGTTGCAGTCGTTTTCTAAGACAAAATGAAACTTGGTGTGTAATTTTTTGTTTCTTTCTCATATTATTGTTTTGTGAATTAGATATTAAATGTCGTATTCATCTTATTAGCATCTACTACTTCCTTGATTGAGCATTATTTCCGGGTTATTGTACTTTCTTCTGAACTAAAATTTAATCACGAATATTGAATGATTAGTGTTTTATGAGTTGTATATAGTCAACATGGCATGTTTCTGTTGTCTGGATGTTTGCTCTTATTCTAGCAAGGGGATGCTCTTTCTGCAAATATTTTAGCAACGCTGTTGCATTTTTTAATGAAAGAAATTCTTTTTTCATCAAAACATGGATGGTGATCAGGTATGGGTGTACAAGAAAACAGCTGAAGAGAAGTTTCCAGCCCTGAAGAAATATTCTGACAAGGCACCTACAACGGATATAACTGCTACACATGAAGTCAAGGTAGATTTCGAATACAAAAATATTGAAGATTCTAAAAATGTTGTTCCACCAGATCAAAGAATCAAAGGTTATAGTTACGGGCCTCAAATAGTTCCTATATCCTCTGCTGAATGGGAAGCTGTTAAGTTTAAACCAGAAAAGGGTGTTAAGCTTCTAGGATTTACTGATTATTCAAACATATTCAGGTAAATATTTATATTTGTTTGGTCCTACTGTCCTGTTTAATTTTTTTTTTTTTTTAAAGGATGCTCTGTTGACTAATTTTTTCTCTTTTCTTTTCTGATCTACAATGTCCCATAAAGACATCATTACATGAAAGATGTTTTCATTTTCATAGCTGAACCAGAAAATATAAAGGCTACTCTCGCAGTTTCAGCACTAGCAAGGGCCATGAAGGAAATGAATAAGGTAGCAATATTACGCTGTGTTTGGAGACAAGGACAGGGGAATCTCTCCATTGGGGTCTTGACGCCCAATATATCTGACAGAGAAGATATTGTGAGGTTTTCTTTTCATTATTGTATTCCTTTTATTGCCCTTGATTCTTTCAACTAAATTTTAGGTTTTTGAGTCATGCTGTGCAGATGGATTCCTTTTACTTAAATGTGCTTCCTTTTGCTGAGGATGTGCGAGAGTTTCAATTCCCATCTTTCAGTAATTTACCAGCATATTTGCAGCCAAATCAACAGCAGCTAGAGGCAACTGATAACTTAGTAAAGATGCTTGACCTTGCTCCGGATGGGAAAGAGGAAGTTTTGCGTCCTGAATTTACGCCAAATCCAATCCTGGAGGTACACTTTCTCTTGATGTAACTGTTTATAGATTATTGATTTGGCAATTAGCACAAATCTTAATTGATAGGACATGCAAATTTTGTCCATAGAATGTCAACCTAATGTAGGTCAATTCGTATAGGAAAGTCATTCGTCTCACTGCTAGATGTTTTTATACTAGTTGCTGCCCCCACATATATATATCTTGCAAAGCTTTAATAGAAGCAATGTGAACTCCTTTCTTTTTTCAAGGGTTTTCAAAATACTTCTCTTGATAGACAATCATAAACTTTTTCCAGATTAATGATAATCATGTGTAAATCTCTACCTTTACTTCCATACTTCTCCATTAATTCTTTTAATTGATAAATTGCTTCTGTTATGGCCTTTCTTGGCATGAAACCGAATTGGTTCCTAGAAATAGTAGTCCCCAACCTCAACTTATGTTTAATTACTCTTGCGCACAATTATATTGTATGACTTATAAGCTTAATCCCTCTGTAGTTTGCACAATTCTGAATATCACTTTTATTTTTATAAGTAGGAACTAAGGTGCTTCTCCATTTGTCAAGCATTTTTTTTGGACCATAAGATCTCATCAAGTAGCTTAGCTAGCCACAGCACTCCCTGTTCATATAAACATTTTCTTACTTCAAGAGGGATACTGTCAAGTCTAGTGCCTTTGCCATTTTCTATTTTCTTAAGAGCCTTCTTAACCTTGCTATTGTGATTCTTTTGATAAAATGTCAAATTTTGTTCTCCTTTTGGAGTTATTAAATCCTTCAAGTCATTAGACCCCTCCACAATTGAAAAGCTTGTAAAAGTATGCCTCCCATCTGTCTTTAATATCACTATTTGCAGCCAAAAGTTTTCCTTCATCTTTTATGCACCTTTTGTTCCAAATCTTTTGATTTTTTCCCCGACTCTTGATATGACAATTTTAAAATTTAAAGAAATGGTCACATGAATACATACATACATATATATAATTATCTACATGTTCAAAACAACAAATCAACTGTTATGAAGGCACAAAATATTCTATCTATTTTTCCAATCTAGTCCCAGAATTGAACCAAGGCAAATGCATGTGCCAACATCACTACCAGTGCAAGGAAAGGAGTTCGCTTCTCTGATGCACTTGTTACTCATGTACACATCACAGACACACTTCACTTTTAATGCAAAACTGCAATTTTTTAGCTTGGAAATTCGTTTTAGCAATGCCTCATTTCTCTGCCATGATTCTTTAATTTGGTTGTGGAGACTAGACACTTTGGAAATGATAGGAAGACAGGTTGAATCAGGATGATTATCCTCCTCTTTGTTCTCATGATTCCTCCTGGAGATGCATCAGCTGCCAAAATTTTCTTTTCCCTTTTCAACATTATACTTTGAACTCCTAAGTTTATGTTGCCACTTTTCCTGATAGGCTGAAATTATTTCCTGCTAAAGATGCTTTATTCTAAGATGGTCCCATTTGATGAATGGATGTCTAGCAAGGTACTGCCGCCAATGGTTCGTAGCCAATACAATTGCTGTGAGTTCTATGTCATATGGACATATGCTGAGTGAAATCGCTTGGATGAAGAAAGCACCTTACTCACGTAAGCAATTGGGTGGCCATCTTGAGGCAAGACAGAACCTGTACCAAATCTCTTGTCTCAAATCAAGCTTGACTCCCATTACGGGAAAAATTGAGTTGTCCCAAGTATTAATTGCATCTCACAACTATCACAAAAGGGTAATCACATCTTTAAATGCTAGAAACCTCAATCAGTCAGCTTGAGTCTTGCCATTTGGAAAATTTGATTCTGTAGCACCTCTTGATTGGTGATGCGCGTAAGATTAGAGTAAGCTTGAAACCAGCCACTCATTTTGTCTGCTCTCTTTGGGTCATGAGGTGCCTCAAGTCATTGATGTAAATGAAATATAGTGCCTTTTAATTTAATATACCTGATCCGTAATTTTCTTTTTTTTTTTTAATAAGGATAAGTGAGAATTAGGTTAGATGTAATTCTCCTATTTTTGTTGGATTATTTGGGGTTTGAGTGGCTGACATGTGACTAACCAAAACTCTCAAAACCCTAATAGTTACTGCATGCATCTTGAATAAAAATTAGACGAAAATTAGAGCTGTTCTTTTTTTTTTTTTTTGGTTTTCTCTTTACTAAATGCAGCAGCTTATGTTTTTACTGACAATATCAGATCACTGAATCCTAGTTGCTGTAATTTGTATGCTTTGAGACATGTAGTGATTTATATATTTGTGGTCACCCTTATGTTGAGAAAAGGTTACTGCAAGTACTACTGGGATTCAAACAAAGCTCATACTATCATTGATCAATTACAATATGAACACTAATTACATTCAATGAGAATCATAATCGAGGCTAAAATTAAGGAAACAAAATCATATCCTATAATTGACTATTTACAGAGAATAAGAAAGGAGATAAATAATAGCCTTTATTTGCAACTGCTGCAATTTAGCAAAGAGAAAACCCACAAAACAACTCGAAATTTGTTATATAAATTTAGTTAGCTAATGTTATATTGTTAAGAAGTCTAATATTTTAATTTTACATTCTTTTATTCAATTGTATTTCCACTTTCCACTTTTCTTCAGCTTTTCCCCTTGCTAAGTGATTTAGTTTTAATTTTTTGTCATAGGATTTTGTTTTTTCATCAAGTTCAATTGCTGCATGTTTGTGACCATTACACTACACTATGTCGCAACCAAGGTTGTTAAAGGCGAAAGGCGCACTTAAAGCACAGAGCCTGTAAAACGTCTTAGGCGCATGATGCTAGAAAGGCGTGTTGTCACATTTTGTCATTTTTCACAAGGTTAAAGAGGTCCGGAATGCTCCAGAACCCTCCAGAAGGCTCCCAGCTAACCTTAAGAGTGCTAGAGAATGCAAGAACATTCTAGAGAAGCCTACACAATTCTAGCCTCAATATTTTAATATTGTCTCTAGATTCTTCCATTTAAATATCTAGATATTCTTCCATTCTTTAGTGGGAGTTCTAGACAGGATAAACCACCCTCAATTAGGCATGATGCCTCAAAGCCACCGAAGCCATGCTTCATGTGCAATGGTCCACACTGGACTCGTGACTGCCCCAACCGTAAGGCTATGAATGCCTTGGTTGCTGAGATGAAGGATAATCGGGACAAGGAGCAACAGATCGACCTTGGTTCCCTCCAACATTTGAATTCCTTGACTGGACTCTTTTCTCCATCTAAGAAGGAAGAGAAGGGTCTACTTTATGCTGATCTTGCTATTCAGGGAAAGTTTGCCTCTGCCATGCTCGACACAGGAGGATCCCACAACTTCATGGAGGCTGAAGAAGCCAAGAGATTAGGTATCCAACTTAACAAGGGAGAAGGCACCATCAAGGCAGTGAACTCCCCAGCCAAACAAGTCCTTGGGATTGCTAAGGATGTGAAGATCGGGGACTGGCAAGGTACGTTAGACTTTACTGTTGTCCCTATGGATGATTTCAAAGTAGTATTGGGACTTGCTTTCTTTTGCAAAGCACATGGCTTCCCTATCCCCGAAGCCAAGTCTATGGTGGTCATTGACTCCAACATGATTCGGGTAATCCCCTTGAAACGCTTGGAGAAATCCAACCCTATGATTTCTGCCTTGCAATTCAAGAGGGGTCTCAAGAACTCAGAAGGGTATATTGCCATTGTACGTTCATTGGCCGAGGAAGAAGATGGCCCAACCAAGCCACGGGAAACCTTGCCACTTTGCATCCAAGAGGTGTTACAGGAGTACAAACACGTCATGCCCTGATGAGTTGCCCAAGAAACTGCCTCCCAGAAGAGAGGTAGACCATCAGATCGAGTTGGAGCCTGGTGCCAAACCACCTGCCTTGGCACCTTACCACATGTCACCTCCAGAACTTGCAGAGTTAAGGAGACAACTGCAAGATCTCCTTGATTCAGGATATATTCAACCATCTAAGGCCCCATATGGTGCTCTAGTCCTTTTCCAGAAGAAGAAGGATGGATCGTTGCGAATGTGCATCGACTACAGGGCCTTGAACAAGATTACTATCAAGAATAAGTACCCGATACCTTTGATCGCTGACTTGTTCGATCAGCTTGGAAAAGCCAGGTACTTCTCTAAGCTTGATCTCCGATCCGGGTACTATCAAGTACGCATCGCCGCAGGTGATGAACCGAAGACAACCTGCGTGACGAGATATGGAGCATTCGAGTTTCTTGTCATGCCCTTTGGACTGACGAATGCCCCGGCAACGTTTTGCACGCTCATGAACAAGTTGTTCCACCATTACTTGGACTAGTTCGTGGTGGTATACTTGGATGACATCGTAGTATATAGCAACACTCTTGAAGAGCATGCTCAACACTTGAAGAAAGTCTTCCAGGTACTCTCTGATCATGAACTTTACATTAAGCTGAAAAAATGTTCTTTTGCCAAACAAGAGGTGGACTTCTTAGGGCACAAGATCAAGGATGGAAAGCTCATGATGGACCCAACTAAGGTTCGAGCCATCTAAGAATGGCAGCCTCCTACCAAGGTCCCAAGTTAAGATCATTCCTTGGTCTGGTGAACTACTACCGACGGTTCATAAAGGGGTATTCAAAAATCACTGCTCCATTGACAGATTTACTCAAGAAGAATAAGTCTTGGCAATGGTCACAAGATTGCCAAGATGCTTTTGAAAAGCTCAAGCAGATGGTCGCGCAAGAGCCTGTTATGTCCTTGCCCGACTACTCCAGGCCATTTGAGGTACACACCGATGCCTCAGACTTCGCAATAGGCGGCGTGTTAATGCAAGAAAGACACCCTATTGCGTACGAGAGTCGCAAGCTCAATGACACGGAGAGGCGCTACACGGTACAAGAAAAAGAGATGTCTGCCATTATCCATTGTCTACGAACCTGGCGTCATTATTTACTTGGGAGCAAGTTCACTATTATGACAGACAATGTTGCTACGAGCTACTTCCAAACACAAAAGAAGCTCAGCCCGAAGCAAGCTCACTGGCAAAATTTTCTTGCTGAGTTTGATTATCGATTAGAGTACAAGCCAGGCAAAGCAAACGTGGTGGCAGATGCCTTAAGCAGGAAAGCCGAGTTAGCCACTCTCTCAGCAAGCATGCCCCAGAATGACTTCCTTGAACGAATTAAGGAAGGTATGTCTCAGGACTCATCCGCAAGCGACTTAGTAAAGCTTGCTACCGAAGGCAAGACTCGAAGATTTTGGGTGAATGATGGAATACTCTACACCATTGGAAACTGAGTCTATGTGCCGAAATGGGGCAATCTTCGAAGGGATATCCTAAAAGAGTGCCATGATTCCATGTGGGCCGGACATCCAGGTATGACCAGAACACTTGCTCTCGTGCAAAATCATTTCTATTGGCCACATATGCAAGACGATGTCGAAGCATATGTGAGAACTTGCTTAGTGTGCCAGCAAGATAAGGTTGAACAACAACATCCTGCTGGTCTACTCGAACCTTTGCCGGTGGCTGAGAGACCATGGGAGAGTGTCTCCATGGACTTCATAGTTGCTCTCCCTAAGTCTGAAGGATGTGGGAGTATCATGGTGGTGGTTGATAGATTCAGCAAATATGCCACCTTTATACCAGCCCCAGCAAATTGTAAAGTTGATGAAGCGGCACGCTTATTTTTCAAGCATGTCGTGAAGCTATGGGGGATCCCTCGCAACATCGTCAGTGATCGAGACCCCCGATTCACCGGGAAATTTTGGAGAGAACTTTTCAAGCTCTTGGGGACAGACTTGAACTTCTCAACAAGCTTTCATCCTCAGAGCGATGGACAAACAGAGCGAATCAACGCTTTGTTAGAGCTCTACCTTCGGCACTATGTGAGCGCTCATCAACGAGATTGGGCTAAGTTGCTCGATGTGGCCCAATTCTCTTACAACTTGCAGCGAAGCGAGTCGACAGGTAAGAGCCCTTTTGAGATAGTTACCGGACAACAACCTCAAACCCCCAACGCACTTGCCACACCATACAAGGGAGACAATCCAGCTGCTTATAAGTTTACTAAGGAATGGCAAGAAGAAGCCGACATTACTCATGCATGCCTGGATAAAGCCTCCCGTAAAATGAAGAAGTGGGCGGATAAGAAGCGACGCCCCATTGAGTTTCAAGTAGGTGACTTGGTCATGGTTAAGTTATTACCGAATCAATTCAAGTCACTACGCAAAGTCCACAAAGGCTTGGTCAGGAGATATGAAGGCCCTTTCCCTATCATCAAACGTGTGGGAAAGGTTGCGTACCAAGTACAACTCCCTCCCAAGCTTAAGATTCATCCTGTCATCCATGTTAGTCTCTTGAAGAAACACTATAGAGATGAAGAAGATCCATCTCGAGGTATCTCTAAGAGAGCACCGACAGCAGTCGTCACCGAGTACGACAAGGAGATAGAAGAGATCCTTGCAGACAGGGTGATCAGGAAGAGAGGAGTTCCCAACTACACTAAGTACTTAATCAAGTGGAAGGATCAACCAGACTTTAAAGCTAGTTGGGAACGTGAAGACCTCCTCTGGCAGTTCACTGACCAAATCCAACGCTACAAGGAGGAAGGCGCGACGAGGGCGTCGCGAAATCAAGTGGGGGAGAATGTCACATTTTGTCATTTTTCACAAGGTTAAAGAGGTCCGGAATGCTCCAGAACCCTCCAGAAGGCTCCCAGCTAACCTTAAGAGTGCTAGAGAATGCAAGAACATTCTAGAGAAGCCTACACAATTCTAGCCTCAATATTTTAATATTGTCTCTAGATTCTTCCATTTAAATATCTAGATATTTGTTAAGAGAATTCTCGAGAATCAATTGTAGCCGTAGGATAGATTTAATCTCCACCGTCCATTAAGGAGGTGGGAACATTCTAGATCCAAGGGGAGGCCTATAAATACCTCACCCCTCCTCATTTGTAAATCATCCTTGAGTTCTCAAAGCTATAGAACTCTCACATTCTCCAAACTCTCTCTACTCTCCTTTGCCTTCAAGCTTTCCCTTTCCTCTACTTAGCCAAGCATCCTCCTTTCATACGAGTTAGACTTACTTAGCAACTTCCAGTGAAGGTTGTCTGAGTGCCGCACGGGTTGAAAGACTAGCCTCGTGACAGTGTGCTCGAATGAAGCGAGGCGCTACCATGTGTTATAGCCTCCAGGTGTTGCTGCTCCATTCTAAACGTCTAATGGATTATAATAGTTCTCTTTTATAACCTAATCAGTATAAGTTGGGATTAAATTTTCTTGAAAATTTTCCAAGGCTCATAATAATTTCACTATCATGTTTAAAATTTCAATCAAAGAGTATTTCTTGCAATAAGTTTAAATCTTTTCTATTATGTAATTGTCTTCTCTTATTTTAAAATTAAATATTTCATATTTGTTTTTATATCATTTAACTTTTCATATTTTTTATCATATTTTAATGGGTTATGTATTAAAATATGAGCAAACCCATTGTCTTCTACAATATGTTACTCCATAGAAGTCAAGTGAAGCAGTCGGTGCTGTCCTTATCTTCTCTTCTCTTCTTCCATATGCTGTCAGCATCGTCCTCATCAATTCCAATCGGTCGTTATCTTCTCTTCAATAACCAAACCCAGTCAGTCGTCTTCTTCACTTCTTCAATACCCAGTCCCAGTTGGTCGTCTTCATCTCTTCTTCAGTGCCTAGTGGTCGATCATCATCTGCTCACCTTTTGTTCCCCTATTCTTCAACCTACTTCAATTAGGCACCCTCAGGCGAGCACTTTTTGCTTGTGCAAGGTGCACAAGGCGCTCTCAGGCGTGCGCCTAACTAACCCCATCGCCTCTCTTTTATGAGAGGCGATGACCCTGTTTAACGCCTCGCTTTTGCGCCTTAGGCGCTGAGGCGAGCACCTTTAACAACACTCTCACAACAAAGTTATTGTATATTTTTTGCAGCGCTTGTATCATCACTTTGATCTGAAATCAAGGCATCCAGATGCTGCTGTACCCCCTCTTGATGACAATCTCAAGAAAATAACAGTACCTGATGCAGACCTGTTACTGGAAAACAAATCTCTGATAGATTCATTTCGTACGTCTTTTGAGCTCAAGGAAAATCCCAAGGTAGGAATATAAAATCGGCTTTCTAGTTTCCCTCATTACAAATATGACAATTTTTAACATTTTAGCTACTCTTCAGCGAAAAAAATCAAGAAAATTACTTCAGGAAAAAGGATCTCATTATAGTGAAGATGATAAAACAGAGATTACTGCTCATCCTGTCAATGCCATTGAACCTGCTTCTAATGTTAAAGTTGAGAAAATTGGAGATATTACTCCAGTCAAAGATTTTGAAGCCATGTTATCTCGTAGAGATGGTCCAGATTGGGTCGATAAAGCAATTAAGGGTATGAGTAATAAAATATTTGATCTGGTAGAGGATTCCCATGAAGGTGATAACTATGCTAAAGCACTGGAATATTTAATAAGTCTTCGCAAGGGCTGCGTCCTTGTGCAGGTAATCCATCTCCTATCTGCTTCGCGGTTGAAACATGAAATGGCTGAGCGAAGGCTTGATCTGACCTTCAAATATTGTCTCTACCTTGAATTGCTTTGATTAATTTGTTGGGGCTTTTATTGGTTGTTTCATTGTAGATTCAGTGCAGTTTTTTAGTTCACAAACTTTTATTGTTTAGGAACCTGAACTGTTCAACAAATTTCTCCGGCATCTTTGCAATTTCTGTCGGGAGAAAGATCTCAGGAGTTTCTGTGACTATCTGGCTTCTGCAGGACTCACCTTGATCTCCAAAGCAGAAGCTGTAGACAGGTTTCTGCATGATCTCTTTCTTTGGTTTCATGGTTTTTGTTAACAGATGTTTTCATTTGGTCTAGCAGCTAATCATTGATGTCTTATTTGGTATTTGGTACTACTGTACAGCGAAGTTACTGATGATGAGGCTAGAAGCTTCTTGGTTAAGTCTGAACGAGAAGTCTTTTGAGGTTAAGCATTCCACTTTATGTGCCGGAATATCTGATCCTTGTCAATACTTGAGCACGTTTTGTTGGGAAATAGAATGTGATAAGCTATGGAGAACTAAGTTAATCAATTAGGAGGTGTGTATAATCCCTCTCACAATGTCTTAGCGGAAAAAATAATTTTATCCTAGTGTTGTATAAATGTTGAACATTGGTACAATGAACCTAAACACTATAATGAGTTTAGACTGCATTTTGTACCATATTCCAATTGGATGTTTTGTTGATATAATAATGTAAATGGATGCCCTGGATGTACAAGTCATTGTTTTCATGCTTGCATATATCCTCTACCCTTTTTATAAGAGTTCAGGTTTGGAAAATCAAAATTTTTTAGTATAACCAGGCTTCTAAACCCAATCATGTTAGATCTTATAAAAATAGGCTTGGCTTTGGGCGTCCTTCCAAGCTGTATTAATTTTTTAAAAACATTTACATTAAAAAAATAAAAAATGTGGAAACATGAATGTTCTATAATTCATTTTCCAAGTGAGTCAGTTTATGAATTAAAATCAGCATTCTGGCCATGAACTTCATTTCTCTTTTGATTTCTCGCTGAATGATACGTAAAATGTTTTTGTGGTAGTGTGATGTTGTGGAACAATTATTGGTTTGGTTCTTGCACAAGCTCATTCACAGCTTCCTTAATTCTTTTAGTTCTTGCTCGTGATTGGACCACTTGGAATCTGGAAAGGGCTTTTTGAAGCATTGGAAATAGTTTCCTGTTTGACTTCGTTTCTTGAAATGGTTTGATGGATCGCATCACGCATGGTTGCCTAGTCAGAAATTTAAAGGGTTAAGGGTCATTGATAGGCGTAATTGAACGTTAGTTCATGATTTGAAATTTCATGATATGTTTTCTCATAGTGACCAACACTAATAAAAAATCACCTCACAAGTTTGAATAAAATTCAAAACTATATTAATCAATTCAAGTCTTCTTCGAATTCAATAGGTACAAAATGAGGTATTTATAAGAAAAGACTTCAACTTTAACTAGGAATGTTAATCATATTAAGGCTCTTTAAAAACTCTAATTTGAAAACCTAATGGATAACTTGAGCCTAAAAACCCATTATAGGCTACTGAGATACGATTTTTAGTTCTCTAAGTTCACTAACTTGAAGAGATGTGTGACTTTTATTTTTCTAAGTTATCTTTCAAGATGTTGGTCCAAAAAAAAAGTTCTCTTTCAAGTTGAGTAATCTTTTTATGGATACTCTCAACATAATAATGATCAAATCTATAGGTTCTTGGGAAGAGTATCCCCCTAAGAGTCATATAAGATTAGTGTAGCTAAACAGTAAAAGAAAAATGGAACTTGCACATTTGTTCACGTGTTTCACTCAATATAATGTCATATGTATTTATCACTCTTTTAATGTGTAGTTAACAATTCTTCACTCAAATTTAATTTTGTAAAGTTTTAAATGAGAAATGATTGTGAGATAATAATTATGGTGAAACTAACATTAAGTTACAAAGAAAATATAAAAAATGAGATAAGACACAGCAAGATGAGATAAGGTGGAATGAGATAATATAAGGTAGATAGAGAGATACTTAAAAAAATACGAATTTGTGTGCAAAGACTCAGATAAGGTTAAAGAGAATTAGATTTGTGAAAATCACGAGATAAAACAAATTTGAAACTTTCAAGATTAGAGTGTATAGATAAGATTTTACCAAATCTAATATGCTATACCAATAATGGCCCCTGTCAGATTGAACCTCCATTCTTTTTCAACTTTTTTTCACGTTTTTGTGTCTTTTTTTTTTTTTTACATCTTTATTTCAACTTTTTTTTTTTGAAATTGTGTGCACCTTTTTTGCACCATTTTTTTTTGGTAACATTGCTCACTCATCTCTTTAAAGCACATTGCCTTTTATTTCATATAAACTTGTAAAGAGAAGAGATCCAAAAATCAGTAGCAAATCGAATGAATTTGATTTTTTTTTTTTAATAAAAGACGATGGATGGAAAAGATATGAATAGACGGAAGAATGAATGAATGATATTTGATAGAAAGGAGAAGCAAATGAGAAATATGAATATGATAAATAATGAAGAATATAATAAAAGAATATGATAAAAGGATACAACCTGAAAAGGTAATGTTGGTTATAAATTTCCTAATGGATAATTTAAGCAAAAAAAAAAAAAACAGAACAGGCTATAGATGCCGGTGAGCAAAAACTTAAAAAAAAAAGAAGATGAAATATAAGTGCAAAAATACACTAAAAATTAGAACAACTGAAGCCCAACAATTAATATAAATGGACTCTAATTGAATTAGTCTTCAATAATGTCTTTCGTAAGTCAATGTAAGTCTTCATTAAGATTTAAGCCCATTAAGACTCTTCTTCTATGTACTATTCTCATGAATTCAAAATTCCTGTGGCACATTTGAACATGCATTTGGGCTGAAATGTGCAAAATTATGGCTCAATTATCTCAAAGGAGTATGTACTTATATATTAGGTCAACATAGTAATTTAAACTCTCAATATACATTTTAACCTCTTAAAGATGAATATCTTTACGTGATCTTTTGATCTTTCCTCCACTTGAATGACATTACTTTGGGTGATTAGATGACATGCTATATCATGGAGGACTTGGTTGCCACATGTACTACCACTTGATTGCCTCAGAATGCCATTTGTGCTCACATTTAGTCCTTTTTGAACTCAAAATATTTGTTCAAGGACATTTATTATCTTAAACTTGATTTTGGAATTTCTACCTTCTTTTTAAGGGAGAATGACAGATAAGTCCCAAGTGAATCAATTAAGTCAAACAGGATTTCAACTGTCAAACTTCAAGAATTTATAATTTTGTATTATGTTGTGATGAATTTACAACTTGTTTCTAAAATTTTAACATAGTTGAAAAAATAAATAAATTTATTTTTCTCATTAAAATTTGAAACACAAGTTATAAATTTATCACATCAAAATTATAAAATTGAGAATCAAATTTGTAAATTTTTAAAATTTAATACTTGACACTTAATTTAAATTAATTGATAATCTTAAGACCTCTTTGCTATTCTTTCTCTTTTTAACTCATTAGTTAAAGAATTTGACTACAGCAGCATGCGTGTCACTCAGTTCATCCACCTCAGCAACTGACTCATATTTTTCTTTTTAAAAAAAAAAACTCTATCCCCAAAACTAGAGTCGAGAAAACAGGTTGAGCCCATGGGTTAGCCCGTTTAACCCACACAATTTGACGGGTTAGATTGAAGAAATTGGCTCGTTTTTTAAAACGGGCTAGGTTAGCCCAACCCGCAAAAATAGCTGGTTAAAACGAGCTAGCCCGAGTGCTAAACGGGCTGGTCCGAGAGCTAGCAATATTTTTTAAAAAATAATTTTTATTTTTTAATTACATTATATCTTTTTATAAATCTACAATAATGATAATATCTCTTAAATATATAATTTATAACTTTCAAATATGTTCTTTACATTTGAAATATAGTGTAAATCCTTTTTACAATTTGCAAATAAAATTTTTGTTATAATTTATGAAGATGATTTATTAATTTTTATAAAAATATTTTGAATATATATTATTTATTAGTCTCATAAATTCTATTGATTGAAATTATAAATATGAATTCATTAAGAAAAATAATATGAGTTTATATTCAAATTTTCTTTATTAGTGACAAAGATAGCACACCTAGGTGAGAAAATAATTAATAATGAAAATCTAGCAAAATGAATTTGTTTGGTTGTATTCTATATTTTTTTTACTTATTTACAAGTTTTTTAATTTTTAATTTTTTTTAAAATATGAAATAAATATATATATTTATATTGTATAAAATTTAAATTATTAAAAAATTTTGATAATTTTTTGTGGGCTAACCCGCGGGTTGATTAGCCCGCTAAAAAATGAGTTGTATTAAATTTTTTAATCCGTTTTATTTGAGGGGTTGTCCCAACTCAGCTTGCAAAACTGCCAGCCTGCACGGGCTAACCCGCGGCTGTCCCGCAACCTGTTTACCCCAGTACTACCCAAAACAGATACTACACCGCCTTCGCTCCCTTCGATCCCTTTGTCTCCTTCATAAAGCTGCCACCGCCATTGTCTTCGTTTCTTCTTCTCCTAATCTCCACACTCACATCCTTCGATCGATCACTCGTTACCTTCTTTCATCAATCCCACATGTCAAACATGATTTTCGAATCAAGCGAATCGCCTCTTCGAAGAATCGTGACCTTCTCCCTTGTTATCCCGCTGCTATTGAAGGAGATCTGAGAAGCTATGTCAAGAAGGTTACAGAAGTCCATGGTAGCCTGGCAATGGCAGTGGCAGCTTTGTGAAGGTGACAAAGGGATCAAACTCGAAGGAAGCGGAGGAGGTGAAGGATTTGTTTAGGGGGAGAGAGAATAATTTAAAAAAAAAACTGAGTTATTTGCTTACGTGGACGGGCTGCCAAGTGTATATTTTTAGTCAAAAAATTATTTAATGGGCAGTTAATGGCAAGGCAAAAATGGATGGAATTTTAAATATATAAAAGAAAAAATAATTCAAAATCAAATTCAAGATATCAAGTGTGCTGAATACTTTAAAAATAAAAGTAATCCTTAATCTTTTCAATTTTAAATGCCATGTGTATGTCCACCTGAGATCTATTAACTTAAATGAACGTTTGTCGCATTGATAGTAAGACATGCGCGGTTAGATTTTTTAAAATGTAAATAGAAAATGATATAAAAAAGTTTTTGATATCAAGTATCTTTAAGTAAATACTTTAAAAAAAAATGACTTTTTATCTTTTTAATCATATTATCCAAACAAGTTTTGATGTCAGATTGACTTTTTTTTTAATCAAAGAATATTAAAAGATGAATTACATTAGCATAGTTGATTTCGACCCCCCCAACTTCAGTTAGTACGGTGTGCAACCTTTAGTTCTGCAAATGTTAATTCCATCAAATTTAGTGTTTAAAATACCACTAGTGACTGAATTAGTATTTTCTAGAACATTAATTATTGTTATTATTAATTATAATTTTAACGACTTGGCTACAGTAACCCTGGACTGCTTTGCATTCTCAAGATGGGATAGCACAAATGAAATACGCAACTTCAAATCCGGCTTCTCTTTATTCCTCTCATATTTTGTCACTAGATAATTACTTACTTTAAGTTTCACCCGTCTAAATTTATCATTTTTTTTAATTTTCACGTCCCAATTAACATATTAAAAACAATCCATTAAAATTTGATTTAAACCATCTAAAACCTCAGAAGGAAAAGAGAAAAAGAGAGACAATTCTCTGCACTACATATACCTTGTGAAACATCCAATAAAAGTAGAACCAGCAAAAAGGAATACACAACCCAACAATCAAAGCCTAAGCTAATTAGTATTCACATTGAGAAACTAGAAGATGAGAAAGATGAGCCTCCACGACAATTTGTAACCTAAAAGAGGCTAAAATATAAAAAGCAAAGGATTCACTGACAGTTTCCCTACAATATATGTGGCAGCTGAGAATCCAATCTCTGCTGCAATTCCATGATCTTCAAAGAGAGTTCCTTTTTCTGCTCCTTGTAACTCTGAACCAAGTACTCTTTTCCTTGAATTACCTCTTTCAACTCTTCCACTTGCTTTTTTAGCATCTCAGCTCTTTTCTCATTATCAACATCCATTGCTTTCTCAGGGCTCTCCCAATTCGGATGCTCTTTCGTATCACCGTTTCCGTACAAGGATATGGAAACGTGTCCAACACAGTGATCTGCAATAGCTTTTCTCAGCCTTCGGATCTCTCTCTCTGAGTCGAACAATTCCCTATTTACGGCCTCAAGCTTTGATTGTAAATGAGAAGAAAGTTGCTGTTGAGCATCAAGCGAGCTTTGCAATTCAGCCAACTGATCTTGCATCTCTAGAATCATATCATCCCTCCTCTTCAATTGTTGCCGCAGCTTATGTATGACTTCGCGCTTATTATAGAAGTCGGAGCCTGATTCTGACACACACGGCGAGTCTGAGCAGTTTGAATGGTGGAATGGCCTTGAAGGCAATTCAAGACCATCAAGAGATGATGACCAAATAACATCATTATCCTTGCTAAATTCAGCATTAGACACAGCCACCAAAGGAAGTATCCCATCAGATTCACTCAACATCTGGCCCTTGAGCTCCACTGGACGTCCATTTCCTATTTAAGAAATCAAACGCACAAGTTATGTATGATGCAACTCCTAACAGATCAACCTGATTACATGTTTATGGGTGGAAGCTGTCCTATCTAAAAGAATGTTAGTCAAGGGTAAAAGACGTATAAAGAATTAGGTTGCCCTGAGTCTGCAAATCATATTTACAAACTACAATCATTAGGCACCGATGTCTTATTTTCCTGAGTGATGATTTACAGATGGAGTATTTCAACCCACACCAAGAAATATACGTATTTCACATAATTGAAAATTACATGATTAGAACCTAATCAAGAGGTCTCCATTTGTGTCACCAGGTTTGCTTCAAAAATGAGCAACAGTTTTTTTGTCGTAGATCCTCATTGGAAAGATATCATGACCTCTGAAGCACATAGATATAACAAATATTCCACATATATTTGTCATGAACCAAACATGGACATGTAATGTTCCTGGATATTGCATTTCCAGGAATGTTATTTAGCATAGGAACATTCGATTCTAAAAACGAATCTCTCCCATAGGTTTTACTTAAAGACAAATTCTAATAATGTATTAGTCTGCAACAAAACAATTTATGACCCAAGATATTCGAAAACAACTCTGCTACTAAATAATATACAAGTTTTCAATAGGGGAAAGAGAAGCACAAGAAAAGTCAGCTATAAACATGCTACAACAGCTGGTCATTAACTATCAGGAACCAAATATGATCAAAGGAACAAATTTAAACCTGAAATGCAACTGAAGCAACCATGACTATCTTGTTTTAGAAAATATCCATCAGACTGACAACAGCAATCTCCAGAATTTCTTGTGTTAAAAGGTTTTGCATTTCCTGAAGATGAAAACAAATGATGTTAGAATCTTGCTACGTACAAAGAAGACATCTACACCATTGAATTTCTGAACCTTTCTGAAATTTTGGAGAATTATCAGCCCTTTTTGAGTTGAGTGACTGCTTCCACTTGAAACCAAGACGAATTGATAAGGTACTCAACAAAGCACCAACACTAATAAGAAACCAATTAGGCCTTTCCCCTTGAGAATAATTTGTCCTTTGAACTCTAGACATCCCATTGCCTTGTGACTTCATCTTAGAAGCTAAAAGAATGAAGTAAAATGTTTAATATCCCAAAATAAAAAAAGAAAGAAAGAAAGAAAGCAAAAATTAAAACTTTTTGCTGAGTTGCTACATCCATAACAGACTAATATGCAATACGCTAACAGATATTCGGCTGGGTGAAGGAAGGAACCTTATAAATGGAAAAGGCAAATAACCCCAACATTACACTAGCAAATAAGACGAACACTGTGCAATTGAGAAGCTTTTGCTGCTAAAGGAAATTGAATTTAAAATTAAAACAGAATCAGTAATTTTATTAAATTCAATTTTGAAAAAACAATACTAGCATACAGCCACAAATTGTTTATTGAATTAAAAATCAGGCATAATCACCATATATACAACTAAAAGCTAAATATATAGGGTACCAATGCATACATAAAGTTACTGTCGGTCTAGAAATTGGTATAATTTAAAGTATAATGTCTAAATTTCCAATAAGAAAGCTTACCTACTTACATTAAATGAAAATTCCAACTTCCCGAACTTGTTCATGAGTTAGCAGATCCTTGATAATCACTGAAAAATTTAATCAAACCAAAGCCATGTGATTTGAAAATGAAGTCAAATGCAACTGTAGCTACTTAACATATCAGCCATTACAAGGTAATCATGCCCAAAACAACAAGAAGCCTTAGCCCAAAAAAGTTAAGAATTTCATGGAGCTATCAAATAGTCAAGTAATTGATAAGACATATAGCTATAGATCATACTAATGTAGATAACATATACTCCCTCTAGTCCTATTTATGAGAAACTTTTAACTGAATCACGCAGTTGAGAAATTTAAACTAGTTAAGAGTGTTGATTTCTCGAAAAATTACTATCACTCTCAAATTACTCCTAATAAAAACTATTAACTTATACCTTTGAAGCTTACAGTCAAAGATGCCACCCCAAATGAACCGATTAGATATTTAGGCATTTTTGGAAATAATTCATAAATGATTCACTAAATTTTATAAGTGTCTTGTATTAAGGACCAAGCAAAATTTCTAAAAGGTAACTTGTGTTAAAGACTGGAGGGAATAACCATTATGTGTGGTGTCAGCTGTCAAATAAAAAGAAACTGAAGCATATAAGGATCAAATACAAGGAACTTCACCAGCACACAGTTATAAAACATAATTTTTCTTTTTCCCGAGGGTTTTACTTAAGGATAAAAACTTAGCTGCATTTCCTTATACCCTGATTGTCAGGTTCTCTAATCAAAAGATGAAAATATGCTGTTATCTGAATAACACAACAAGTGTATGATTTTTACAGCAATTGTATGATTCGCTGATTAAACTATGCACTTGTCATGTTGTTAAAAATATATATAATAAGGAAATATGCTTATCAGTAACATTCTATTTCATAATTTTTTAAATTTAGTTTTTCACCAAATTTATTGCCATTTGGGTTCATTCAGAAGCTAACTACTTTGATACCACAAAAGAAAGCTCAGGATAACATTATAAATCATTGGATTTTACAATTCCAAAACATATCCGAACCAGAAAACATTTAATGGCTAAAAACCAAAACAAAAGTTTAAAACGGTCAGGCAAACACACACATACACAAAGTATCAGTCACTCCATGATCTGAATTGGTTCTCCAGGCTGACGTCCCTCACCAGCTAGCATTGACATAAGCATATAAGTCTAGTCCGTAACATTGAAGGCTTAGTTCCGGAAGAAAAGGACTCCATAATGAAATAAGAAAACACAATAAAACCAATACCCCACAAAATCTCCCCAAAGTCAGACAAACAAGCATCGGACTCTCCTAGTTTCCTTATTCCTTCGCTTATTACCAGCAATTCCTCCCATCCTCAATCTATTAAGCCTCAATTTTGTCCTAATCTAACCGTGCTTTGGCCATACTTTCTCAAAACTTCAACAGCACTTAGAATTCGAACTACGAAAAAACGGTTAGTTTCAATATGCACTCCCTTCCGATGTTAGCAGGTATTACTGTCCCTTGAAGACATTTTCCACATTCAAGATAATACCAACAGAAAGTGTCTAATCAACAACGTTTTGACTGGAAATGGCTTTGAAAAGCGAGAGACCAAGAGAGAACCTGAAGAAAGGCGAAGGAGGAGTATCATTGCCCTGGTCGACGACACGGCGCTCCGCAGATGAGAGTGGCAACAGGCAAGAGTGAGCACTAAGCACCACTCGGCGGAGAAAAGAAAAGTGGAAGAAAAACAAAATTATAATAAAAAATCAATAAATAAATAAATAAAAGAAGCCAAATATTACGCGGAAGAACCGAGAAACGCCAGAAAGGCAGAAAGTGGGCCATGCTCAATCCGAAGTGATGGAGTTATTTATACTCTCCCTTTTATAACTCATTAATTACCTCCTCGCCCACAAAGTAGTGTAATTTTAGAAGTTTTATTCTAAAATATTCGGTAACTTTTATTATTATTTTTTAACTATAATTCTAATGTATTTATTATTTTTTAAATAATATATTAAAATTTTAATTATTATTATTATTATTATTATTATTAAGTTATTTATATAAGATATTAAATAAATGTATAATTAAAAAATGTAAATTTTTTTAAAAAATAAAATTTCAACTAACATCTTTTAAGAAGTATGAATTAACTACCAAGACATTTCTTTTAGGAGTATTATGATATTAAGAGAGTATTGAAAAATTAAAAATATCTTATATTTTTAAACATTTAATCTCATTAAAAATTGTCTTATACTTCTTTGTAGGGAATATAATTTTTTTCCAATTTTATAATTTTGAAATTTTATTTGAAATTGAAACATAAATATGTAGATGCTTTTTAAAATCGTAATATATACATACAGACATACATACATACATACATACATACATACATACATACATACATATATATATATATATATATAAAATCTATGATTCATGACTATGGTTAAATTTTGCTACAATTGTTTATTGATACCTTAGAAATGTTTGAGCCGGAAACCAATCACTTTCTTCTTTTCTTTATTAACTCATCTTTCAGCTTCATTACTTTGTTGTTTTTTTTTTTTTTTTGGCTAGATCACCTTTATTACTTGAACTCGGTATTATAACTCTATAATCATATTTTTAATAAATTTTAAATTTTTAATTAACAACAGTAATGAAAAGGGGGGAAGCACCCATTTTTATGTAGTACTCTATAGTTCCTTATTTTTAATTTAAACAGCCTAGATTTTGAATTTTGAATTTTTATTTTTCCAGGGTGAAACATTATTTTAAAACTTGATTATATGATATCTTTTTACTTTGTATTATTTTCATATTAAAGTTATAAAAACACAGTAAAATAAAATCTAAACTATTACCAATTAATGTTAGTATGAATAGTATGAGCTTTCGTTACTTATTACAAGTTTAAATTTAAACAATTATGTATCCAACAATTTAATTGAAAAGAATTCACCATTTACTGTTCATACATTTACTGTTAAATTTATTTTTTGTACTATAAAAGAACTAAAACTCTTTATTATAATCTCTATCCCTTGGGATTTTCACTCTAATTCGACAATAAATCATTTCCTTGACATCCATGTGGGCCCGAAGCATGGCCTTATGCCACATGATCCTCACATATGGTGTTGTTTTCACTTTTTTCCAGCCATTTCCATGTGTGTCTTGTCCCTTTTATTTTTTTTTGCGGTCTTAAAAAAAAATATTTGGCACCATCTTATTGTCAATATTTTTGTTGTCATAAATTACTCCTTGAAGCATGAAAAATAAAAATGAAGAGGAAAGTTGTGCATAATATCTTAAGCACGAAAGCAGCATTTTTCTTTAGCTTCAATTTGTCCCTTATTCCAATGTCCGGGGGCAAATTGGTTGAAAACATTTTTTTTTTTCAGGATATAACGACCTTGAGATGTATTGAATTTTCAAAACTCAAGCTAAGGTAACAATAATTTTATGTCTTGTGCACTCAAAGACAAAAATAATAAATTTCAATAGTTAGACGTCAATGCAAGAAATAAGTAATGGTTAAAAAGAAGATAATTTATAAACAATGAAGCTTAAAATGATATTTTTTACTTCTTTGATTCTATTTATAAATCATCTCATTAAATTTTCATAACAAATTTTTTTATTTATTGTTCATTGAATGTTGAAAAGAGAAAATATGTTATTAAAATATACATATTTAATAAAAAAAGTGAGAAATTATTAAATTTTTAGATAGAATTAAAGAGTTTTAATTTTTTTTGTTTTGATTAAACATGTTGAAAGTGACTTATAAATATATTCAGATGAATACGTAGTAAAACTATTGATTTAAAATTCATAACTTTATGTGAGTCCATCAATTAGCATAATTTAATAATTAATATTTTATGAGGGTTATTTATATAGCTTTTAATGAAAGGTAACACTCATTTAATATGTAGAGTTTTTTTAAAATAATATTTTTTTTTTGCATCAAGTAACACTTTAGTTTTATAACTTTCTTAAAGCACGTTTAGTTATATATAAATTTAATTTTTTTAATTATTATATATACTTTTTCTCCAAACTAAAATTTTCTGACCCTCCCCCTGCATATATAACTCCCATTAAACAACATAGGCTGAAAATCCATATTAAAAATAGTTGAAAAGTTTTGAACCGGTAATTAAACTAGCATGTGCGGAACCCATGATAAAATTAAAAATATAATTTACATTAGTTGTAAAAAAACAAAAAACAAAAAAGAAGGCATACAGTCCATTGACCTTTTCAAAATTTTAATTTTAAAAAAATAATCAAAAAATTAAATTCATTGAAATTGGAGTTGTTGATTATGACTAGCACTTGAAGAGTCAGGGTCTAAACGAGCTAGCACTAATAAGCCCGATTATATTTTAGGGATCCCTTTTTCAAAGCTTGGCCCTATTTTTTTTTTTTTTGCTTTGTTTCAATTTAAAATTCTAAAAAAATATATTTATAATTTTAAAAAAGTTATTACACATAACATTAAGTTTAAGAAAATAAATTTAAATCAATTCACACCACAACAAATATAAAAAACTTAAACATTAGGTCTAATATCATATAGTAATATTAAAATTAACAACGATAAAAATTAGACTTAGCTAACATTATCTGCCACATCTTAATGAATGAATGAGGGAGGAAAGAATGAGTTTAAGATATTTATTTCTTTTAGTTTTATATTAACTTCTATTTTTTTATATCATAATTTTTGAAAAATAATAAAAGGGTTTAAAAGGACTAACATTTTTATTTTTACCTTTTTTAAGCTCAAATTACCATTTTTTTGCTCCAAAATAGCAGCCCGATCTTAATTATTTTAGGACTTAAAAGGGCTAGCCTAATTCATAGCTCTAATTATAATATTAATTTCTTGTTGTTACCATGCATGGTACAGGTGTAAAATCAGTTTAAATAATATGGATGTAAGTATAATAGCCTTTCAATTATCTAGGTGGAGAAGGTGCAGGTCATTAAGGAAATGAAGACAGAAGACATTTATATATATATATATAGAGAGAGAGAGAGAGAGCCTGCTCAAATGAGCAAAAATATTCATGAAATCTTAATTCAAGAGTATCTAATTGCTTAAAATAAAAAAAAAAGATAAAAATACTATAACGTTAATTAAGTTAGTGCAAGAGTAATCAATTCATTAAATCTCTCAAATGTTGACTGTTTAACTAATATCTAAACAGACGTTGATCATTTTTTTCACTGATGTGAGCTAAAAAAGGGCAAAAATACTGATCAAGTTGTTTGTCTGGGACATTCAATAATTTAAAGTGAGAAAAGGGACAAAAATGTCTATAACTTTATTTTAATAGGTGCAACAATAACCAATCTGTCAAACCCTTTCAAACCTTGGCCGCTTAGTTGATATTTAAGTAGAAATTGATCATTTTTCACTGACATGAACTAAAAAATATTTTCAAATAAAATTCTACAAAAAATGATTAATTATCATATGATAATGAATCTCTATTTGAGGACCTAATTTTGATGGAGGAAAATGTCATTTGGCTGGGTGTAAAAATCTAGGTTAAATAATATGGATGTAAGTTTAATAGCCTTTAAATATCTAGGTGGAGAAGGTGGGTGAGCTGGTCAAATCGAAAAGTAGAAATTAAAGACATAATGAAAGTAGGTGCGTCATTGAACTTTAGTTAGACAAGAAGGTTCCACTGCCGGGAATATATGTTAAAACAACTTAGGGTTTTTACTTTTTAAGTCAATTATAGATAAAAATTTTAGTCTTTTTTCTATGATAAAACAAGGATTATATTTACAATGAAAATATTAAAGTACATTATGAAAGTTTGTAATTCATGGCAAAAAAAAAAGTAAAAGTAAATAAAATCATCTAAAGTGTAAAGGTCTTGGACTGAGTAAAGTGACAAAGCAAAGCTGAAATGTCCAATACTAAAATACTCCAATTTTAACTTTCCGAATCTAAATACTCCGATTATCATATTAATGTCCATTGAATAAAATTAGGAACATTGAGAGGCTTTCGTTGATGAATGAACAATTTCTTTTTCCACTAAATCTGATTTGATCATTTTCCTAATCAAACGAAGTCATCATCATCATCATCATCATCATCATCATTATGTTGAAGAGGTCAGAAAAAGTGCACAAAGGTCAGGAAATAAGTCCACTATGTTCAAAACCAGAGGGTCAAATAGAAAGACATAAAACTCACAAGGCCAAAAAGTCCCACAATCATGTTCAAAATGAACCAATTAATATAAATTATGTTCAAAATAAATTTTATCTCTCATAAAATATTTTAAAATTAATTTTTCCCACAATTACAATTTTTCCATAAATGGCCAAAAACTTGAAGATTGTATAATAATTTAAATTAAACTCAATTAAAAATTGAAAAAATTGAATCATGTTAAAAATATGAAAAATAAAATATTCACAAATTAAGCACAAAATTCCTATAATTAATTCAAAAATATATTTTTATTTAAAATTGGCTAATAATCCAAATAATATTTAATAAATTCAAATTAGCTCAAAATTATACATAAGGTAGGATAAAATATATAAAAAACTATGATTATCACTTTTGTAAGGTGACACTGCACAAAAACATGTTCAACAATTTCAACTTTTACACATCCAAAGGGACAAATTTGAGCAGAGTTGAGATGATAACTTTGGAGCACTTCCCCGATTGGAATTTGCTTCACGGAATAGTTTACACATACAGAGCACGGGTTTCATAAGTAATTTGTCTCTCTACGAGGAGAGATTGTTACGAATTTTAAATGAGGATTGATCCAATAATGGTTTCCTGAAACTCGCCTTATTTGTTGTATGTTCTACATCCTTAGGTCCTTTCCAAACAAGCTTGTCTTCCTGATTTGTGAATTAGAGAGGGATGTTTAAGACATTTTTAAAGAAAAATTAATCATTTAATTCCTATAATTTTGACATTATTGTAATTTAATTCCTAAATTTTGATTCATTGTAATTGAGACCTTATAATATTAACTCAATCGTAACTCAGTTACTAAATTCTACCTCTTACAATTCAGTCCCTATAACATCAACTATTTAAATATCAGTCCCTATATTTTAAAAAATAAAATTATAAAGATTAAAAATATAAATTTTAACATAATTCTAATCTTTATAATTTTATTTTTTAAAATATAGAAACTAATATTTAAATGATTAAAAATATAAGGATTGAGTTGTAAGAGTCAAAGTTTAATAATTGTGTTATAGTTAAGTCAAAACTTCAAGAATTGAGTTATCATGAGTTCAAGTTCATGGATTAAATTACAATTAAGTTAAAATTACAAGGATCAAATGAATAATTTTTCCTATTTTTAACATCTTTACATCTTTACTCCTACAAATGTTATTGAAGAGGCCACAATTCCAACAATTAGAAATAATCAACTTTGAGACATGCTAAAGAGTAAATGAGCTATGTTAAATAGGGTGAATATTTTGAGTCCAAAATGGATGATTCATAAGGATAGAAGTTCCATTGCCAACCTTCAGTTTTATATAGGAAATGATTAACCCTTCCACACCCATGATGAATTGTAAGGCTTCTTTACAATTTTAGGTGTAACACTCTAGATTTTTAAAATTCTCTTAAGTTTGATGGATTAGTGTGTTAGTAACATTGAATTGAGTTCATTTGAGGTTTAATTTGTTTTGATTGATTTTGATCTTTGAGGTACAGCGACACTGGGAGCGATTGGGAATAGTTAGGAAGTGAGAAAGGACATAGCGCGGTTGGCAAAGGGCAATAAATCGTGTAAGTGATGCTGTCAGGCTCTAGACAAGAATTGAAGAGCCAACGTACGGCACCAAACATAATTAGATATCCTACTCCTTTTTCCTTTGGCAGCTTTTAGGGATGCAACATTTTTTTGAAAAGAAAATGAGAAAACATACCATTAAATTCTTGAACTTTAATCAAATTTTATTATAAATTTTTATATTTTTTTTAATCTTCTAAATTTTTATATTTTTATTCGTCAATATTCTAAGTTTCTTTATGAATGATATTATAGAGACTTAAAACACAAGAAAATAAAAATATAGGAACCTTTAAAATAGTAAAAAAAAAAGTGTAGAGACCTATAATAACACTTGAATAAAATATAGGAACCTAAACTTATATTTTTTAAAAAAAAAAATTCTTCAAGTTCGCTCTATTTCTTAACAATAGGGCACAAATGGTAATGTTTTTACAAGTTAAAGGAATGAAGCTTCTATCAAAATGAAGTATAGGAAACTAGGTGCTTGTGTATAGTTTAAAAGTAAATACTATCTTTAACCCTTATACATATGATCATCTTATTTATTTATTTTCTTAAACTTAAAAAAGTGTTCATGTACTAGTAATCCAAAAATTTGAAATTTGGTAACATTGCAATTTATCCCCCTTAACTTGATATACACTTGCAAAATATCCACGAGTTTTGCTAAAACGGGGCAAAAGAAAATAGAATCCATGAAACACTTCCAAATCCAATGGCTATAATCAATTTGGTTGATGGAACTTTCTGAATTGTGGCAACCTTAGACCTTGGACCTTCAGTGCAGAGGGACAGAGTTTGCCAATAGATGAATCCTTCCAAAACCCAGACCAACTTAAAGACAATCCTTTTAATTGTCGAGTTGAATTACCCTTCGTTTTGATAAAAACAAAAATAGAGAATTATCAAAATTATTAAGAAAAAATGATAATAAAACCCTTTTTATTTATATAAATGACATTTTGGTTTTTCAAAATGCCATAATTCCTTTAAAGTTCTTAGAGATTTTGCTATCATTAAAGAATTAATATAAAATAATTAAACTATCCTTAATTCAAACTTGTGAATTACTGCTAAATTCTTACAATTTAAAAAAAGTTATAAATCTTATAAAAATTTTAAAATAAAATTTATGAATGATAATTAATATTTGCAACACTTGATGAATATTATGATTTCAAATATAAACTATTAAATTACTGTTAAATTTTTATAATTTTAAGAAAAAAAAGTTGACTCTTAAAACAAAACTTTTGAATGATAATTGATATTTGAATTAAGAATAATTTAATCATTTATATTAATTTTTTAATGATAGAAAAATTCTTAAAAACTTTAAAAAATAATGACATTTTAAAAGATCAAAATATCATTTACATAATTCAAAAAAACATTTATTATTATTTTTTCAATTACTAAAGAAAACTCTTTAAAACTTTTTTACCATTTTTAAATTTCTCCTCTTCATTTTCCTTCTTCCCTTTTTCCTTCTCTCTTTTTCTTTATCCAAACCAAGCCTTAGTTTATGACTTCCATCGTGTGAAGGAAAGACTGGGTCAAAATACCTGGAGGCACTTTTCTTTTGGATACACAACGGAAACAATTGAACCATTTGTTTATGACTCCGGTATTGCATAGTTTTGCTATTAAAAAAGCTCTTCAGCATGAAATGTTCTCGTCACATAGTAGCACATCTCGCATGCTACCACTTGTAATCCAAAAAAGCACTTCAGTCTGGCAACTTGCAATAAAGAAAATATATTGAATACAAGATTTTGATCATTGACCTATAGAAATGGACTTAAATTTTAACAAATTAATTTTCGCGTTACAAAATTGCTATACTGAAGCAACATTCAAAGCAAAATTAACCTACTACCTAAAGATGCCAGATACAGTCCTAAATAAGATACCTATGGATAAAGAAAACAAACTTGAAATATGGATAAAGTCCTAAATAAGATAGAATAAAAACCCTTGCAGCAAACTCTTTAATTTGAGTGTACACTCGTGTGACTAAATTGAAATATCTACCCAGTACCGAAATAAATTTTTTCCTTCAATAGAAATGAAATCATAATGTTGCTAGCAACAGACTGACCAACTTAAATTGCGAGTTGGGGGGGGGGGGGCGGGGGGTTGGAAAAACGACACCATATTACGGCAACAAGCAAAAACAATTAGCTATTCTTTAAAAAAAAAATGAGTTAGAAAAAATTCACATCATTTCCATATTTTGCCAAAGTGCGGCATGATAATCATAACTATGAATGGTTGAAACTCTAGGCGAAAAGCAGTCAATGGCGGGGCAAACTCAACCCATAATTAGATTAGAAGAAATTACAACATAAATTTCCGCTGGACTTGACCAAATAAAAAAAAAATATTTTTTTATGTAAAAGAAATGAGTAAAAGATTAAGTCTCTTCCACCATGAAAGATCTCAGAATCTGAAGTCAGGATCCACATCCATTGCCCAAGTAAATTTTGCCAGCAGAGATTTGTTGAAGATCTGAGCATTCCAGGCAAACAAGGAGTACCAAAAAGCAACAATGTGAGGTTAAGGCTAAAAGTACGGCCAATTTGCATGGAAATAAATACATTTTCCAGTACATTGCACAAGATTAGAAAATGAATCCCCCCATTGACAGCTTCCAAAAAATGACTTTTTATAAATTTTATCAACTTTTGCTCACACAATTTTTAACTCATCATAATTTTTTCACACAATTTTTAAGGCAGGAAGATTAGTAACTATTTCGCTCACACAATTTTTAACTCATTATAATTTTATCAACTCGTCAACAACATTAACCAATTATGAACACATCGGCAAATTTAACTCTACCGGTGATGATAAGAACTAATAGTGCAGACATTTGAAACTTTAGAGACTTGAAACAACGAAATAAAAGCATTCCGATTAATATGAAAAAACATGTTACAAGTATATCTTACTTTGTTTGCAAAAAAAAAAAAAGAAAAAAAATTATTTCTTCAAGCCCATTAAACTCTTTTCCAGCTCCGGCAGCACAAAAAACTATCATGACTAAAATAATTTCATCTGAACAAGTGAAGAAGCCAGCACCTTTTCAATAGGAACCTCATGCCGCTTACACCAAGCCACTGTAATCCTGGGATCCAGGTAGTTTATTTTGGACGTTCCTAATGCCACGGTTTTGAGATCTTCTTTTGTTTTCATATCACGTCGCATCTTCTCAATTTTTGCATTGGTTTGGGCTATCTTCTTCTCCAGCCTGTTGATTACAACGACAATAATTATATACTGAAACCAAACAGGTAATGCCTAAGGTATGAAGAAAGCAATCTTACGCATCAGGAGTTAGGTTCCTTTTTCTCTCAGCCCTCTTCAGAGGAGGTTTTCCTTTCTTTACCCTGTCCAAATCTGTTTTCAACTCCTTCAGAACACCCTACGAGTATAGAGTAGGTCAGCTTGAGTTATAAATTTATGAGAAAAAATCCGAGTTTAATCTAATTGCAACACCAGCCATTAAATTCACTAATGCTCAGGGATTCAGTACCTGAAGTTCATCAATCTTCTCAGTTAATCTTGACATCTGTGCACTGTGAGATTTTGAAACACTACGTTGATGATTACATATTATTGCAACCTGTCATCAAAAGATAATAGCAATACAGCTGAAAAAGTGCGCAAAAGGATACATAGAAGTAACATCAGTATGTTGCACGTATATTGAGCCAATTCACCTGCTTGTTTGCAACCTGATAGACACCAATTTTCTCTAAAACATCGCCATCTTTAGTATCCTTATTCAACTGTTATCAAAGAATCCCAGAAAATTAAATATACAACTTTCTGGTGACATGCCAGAATGAAATCACTAATGTAAAAACAATTAATACACTCAACAACAATATGCATGATAGCATTTTGTTATGAGGAACAAAGTAACATATGATTACCATGGGGTATATAGCATATAGGTGGGAATCATGAATTTAAGTAAAGCATTCTAGAAGTGTATTACAAGTTTATAATTAAGGTAAAATTTCAACTCCAATGAAAGATGTATTGCTCTCTTGGGGCACTCTCTCCTCACCTGAGGCAGAAAAAAAAAAAGATAGAAAAAACAATTTTAATGTAAAAAAATACAATTATTGGCAGAAGTATAATTAAAGGGTATGTAGAAAGCATATTAGAAAATGGAGCTACAGTTTAGTCGTTTCAAGGCATAGCTTGATTTGCAGACTGAAACAATTATTACCATATCATCCAATGTGATAGATGCATTGAAAGTACGGAAGACTTTAGCTGTTAGGCCAGGCATTAGTTCCTTCAGGTGAGCATTTAGTTTACTTGTATCTAGCTTGTCAAAGAGATCATCACCAGGGCGTTTATCTGAAGATCAGAATATCAAATACTCAAGGACCTCAGTAACAAAGCATAGATAAAACATCAAAATATGAACCAACTTCCCACCTTTTTGGAACTTCAAAATTGCACTATAAACAGGAAGTTCAACCTCTACTGTATTTTCATACTTGATTGAATCTTTACCAAGGAAGTTAAACTGCATTAAGCCAAAGAAGAAAAATTGATTACTATTGGAAGAAAGTTTTAAAAGAGCTGGTATCATTAAAAGATTAAAAGATCAAGACGAAATTGAAATTTAAAATCCTTGAACCTAAGGACTTATAATCTCATCAGCTGTTCCCAGCCAAAAAAAAAAGTGCTAAATTGAAAGCCGTAACACCTGCAACTTGTTGGGGGGTTCTGCTGTTACATTTTCCACTTTTAATGTGCAGCAACCAACAGTATCAGCTTCATCGTCATCCTGAGGAAAGGAAACAAAAATAACTAAATGCTCAATAATATTTTTTCCTTTTTTAAAATGGTTAAAAATCAAAATATCAGACAACAAAGATAAATGAAAACACCAGCAATGCTGCAAGTAGAATCTGCATCAAGTACATTCAGTAAATCCAGGAATGCTAATTCATACTGAAGAAAATACAACTTCACCATTTAGAACTCCACATTATTCATTCTATAATTACTTTAGTGCAAATGTTCATACGGTACAGTCTTCACCATTAACTAAATATTACCTCTTTCAATAGACAAGAACTTGGAAACATGATTGCATGTGGATTTTATATAGCAAGGACTTGAACTTCAAGTTCATTGATGAATTTGACAAGCATTCAAAATAATTCATGCTTTTATGATTAGGCATGAGTGTTGTACTCTTTTCATCCATTGTACGTGTGATCTGCAGTGAACACAAATGAGTAACAGCTTCCCTAGACAATACCTTCTCATTGCCAGCCCTCAGAGCTAACTTATCGATAAGGTAAGTGGCAACAGCTATTTGCTGCCTTGTAATATCTCTAATTGTAAAATCCTTCGTGTATGCAGCCCTGATGTTCCCTATATAATTCTGCACCGAAAAACCAATATCTATATAAATTAAAAAAGGTTACTAGAAATCTCAACCTAAAGTATCATGAATGAAAACACAAATGGAGTTCATTAAAAATATAAAGCACGAAGGTACCTTCAGCATCCTAGCTTTCTCATACTTTTCCTTATCACTTTGCCCCTTTAAGGAGCTACTAGCAGCCAGGAAAACATATTTGAACAACTTTGGGTTAATCGGATCATTCCAGAATGCTAACCATGTAACTGTATTGTCATGCCTTATCTCCTTCCATCTACCAAGGTCACAAATCCCAAGGAATCAAAAATAACATTGACTTTCAGCTTTGACGTAGACATGATACTACAAATTTTCCTCCTCTCCAACATATTAAAGGAACTTACGTTTCACCAGGAATAGGGCATTCAGGAATTGAAGCATCCTTTCCAATATTAATTGTGATATCACTTGGACGGATGCGCCTTTTCAGTTTGCCCATCTAATAACAAATAGAAATTAACAGTTATGTTATAAAATCTGGTAAAATATTCAACATGATGTCACGGATGAAACCATTACATCCTGAAAAGCTATACTACTATTAATTAGCTAAGACAGTAACCTTCGGATGCTCTCCACGACCTCGAAACAACCCTGGTGGCTCAACTCTAAAGTTTCCAACCTACAATAAATTGTCATTAATATATAGTCAAAACTCTAACGCCTTACCAAAGGGAGCTTGAAATTAGCAACTTGCAAAGAAAAAAACCAAGATAATTCAGATTTCTTAGCTAGAACTCAAATAGGAGAAAAGAATCATAAGTTCAACTTCATGAACACACGAGACAACATTGAAGAGCATAAAAGTATTTAAAATAGGAAAACAAACAACCATCAATTTTACAAAATAAATGTATTTAACAAAAAGATATGCTTAAAAAAATGAGAGATGCGCACCAAAGAGAGCTACAGAACCAAATAATGTCTGAAAAGCCACTGATATAAACGAATTGAAAAGGGGAAGGGCAAGTTAGATAAAGGGTTGTTAGGGTTATTGACACAAACCTCTTTTGCCGGGAGCAAGTATAGGAAATAATTGTGAATGAATTAATACAAATCATTTTGATATGTAAGGCTTGTCTGTTATAATACACAGTCAAAAATTCTCTAGCCAACACACGAGAGGCAAAAAAAAAAAAAAAAACAACGGATTGCAGAAGCCACAAGAAGTTGAATTATAGCTTGGGAGTTGAAGAAGTTTTTAGGAGTGGGGGAAATTTGAGATTCCGGCGTTCAAGTACCTTCTCTTTAACACCATCAACCACAGCCCACATATATTTCTCCTCTTGCTTAACTTTCTCCTCCTTGAGGGCCTTCTTTTCCTGCATGAACACAAGACAAGAAAGTCAGCAGTTATCCAATAGAAAGAAATTAATTATAACACCTTCAACTGACTTAGTCTTATGCAACTTATCCACCCAAAATCCCAACAGAAACATGCATAAAAAATGAAGGCCCCAGGACAATAGATTTATCAGGAACCTAACCTCGAACTACACAATAGTGACCCAAACTCCCTAAAAACTACCCAAATTAGTTACGTGATTGTGGACCCATTATGAACTCACCATGCATGTTAGGAAAATTACTGGAACAATAAGGAAAATAATAACATAATTAATTTTAGGAAAAATATTTTTAACTGGCACAATAAGGAAATCACTTTTTATGTTTATTACAACGGACTCGGTTTCGGTGCTCATCCTAAGATGAGCACCGTGGTGCTCAGCACCAAAACACTGCCGTTTGGCAGTGTTTTTTTTTTTTTTTTGGTTTCCCTTTTTTTAAATCATAAATTTATTATAATAATAAATAATTATTACAAAATTATTATTTTAATATTTAATAAACTAATAAATATTAAGATGTTAAAATTGAACCTAAATAGTTTGAATGAAAATTTTGCTATGAGCATTGAGAACTGTACTGAAAAATAAAAAATGATCTGAATAATTTAAAATAAGAGTTGAATCTAGCAAAATGAGTTAATTTCTTACACTGTTATAAATCAATATTTGAATTTTTATTAAGAGAAGTACTTATATTTAATATCTAACTATGCTTTGAATGATATTATCTCTCATAGATAAATAACTATGCAAAATTAATAAAATAAAAAAATATTTTTATTTATAATTTTAATATTTTCAATACAGTTCTGAACTGTTCAGATCAAAATTTATATATGAACTATTCAAATCATATTTTAATGAGTTAATCTATTCATATTTAATTTTAACATCTTAATATTTATTTGTTTATTAAATATTAAAATAATAATTTTATAATATTTATTTATTATTATAATAAATTTATAGTTTAAAAAAGCAAAAAAAAAAAAAAAAACACTGCCAAACGGCAGTGTTTTGGTGCTGAGCACCACGGTGCTCATCTTAGGATGAGCACTGAAACCGAGTCCTATTACAACCACATCCAATTCCAACATGCAAAAGTCAGTGAAGGATATATTTCACCTTCAATTTGACCACCAATCAAGTAATCAAGCAAAAATGCTGCAGAATTAACGACAGAAATTTGTCACACCAAATCATGGATCAAAGCATGCTTGGATTATTTTCTTTTTGGGTGTAGAGCATAAAGAAACATCACAGTTGTTGATGGCACGTAGAACACAATTGCAACAGCCACGGGACATGGTGCATGCTCTTGAAGGCTGGAGCCCAAGTCATGCTGAGCCTTGCAGCAAAAGGCATTAGTGAAGGGTCATATTATTCTAATTCAAAACATGGTCGTTGAAAATGAGTTTTAATTTTATGTCATAGAATCATCCATATTAGCAATATCATATATGGAACTCTGCTTGGTTCTCTAGAAAGACTCAGAAAAAGCACAAAACTCAGTTGAGATTGTACGATCACAGCACAAATCAAGATTGCAGGCATCACAATTTCTGCAGCAACCTAGTAATGGGTTGTTTTTGGCCTTTTTCTGTCCCTGACCAAATCCCTGAACCCAACTTACACCAGCCCACAAAAGTCCCAGTTGCACTAAAGCACACAGCTCAATCACTAAAATAACATAGGACGCATGATAAGGATAATTTTTTTTTTCCACCTTCAATTATTTTAATACATTAGATGATACCAATCCAATATGATCTTGCTGATGACAGTGGGGTGCGTTAATGCGGTGAAAATGATTGACATGAATGGGCCTCTTCCTTAATTTATGCATATACCTTATGTTTATTTTTATCAGACATTTCATATATTCATATCAATAAATCAACAGCGATAGACATTTACATGTTGATATGTAAGATTCTGACTTGGGTAAGCTAACTAACCATGGAACTCGCCAAACACAATCAACTATGAGAGAGATAGTTTACAATAACAAATCAGCTTATATCATGCATGTTATAAGAATCTATTAAAATGAGCAGTAAGATCAATGTAATGCATTAATCTATCAGTTGAGCAGTCAAGACATCATCAAGCACAACACCAGCACCAAGTCAAAATAAAATCTCACATCAATTAATACCTGCTGATGTAACATGCAATAAACTAACCAAAATATGGAGAGTTTTTAAGTGTCAGACCATCAACATTAACGTTATAATTAAAGTTGTATCCATTCAACAGAGGGAATGATGCTTTGTTATAATACTGATCCTTGTTATTGTAAAAAGGGGAAAAAAAAAAGGTCATGCTAGCTACTAACTTACTTCTGTACTCATTTGTTTCTTCTTCTCTTTTTCAACTTGATACCAGTCATATATTGGGGTAAAGTCACAATCTTCCAAGTTCTGAATTATATGGTTTTTTCCTAGCAATTTGCGCCAGTCACTCCAGAAATTTCTTTTGAATATTTCTTTCTGCATATAATCTGTATCTCGCATCACAGCAAACATAGTGGCAACCTGCAAATATATTTAAAGTTCATTTACACTGTCAGAATCTCCTATGGATATTTCATAATATGAAAAACTTTGATGGCAAAATGATTAAAGCTCATCATTTCCTCAGAAACAGATAAAAAAATGGAACAAAATAATTTTACAGAAATAAAGCAACACCTCCTCTTGCTCAGGAGTCAAATTGACCGGTTTCCCCTTATAGAGCATCTTTATTCCATGAGGGTTGTAAGGTGGTGGAAAAATAACACCATTGTGAACCAAAGTAGTCCACTTTTTCTGCCCATCTCCTGCACTAGGAAGGAGTTTTGTAGACTTGGAATATTCTGAATTGCTGCCTGATTTTTTCAACTTCTTGACTGGTTTCTTGACCGGTTTCTTAAACGATGCTGAACCAGCCTTATTAACTTTAACTGCCTTTTCAATCTTCTTCACTGACGATGACTTATTTCCTGATGCAGAAGACTTTGATAATCTTTGGGAAATAGGAATATCATCATCATCATCATCATCTACTTTCGACTCATGCTTCAAAGACACTTGCTTAATTTTCATTGATGAAGCTGGATCTGAGAGCTTTGGCTTCTTCACAGAAGAATTCAGGGAACTAGTCTTATCCAGTGGCCTCTTAACTGATGCTGTAACCATCTTTTCCTGTTTAATACTGGTGCTGGAGCCTCCTTGAAGACTTTTCTGAACTTTCAAAAGAGGTTTTCTCTTATCAGAGTGCACATATCCAGTTCCAGATGTTCCTGCATTCCGTGACAATCTTGCTGACAAAGGAAGATCATCATCATCATCAGAGTCTTCAATAGGCTTCTTCACAATAGGAGTGGCTTTGCTATAATGATTAGAGTTTATTTTCAGCCTAGCACTCAATGGTTTGTTATCCTCATCATCCTCAGAATCTTCAGAGTTTTCTTTCGGAAGATGTTTTACACAGGGTTTTTCCTCCTTAACGTCATTGAGAACTCTTGATCCCGAAAGAGACTTTGATTTATCTCCTGACAAAGATGCTTTAGGATTTGGTACAGGCGACTTCACATTAGAAGAACAGACACGTGAAGTTGATGCTTTGGAGATATCTACAGAAGCCTTTGTGGGTGATGTCTTGACCGATGGAATTATCTTGCTCTTCTGTACTCCAGAATTTTGGCCATTGGATGAAGGCATATCAGTAGTTTTCCTTTGTGATAGCCCATCAAGACTAGAAGTTGACTTCTTTACTTCTGAAAGCAGCTGATTTTTCTTAGGTGTTGGATTACTCCTTTTAAAAATTACCGGTCCATCATCATCATCAAAATCATCTGACACATTCAGTTTACCAGAAGCCTCAATAGCCATCATTCAACTCTGGAAAGTGTTAGCATATACATCACATCAATTTCTGGGGGACAAACAAGAAGTTTGCATCCAGAAAGTTCTGGAGTATTAGAATGAGATTCAAAAACAGTCTTGGAATTAACAGTTTTTACAGAAATAGCTCAGGAAATTGAGATCACATAAATAGAGCAAACAGCCTCACAATTCATGCAAACAAGTCAATCATATCCTATCATTCATATAGACTTTTAAAATATATAGAATTCCAACACCATAACTAATCTAGTAAAGATAGAGAATACGCTATGCCATTGAAACTAGAAGAATAACCATGAAAAAAAAAAACAAAAGAACAGGTGCAAAAAATAAACCATGAGCAATACGAGATTCTAGGCAAATAAATGTTTTAAGCGATATCGCTTTCTAAGTAAAATAGAAGAACAAATGAACCACTGGACACAAAGGAAAATTCAAATATCACCAAACCCTAAAAGAAATATCTAGTGAGGAAAAGGATGTCGAGGGGCAAACCCTCTCTCAATACAACAAGCAAAATCTTTAAGTTCATTTTTCATTTCAAAATAATAAATAATAAATAAAAGGAAGCTTCATTTCAACCATTCTGGGATAAGAAAATCATTTTACTCTCAAAACCAATAAGAACCGCTAATAGTTAGCCTAAGGGCAACAGATTTTGGACCCAGAGGAATTCCCAGGAAGCTATGCTGTGCTATTCTTATACAAAGAGATTCAATAACGCGGAATGAAGATGAAACGTGTAAAAGTGAAGAAGGAAAATGAAGAACGAAGAACGAGAGCAATAAAGGGAAAGCGCGGGAATATATACGCTTGTCAAATTGCAGGAGAAGTAGCAATTGCAGTAAGTGCCCCAAATTGAAGAACAAAAGGCAATAAAATTTGAAAGCCGGTGAGAAAGAAAAAGGGTAAAAATACCTGAAAGGGTGTCAGAAGAGAGAGAGATTGCGATAAAGCTGAGGTTTGGAGCTGAGACGGTGAAGTGGTAGGCAGAAATGAGAAGAGAGATTGGTAAGAAAATCAAGTGCGAGGGCGAGAGCGCGACAAGGTGGAGGACAGGAGGAGCTAGGGTGAAAGATTGTAGAGAGAGAGAGAGAGGGAGAGAGCTCCTCGAGGATTTGGGGGGTCCGGTGGTGACACAACCTGACTTTGGTCTTTCGTTTTTTTCGTTTTTTTTTTTTAAAATAAGAACACTTCGGTCTCTTTCTTTTGTGTGGCCAAGAGGACACTTGTGGTCAACTTAGCACAACTGTTACCGTAAGATTGTCAATTTTTGTATAGACCACTATATTCATATGGTTTGCATTGCCCGTTCGAATCGACCAAGCTTTAGGCCCAAACTTTGTTCAGGCCCATTTGTGATTTTAATTTTTTATTTTTAATAAATTAATTCTTGTTATGAATGATGAATGAATATTATAATATCATGTGAGTGTTTTTCATCCACCATATCTTTCACTATTATGATTATTCTATAATATTTTATAGGTTAAAGTATACATTTAATCCTTTAAGATTACATAATATTTCATTTTGGTTCCATAATTTTGTAAAGTGTATTTTCAATCTTTTAGCTTTAACATTGTTTGTTTTATTACATAAATTTTTAACTTTAAACTTTTAAATATTGATAAAACATCATCAAATGTTAATATATTAAGTTTAATTTTGTTTAAAAAATAACAATGACAGGAACAAAAAATAATTATTTAAAACTAAAGGTTTTAAGGTTAATGAATTGAAAAGATACTCCCTTCTTCCCAAATTATAAGTGATGCAATTAGTACTTTTAGTCAATGTGACAATTGACTCTAGATGCTATTATTGTGTAGATTATTGTGTGCAATGCATTGATCAAACAATAAGCGTTTGAGTGAGCAAGTTATACTATGGGTAACCTTTCTTAAGAATAGAAAGATTGAGATAACCATATAATTTGTTATGTTTCTTAACTAATATAACTGTATAGAAATAAAGGTGAAAATATAACTTTAATGACTTCAAGATTTCTGGATTTAAATGTTTTATAATGTGCATGATTTTAGTATTAAATGTGTTTAGAAAATGCATAAATGGTTATTAATAGCTTTCAAATGAAACTGATATATATATATATATATATATGTTGTATGTGTAAGTGTGGTGAAATGTACCTGATGGAAGCATGATCATAGTAATGGGTGGGAGTTCACCTTGTGTGTATATATGGATGTGTGTGTGAACAAAATCCATATGGTCAGGCTTACACCATGAGACATCGAATGCAGCATTTTATTGGGATGTTATCATGGGATATCTGGATAGTTTGGCAACTCCTTAATGCCTGTAATGCCTGTGTGGGTGTGGTTAGAAGTCAACAACACCCCTATCATATGTGTATGTGAAAGGGAAACCATAGGTTAAGTGGAATAAAATACTTTTAGCTGGGTGTTTTTATCACTAAAAGTGTGCTTGGGTCAAGTCTATGGTTTTAATTAGAGAGTTTGGAGGTTTGGTGAATTGGTGATCATGCTAATATGTGTGATTTTGTAAAAATATTCAGTAAAGGGAAAATTATATATATATATATATATATAGACTATCACTTTGGCTTTGTTTACTGATATCTAGTTATCCATGTTAATGAACATTTAATGAGCTATTTTGGTTACTGAAATTATTATCTCACTCATGGTTATTTATATTTTTACAGATTTTAACATTGATAGAGCAACAGGAAAAGATACAGACCAAGATTAAAGGATTTCTCTTTTAAGCCCATTTAAAGGTTGGTGTAATGAATATGTGTGATATAGATTATGAACTTGCATATAAGTTGTCATAGGGCATAATCCTGTGTGTGCAAAAATGTGTGAGATTTTGATACTAAGCCCTTTATGTGATATTATATGATATGTGTGGCAATTGTATAGCCAAGGGCTATGGCATAGCATTGAAAATGTATATGTGAATATTTTAAGTATGATAGTAGGGTTTGGCCAACTTTGTGTGTAAATGTGTATACTATGCCTAAGTGTGTGAGTAATGGGCAGTTGATTGGCCAAACTTGTATATATACATGATAATGTGTATATGTATGATTAATCAGGTATTAATTGTCTCTTTGGACGTGGTTAAGGCCTTAAAAACGGCCAATGACATATAGTTTAGAATTAAGACGTTCGGGTGAAAGAATTTGGTGTAAAACAGTTAAACAATGAAATCAATGTCATTAGTAAGACTTTAAAATAAACTTTGAGTGGGAGCTTGAATTATCTCAATCAAACATCGAATGTAAAAATGTTGCACATTTAAAGTTTGTATTAGAACTGTTATACTAACAGCAGATTCTAATTTATGCGTCATGGTGCATAACACAAAACCAGTGCCCATGCCCCTGTACCACATGCTGCGGCGCATGTAGCACAAGCCACAACACATTGGCTTATTCTATCCTTTTTATGTTGTTTTACTTCCATTTTCCCCTAATGTTATATGTGGATGATTTTGATGCCCCCGCTGTGTAATAATACCTATTTTGAGCATGTTTGAAATGATTTTCAAGTTTTTTAAATTGGAATTCCAATTCTATGATTTTAAAAACTTTTTATGGTTTTCAAATGGGAACATAAGTGTGATTGTGTGTGATAACTGTAATGTCTGAAAGAGCGTTGCAATTGTTGGTATCAATTTCTTGTATTTCGAGATCTGGTTCTTATGATTATTACTTGCATTCATCCTAGTTACTGATAACTTATATCTTTTTATTACATCACTCTTTCCCTTTTTCCTCACCTTTTTTTTCTTTTCATCCTAAGGAGGGGAGAAAATGAGAAGAAATACTCAAGCTTTGAGATGCTTACTAGTAGATGATGAACTTGTACCAAAGGTTCAATCAAATGAGCATCAACAATGAGATAGGAGGTATAATTTATTAGAGGAGTTGATGAAACATAGTTGTGGATATAAGGAGGACCATGATGTGTTGTTGAGAGATAGAGATCAAGGGGATAGAAGGGAAGGTCAAGATTGACCGATGCAAGAAGAAGCCCATAGTAGACCCGAACCATCTTAGGGTTTAGGCAGTAGGCATGTAGTTGGTGTTGATGCTGATTCGTCTATAGATTGAGCCTGGAAAACTTTTGTGAGGTTTAATCCACCACCTTTCGACGGGAGTGTGAAGCAGGGTGAGGCTAAGCAGTGGATAGGGCGCCTTAAGACCATATTTGAGATAGTGATTTGCATATCAGAGTAGAAGGTAACCCTGGCTACTGTGCAATTGGTAGGAGTAGCCAAAAGAATCTAGGATTTTATATTGCTATCTAGGGGTGTAAGGTAGTCGTGGGAGGAATTCAAGAAAATATTCTTTGACTACTATTTTTGAGTCTCCTTTCATATTAAGAAAGAGGAGGAATTTCACTTATTTAGGCAATGGGATCTGGATGAGGAGGAATTTATCAGTAGGTTTAATGATTTGTTGACCTACTCTATGTATTTGTGGCATTATAATGACATAAAGTAGTAAGGTTGTTAGAGAAAATGCATCCAAAGTATCGACGACAGATTGCTTTGCTTGATGTGACTATTGATGAAGAAATGTGTCACAAGTTTGCGAGGAGAGGTAGGGAAGTTGAGGCTGGAAGAAAGAGAGAAGGTATGGGAAGATTTTTATCTTTTTTGGGATCGACGGGCAGTGTTTCGAAGAAGCCCAGTTACAGCTCAAGCAATTATGGGGCTTTAGGAAAGAGGAGTTTTGCCAAAGGTTCTCAAACCTGGTTAATTCAAAGAGGTTCAATGTAGCGAAGTACTAAAGTTAGAATTGGACCTTTGCAACCCTCAAGGTAAGCCTCTAATGTACCGGCTCCTACCTTGAGTACTAGAAGATCACCTTAATGTAATCAATGTGATAGATTCCATGCGGGTAAATGCTAGTCCTGTTTCAAGTACGGTAAGCTAGGCCATATTGCCAGATATTGTCTAAAGGGTGGAGTAGAAACGACAGAGCAGCGGTCAACCATTTTTGTCACGCCCCAAAAATAGAGGGTGACCGGTACGGGTGCGAACTACATTGCATATTCCTGTAAGCCTTAAAGTGAAAATTCATTTCATTTTGCTTTTAAATAATCAAGTCATGTGAAAGTTCTAACACTTTTAATACTAATTGTCAAAGCAAAGCTTCAAAGCTTTTATAAAAATTTTGATAGAACCTCCTCTGTAAATAAAGTCTCTCAAAAATTCTTTAACATAAAAAAATATTCCACAAAATATAATATCAATCAAGAACTTAGCTCTTTCTAGCTAGCAAACAATATATAAAACAAAATAAAATTCTCACAATAATCTATGTGGAGCAACTACTTTTTCTCTAAATTAAAATACATAAGACTTAAATATTTACATTAAAAGGTAACAATACCAAGCAAAATTTCCACCCAATATTGCCCTTTTGAGGTCAGCGATAGGAGCAGCATCAACTAATAAATCTAAGACCAAAATAAATTTTTCAGTAAATAACATCCCCAAAACCGAATTTAAAAGAATTAAAATAATAAACTCAAATAATTGTGTAAATAATTGAAAAGACGACAATCCAACATAATAACTTCATAAATCTATAAATCATAATCATAGTCATGAAATGAGAGTAAATTGAAAACACTTTATTCTATCCTTGTTAAAGAAAACAAATTAGTCATAAATAAATAAATAAATAAATAATACAATTGCTAATTGAAGCCATTGGAATTTCAAACCAGTGAGTTTCAAAATTCAAATTTTTGAAGACTTAATAGAACAAGTAACAAACGTGGATACACAATCCACGAGGGTAAGGATAACCAAACGCGGCTCATGTCACGAAAACAAACGTGGACACACAGTCCACGAGGGTAAGTAATCAAACGTAGCTGAAGTCACGAAACAAACGTGGATACACAATCCACGAGGGTAAGGATAACCAAACACGGCTCATTTCACAAAAACAAACGTGGACACATAGTCCACAAGGGTAAGTAATCAAACGTAGCTGAAGCCACGAAACAAACGTGGACACACAATCTACGAGGGTAAGGATAACCAAATGCAGCTCAAGGCCACAAAATCAAACACAGATACAAAGCCCATGAATATCAAACGTGAGAACAAAGCCCATGAGACAAACTAGCTAATTATTAACCACAACGCGCTACGGGCTAACGAAACTGCCGTTAGCAGCAGTGTTCTATCTAAAGTCCTCTTGAAAATCACATTTCAAACATGCAAGAAAAATAATTATTTCTACAATAAAATTTTTCATTCTCAATACCAAACTCGTATGAATTATTTCAGGTCTCAAAATTTGACAAAATAATACTTCATAGCCAATATACAGGCTAACATTAATTAAGTAACTAAGAAATTTTGGAGTTTAATAAACAAGAATGCCTTCATCCATGTTGGAAATATATTTCTTGAGGAAAAATAAATGAACATATCATAATTCAATTATCCCTCTTCAATATTCCATAAAAAAATTAATATAATTTAGAAGAGTGAAATATTTCAATAAAAGACTATTAAAAATAAAAATAAATTAAATAAGATGCTATCCACTTACCTGAAATCTCCAGAATTTAAATGTTTCCTCTCAACTTTAATCAAATTTCTCCACTTCCAAATTCCCTATAATCATATTAAAATTTTATTTAACCCTCAACCAGTACAATAATTTCTTTTTCCAACTTCACTCACCTCCAATATTAAACTATAATACATTTAAATTTTCTTTTAAATCCTCACTAGCATTTGGTCAAGGCACCAAACATAAATCATTTCCAATCTCCTCATAAAAATGCTAGCATCAATATTTCATTTACAACTATCCATCTTCGAAAATAAAAAAATCACATTACAAATTTCTAAGACAAATATTCTTTACAATATCCAAATTAAATTTCGTACTTCCCACAAGAATTAATGAATCTCCATAAATATCCAAAAATCAAGTTTAATTTCTATTAATAAGCACTTCAACAAGCACCTTACTATCTTTTATCAAGTTTCATATCTCATCTCTTGTAACATAATCCTAACCAATTCTTCATTATCAACCCATTTAAACCAAATGAATTTAACTCAAAAGTTGACCCATATGTATATCATTACCAAGCTTTAAGTCAAAAAAATTATTATTATTATTATTTTTCAGCTCAACTGTGCACCTTCTTCTTCCTACAATGCATAGTCAACAGTAATAGAGTAAAAAGAATGTTGTAACCACACACACAGAGCAACAGCAGCACGCACACACTCACAGGATCAGCACACAATCAGCAGGCAATAGATGGATGATGAACCCTTTAGTCGCCTTGGGTTATCAAATTTTACTAGAATGTAGAAGTGAGTATTCTAGGTCATTTCCCTAGAGAGCAAAGCATACAAATCATTGTTCAAATGCTTACAAATTAATCTGAATTTTCAAGTGACTAAACTAACTCTATAATGCAACAATAAATGTTTGTAAAATTCTGTTTTAGTTGGAATGAAATGAATGATGATTATGGTGAGCCCAAGTCAGATTTCCTAACATTAATCATTGATTTCCAAAATTATAACATCATAAACCTTCTTGATTAACCTAAAATGAGACACTTAGAAACCTCTAAGTGTGGTGCACTATTAGACTCAATGGACACTAATGAATCTAGGTCAAGTGATCTTAGAAATTAACACTATATTCAGCCTTGTTCTACACAAGTTTCAGACCAAAACTAGTGGAAGAAAAACAGCTTAAGTCAAATTCATATAACCAATATGGATCTAACTCAAGTCTACACAAGAACTTGAACAAGAATCAGCAAGAACTTATGAAATAACCCTAGAACATCAAGGTAAATCATAAATTCCAGAACTGAAAATAGCATGAAAATCTAAATTCAACATTCATATTCTCATCAAATCTGAATTAGAATCACAAAGTCTTCAACCAAAACAGGTTCAAAATTCGAAATCCTCAAAGAATCAAGACAAGAACATGAAATCAAGAAAATGAACAACAATTACAAATCTGGAAATCTCATAATGTCAAGTCATCTTTCTTGGAGCTCTAAATGATCAGCCTCTCATGCTCTTCCTCTTCGCTTGAATCAGACCTTGAGCTTGAGAAGCTTCCATGGATGAATGAAGATGAAGAAGTTGCAATCTGGAAATCTGGACAAGAGATGGATGAAAATGCAAGCTGGAATGGAGAAGAAAGTGGACAAAAATCTGAATAGAGAAGGAATGATGATCTGGACCAAGTGTTGATGATGGAAGATGAAGAAATGAAATCTGAAAAACGGATGAACAGTGCTGGACGAAAATGAATGAAGAAGAAGAGAGAGAAATCTGGAAAAATCTGACAAGTGAAGGTGAAGAATGAATATGAAAAATGAAAAATGAAGGATTAAGTATGTATGGAAAATGTGAGTGGTGATAAAACCAAAGTGGATGGTGATAAAAACAAGGAAGGTCCAGATCTAAAATGGGCTGGAAAAATGGACGAAAATAAGCTAAAATGGGAATAAAAATGAGGTGGAAAATGTGGCAAGGGACATGTGAACATGTGTGGGAAATGTGACTCCTCCTTAGGCTCCCAATCAGCTGCCACATGTCATCCAATTAGATCTGATCATGTCACACCTCCCATGCCCCTTTTTCACTTGATGATGTGTCCCTCAATGCTTTCCATGCTCCTTTGATTTTTTATTTAATTAATTCTCCCCAATTAAATCTGAATAATGGTGCTACATCATCCCTCAAATAATTCTGGAATTTGCGCCCAACAGCCCCTAAATTCTTCATCTTTATTTATTTGCTATCTCTTGAATTTCTCCAAGCATGTGGACTAGCCTTTGATCCTTGATTCCAAAATTGCCCTCACAAAATCTGAAAGTAAAAACACAAGACTAAATAAATTCTAAACAAAAAGAAATAAAAAGGAAAAGAAGAGAATTAATGCCCAAGATCTCAATTTAGGATATGAAAGTGTCAAAACAATCATCAAATAGCACTACTAGGGTTCATAAAGTCAATCTAGAAATGACAACTCAAAACCGGAAATTAAACCCTGTTATGCACAATTTGATGCCAAAAAACCAAGTGTTTTAACATGTAAAATATGAGATAGATCAATGGATGATCAAAAATTCCTCACCTTAACTTGGGTAGCTTGAATAGTGGCGGACAGACAGGGAAGAGAAGACGAGCTTCTTAGACGCTGAACAGGGGAGAGGAATAACCGAATATAGCTATCAAGCAAGGATAGAAATCGAGTCAACAACAACAGACCAAGCTCGTACAGCAGCCCCCAACAGCTCCAATAACTTGGTTCCTCATTCCAGCCACAACTTGAATGTAAACGACACAAGGAAAGCAGCAAACAAAGAAGGAAAAAAATAGAGGTGGAAGATATACAGATGAACCTAAATGTTTCAGAGCAACCGTGAGCTCCCTCTGACATTGGTGACGGCAAGGAATAAAGAAGACAGAGATGAGTCAGTGATGGCAGGGGAAACGAAGAGCAACAATCATCCAGACTCTCGATTCTTCTCGCACTCTCTTATACTCTGATAACTGACATTTTTCCAGTAAGAAAGAAAGGAAAATGAGAAAATTACATAAGGTGAGGAAGGGTATATTGGTAATTCTATAAAGTTAAAATTACAAAAATGGACCCCTTTATTTGTTTGTTTGTTTTTTGCCTTATCAGATCCGAACCTTAAGCTTAATAATGGGTGAATTAAGTCCACAATCCCATTACACCAACTCCCTTTCTTGTCAAAATTATCCCAAAATTAATATAACTACAATTATAATACAATACTATATATTAAATTTTTTTTACTTAAAATTCCTGGGTTATTACAATTTTAAGACAAGTCTTTTTTGTGACCTAGAATGAGGCCAAAGTGTCTTTGAGCTTGATCAATGGTATAATCTCTATTAATGGTAGTAAAATAGAAACATTGTTTGACTTTGGGGCCACACATTCTTTCGTTTCATAAGAATGTGTAGATGGGTTGAAATTCATGTTGAAAGAGTTACTAGTGTTGATTATAACTACTTATTTAGCTTCCTCTAATATTACTAGTAAAGATTGCCAAAAGGTAGAGATTGGGTTTGAGAATTGAGTCTCTATGATAGATCTGATTTGTATTACTATGAAGGGAATTGATGTATGAGTTTGAGAAATGAGTCTCTATGATAGATCTGATTTGTATTACTATGAAGGGAATTGATGTATGAGTTTGAGAATTGAGTCTTTATGATAGATTTGATCTATACTATTGTGAAGGAAATTAATATAATTATTGGCATGGATTGGCCAGCAGCTAACAATGCTACACTAAATTGTGCTAGAAAATTAGTTTCTTTGCTAGTATTGACTATAAGAGCTAGTTCTTTAGAACAAATTAAATTTTTCTCAGTTATACAAGCTGAGAAATTAATCAAGTAAGGGTGTTATGCTTGATAGGAGTATTGAGAAGATTGGAGTTATAAGTTAATTCCTTAAGGTTTTTTCAGAGGAAATGTCTAGATTACCTCTTAAAAGGGAAATTGAGTTTTTCATAGATTTAGTTCCTAGAATTGAACCTATATCTAAAACTCAATATTGAATGTTGCCTTTGGAATTAGCTGAGTTGAAGGAGCAGATTGAAGAATTATTGGATAAGGGGTTTATTAGGTCAAGTGTATCACCTTAAGGATCATCAGTGTTGTTTGTAAGGAAGAAAGATGGCAGTTTACAGTTGTGTATCGATTAGCGGTAGTTGAATAAAGTTACAATAAAAAATAAGTATATTTTAACCAAGATTAATAATCTGTTAGATCAATTGGCTGGAGCATCAATCTTTTTTAAGATTGACTTAAGGTCAAGTTAAACGATGAGTTGTTTACACTTCAAAATAGCTAAGTTAACGCTAATATAGTATTAGTGGCAATCTAGGTCATTCTTCAATGAGGAGGCTAACTCTTTAAGGCTAAACTAGTGATCTAAACTACCCAAGATTTGATTGATTTTAACTAATTAAACTAAAAGGATAGATTCAACTAAAAACCTAATTAACTAGTGAAATGGAAATGAGAGTGTTTGAACCTTTCTAAAGTAGGGTCCTAGGAGTTATGAGATATTAGATTCTTTATCTATTCTTTTTAATTAGGCTTAGATTAACTTTCACTCTCTTGACCTAAATTAAATCCCTTATACAATGTTGTACAAGTGTGCCTTCTTAACCAATTCAATTAACCAAGTCCAGCACAATTTTGTACAAGTCCTTAATCAATTCCTTAGCTAGGTACAAAGTGATCAAAATTCTCCTTAGGTTCCCCTATGTGCATCTCGACCTAATGTATGTCTAGTGCACAATTTTGCACACAAGACAATTTATCAAATACCAACTAAACATATTTACATATAGCTAATGTAAGACATATTCAACACACAAAACATATATTTATATGAATTACAATATATTGGAGAAAAATTCCAACAACTACACAAAGGAGAATCAAGTGGAAGAACAATAAACCATCAACTTAAATACCAATTTTGGTCAATAAAAACATGATATAACAATATTCCTAGTTTTAAGAACAAGATTACATTCACTTAGGTTCAATTGAGAGTGGCCATGACCCTTCACCTTCCTTGATACACTTCAAAACTCCTCTAGCATCCTTTCCTCCTAGCACTCCTTGTAGATTTAGCCATTAATCATCTTGGAATCTACTTGACCACAATCCTTCCACCATGGCTAAACCATACTCAAAAACACCTTAAGAATTTGAAGCCAAACCAAGAAATAAAGCACTAAGTTTAGTGTGTGAGATGAGAAAAGAAAAATAGTAGAGTTAGATTAGGATTTTGATAATTGGATCATGAGTTATGGAGGAGAGAAGGTGAGATGAAGATGAAGAACATAAAGAATAATGGAGGGAGAATGGAGAAGGGTGGCTGGAAAAAATTGAGGGTGAATGGAAGAATAAATGCTCAAAATGAAATTATGATAGTTTGATTCAAGTCTAGGATGAAAGAGCCCAACTCTAGTGTTTAGTAAATAGTTGAAAAATGACCTAGAGTAATTTTATTCTTTACCATCATAAAATGGATGAAAATTTAGATAAAAATGGTATGGAAATTGAATTAAATAAAGCTAAAAGTAATGAAAAATTAAGAGAGAGAGTTAGTGAAATCAAAGTGTGGTATAATGTGTGTAAGACCATACAAGGCTTGTACTTTTACCCCAAAATTCAAGTGTTTTGCCTCTTGACTCATTTTGTATTCCAATCTAATGGACCTCATGTGCCAAATCCAAGGTGTGTAACCCTACACAAATAAATGTGATATACAAAATTAAAGTTCAAAGCATATGGATAATATTTGCATTTTTCAATTAAAATTAATTCACAAATATGTGGAAAAATGTAACTAAATAATAAAAACTAATTATGACATCACAAAAGAGGTTAGGGGCGTGCCATTCAGCATAAAAAAATGTAAACCCAGACGTGCACCAAAATGACCTAGCCCAAGTGCAAGACAACAAGCCAACCTTAAACTTTGACTTTCCAAAACTGTTAGCTTGTGAAATTAATTACTCTTAATTTAGAATGAATTTGAAAAATCTAATCAGACCATTGTTCTTCTGGACTAAAAATTCATCTTGACTAATTTTCTCAAACATTTTCTCAAAAGTCCAATTTTATAACCAAAATGTTCCTAGTGCACAAAATCTTATACTTAGGTGATTTTTGTAATCAATGCAATAAGTGTGCGATTTGGGAAAATATAACATGATTTTTAGTCAATAACAATAAGAAAAAGTGTGTAATAAATGTAACTTATCATTAGGGTATTATCAGTTGAGGGTCTATGGAGAGGATGTATCCAAGATAGTTTTTAGGACACACTAAGGGCATTATGAGTTCCTAATCATGCCATTTAGTTAGATTAATGTACTTGTGGTATTTATGGACTACATGAACTATATTTTTGGACCACATTTGGACTAATTTGTGGTAGTTTTTATTGATGATATCCTAGTTTATTTTGAAGATGAGGAATAGCATGCCAAACATCTTAGGATTATACTTCAAGTTTTGAGAGAGAACAAGTTATATGCTAAGCTTTGTAAGTGTGTGTTTTAGCTGAGAGAGGTCATATTTCTAGGTCATGTTATTTCAATGGATAGGATTTCAATTGATCTTCATAAGGTTGATGTCATATTGAAGTGGGAGTGACCTAGCTTAGTTATGGAGATTATAGTTTTCTAAGGTTTACTGGATATTACAAATAGTTTATCTAGGGTTTCTCTTATATTACTTCTCCTTTAATGAAATTGAGATGTAAAGATTAGCCTTTTATTTGGGATGACAGATGTGAAGTTGCATTTTAAAAATTAAAAGAGAAGTTGACTATTGCACTTGTGTTGGTGATTTGTAGTTTTCTAGGGTTTATTGGGTATTACAAATGGTTTATCTAGGGTTTCTCTTAGATTGTTTCTCTTTTGATGAATTTGAAATGAAAAGTTGTGATGACAAATGTGAAGCTACATTTTAAAAATTGAAAGAAAAGTTAACTACTGCACCTATATTGGTGATTTTGAATACGAGGTTACCTTATAAGGTGTATATAGATGCTTCTCTAAAGGGCTTTTATGTGTTGATATAGGATGAGAGAGTTGTGGTATATGCTTCAAGGCAATTAAGGGCATATGAAGAAAATTATTTGGCTCACGACTTAGAGCTTGCAGTTATGGTTTTCACCTTAAAGATTTGGTGTCATTATCTTTATGGCTAAGTGTTCAGCTATCACAAGTGCCTAAAATATTTGATACATTAGAAGGAGTGGAATATGAGACAGAGGAGATAGATGGAGTTTCTTAAATATTATAACTTTGAGTTGAAATGCTATCCTAGTAAAGCCAATGTAGTTACGGATGCATTGAGCAGAAAGATGCTATACATGGCCAGTTTAATGGTACAAAAGTATAGTTTGATAGAGTTTTTTATAAAGTCACAACGAGATGCACTATTAAAGGCTTTAGTGGGTGCCTACTCTACTATGATCAGTAGTAATATTTGGAGAGAGTTGAAGATGGCTCAACTAGAAGATGAGTATCTTCTTGGGATTCGAGAAGTTGAGTCGAGTTTGACTAGGGTCTTTAGTTTTAATGAGGATGAATTCATGGTGTACTGGGATATGTGTACTTGGTGATGTGGACTTGAGGAAAGTGATCTTGAGTGAGGCTCATTGTAGCAAATATACAATTCACTTGGGAGCTACGAAGATGTACCAGGATATGAAGTGTATTATCTTAATATATATATATATATACAATATAAATATTTTACTTAACTTTGGATCTATTTCACATGTGTACATATACTCCTAAAAAGAAGTGTATTAGTAAGTAAAGGAATAAGGAGATATAAATAACTATCTTTAAAACAAATCAAGTAATAATTAACTAAATAAAATAAGGAAATACATATATCAAGAGAAGAGAAAATGAATGGATAAAGATTGACAAGACTTAGAGAAAAAGAAAAAAAAAAGATAAGTTTGACAAATAGTATAATTTAATAATTATGGATAAGAACTGAGTAGACTTGGTGAAAAAGAAAACAAGAGATAAGCATGACAAGTAGGACAATTTAGTAAGTACTTGCATTTAGAAATTTACTATTCACTACATATACCCTTGTTTCCTTAAAAGAGACAATAGGAATTTTGCTAAAGAGAATTAACAAAAGATTAGAGTAAAAGTTAAAGATCAGGAAAGGTAAGAGTCTCTCTTATTGAGTGAAATGCCCTGTATTTTACACTATTTCAAATATTTTAAAAAAGCATATGTTTACTATTCTTATATATATAACTAATATATGCGTGTGTAGGAATGTATAGGCCTTCATTCATTCAATATTTTATTCAACTTTATTAGAACAAATATTGAATTTGAGAACTCACGTGTGGTTCCAACAAAATACTTGGTATTTTATGTTTTATTAATAATAATCAAAGTGAGATATTCTATTTTTGCTATGGGTATCATTTACTGCCAAAGCATGATTCTTGTAATGCTAAATTCTTTAATATATGTGCCCATCATCCCAACTTTATCAATATGCATATATAATGAATTGTCTGTGCGTATCACTATCTCCAATTTCTATCTACACACACATATATAAAAATTACAATGCTTGTAATCATTATTATAGACTAAAGAATTATATTACTGCACATGATTATATCATTTTCCATTAAAAGTCATATTCGCTTTATTTCATACTTAATTTGCACTATTTATATTTTATTATACTTGTAAATTAAATTATAGATTTTCTAATATTAAATTGTGTTAAAAAGAAGAAGAAGAGAATTTATATAAGGTTATGCAAAGAAAATTATATTGCTACATGCTAGCATCCTTGAGAAAACCCCAATCTAAGTGATAATAGGGTAAGATTTATTATATGGATCCACATCGAGGGACGCCCTGATTATGCTTAGTGCTATATTTAAATGCTTATAATTTTCCATTGCATAGTTACATATATTTCTAATGTAGGGATGAAAATATTTTCTGCTTAATAAGCAGCTGAACATTATTAGTTGAGCTTTAATCTTTTATATCACTCACCTTATTGCATAATGTTCATATGCTGATGAATAAAATATTAGTTCGAATCGAATGGGATACTCTTCACATTCCTGGGATGGGGAGTTTCCCAGTTATTTATAATATAAGTATCCACAATATTGCTAATGTACTTATTAATCCACCTCCACCACCAACTCCGGTTACTCCACCACCATTTTATGAATTCTACACTCCATCAACAGCTCAGTATGATATCCCCCCACCAGAAGACTTTCTAGTGCCACCAGTGCGGGTGTCTGCTCCTCCTATGATTCACATTGACACAGACGAAGACTTCTTGAAGACTTTTGAAGACGTTAATATGAACCAGCCTAGCTCTTAAATTTATAGATATTAATACTATATGGAATAAAATAGCTTAGGTTCACTACTTGATTATATATGATTTTTGGGACTATGATGTAATTATGATGGATGTAAATATTAATATTATGATGATTATCTGATATGAATTATGTGATTATCCTTTAAATTATTTCTTTCCAAATTTCTATATTATAGACACATTTAATTAAAAAAGAGGATTACTATTAGTATCATTTACATGTTTAGTATGAATTAAATATTCCTAATATAAATAAATAGAGACATATTATATAAATTCCTTTGAAATAGCATACTATCTACCATGTGTCTATATGATAATACATAATCTATAAAATAAGTCTTTTTATAAAAAAATATTAGATTTCATATGGAGAATTCGTCTATGATTTAGTGAATAAAGCTAATCTTCTTGCCCTTAGTATATATATACACATATAAATTTTATTCAATTTTATAATTTTCTCTCTCATTTCAAGATTTAGCATTTACTTATGCAATGAATAATTTTTTTTATTAAAAACTATTAATTAGGTAGAGTTTACATGAAGCACCATTAGTGGTGGTTAGGAATGAAGAGAGAGGTGACAGAGTTTGTATCTTGGTGCCTTACATGTCAAAAAGTTAAAATTGAGCACCAAAGACCAATTAAAACATTGCAACCTTGAGAGATTCCTAAATAAAAATGGGACAACATTTTCATGGATTTCATCATTGGATTGCCAAGAACCCAATCGGGACATGATGCTATTTACGTAATTGTGGATCTAGTTACTAAATAGTGATAAATTAATAAATTAATGTGTGATCAGAATTCTAGATGGTGGAATGTTGTTTTAACCCCTTTAGGATGTTAAATGAGCATATTAGAGTGGAAGAATGGTGTTGCAAAGCAGAATGTGCAAGCTTGGTAAGAGTTTCTCACACTGTACCACATGTTGCAGCATGTGTTATATAGGGTATAGCACAGAAACTTGATTAATAAGTTCATGGATCAACTAGTCCAGCTAAAGGAAAAAGAGAGAAAAGAGATATAAGAGAGAGGTGAAGAGAGGTGGAGAGTAAAGGCAAGGAGTTGTATCTACTTGAGGAATTTTTCAGACCTGTTGCTTATTGAGTAAGTCTCGTACCACCTTAACTTCTGATTCTACACCAATTTCTCTTAGTTTAAGCTATTAGGAAATTGAATCTAGAAGTTTTAAGGGGTTCTTTTCTTACCCTATAGTAATAAAAAGACTCTTTAGAGTTGAACTAAGACTTTGTGACTAGTTTGAAAGTTATTTATAAGGCTTTGAAGCTAGAAGCTTAAATTAGTTAAATTTAGTAAGAGAAAATGGGTAAAATTTGGAAATAGTGTCTTAAGACTACAATAAGTGACAAATGAGTTTAGAAAGAATGAAATGGACTTAAGAAGGTTAGTTGGTAGCATTTAGATGTTTAAGTGATGTAATTAGTACTTTTAGTCAATGTGACAATTGACTCTGGGTACTAATATTGTGTAGATTATTGTGTGTAATGCATTGATCAAATAAAAGGAATTTGAGTGAGCAAGTTATACCATGGGTAACCTTTTTAAGAATAAAAGGGTTAAGATAACCATATAGTTTGTTATGTTTATTAAATAGTATAATGGTATAAAAGTAAAGGTGAAAATATAACTTTGATGACTTCAGATTCCTGGATTTAAATGTTTTATAATGTGCATGATTTTAACATTAAATGTGTTTAGGAAATGCATAAATGGTTATTAATGGCTTTCAAATGAAACTGATATATATATATATATATATGTTATACATATAACTATGGTGAAATGCACGTGATGGAAGCATGATCATAGTAATAGGTGGGATTTCAACCTATGCATGTATGTGGATGTGTGTGTAAGCAAAATTTATATGGTTGGGCTTACAACATTAGACATTTAATATAGCATTTTATTGGGATGTTACCATAGGACATTTAGGTAGTTTGGCAACTCCTTAGTACTTGTAAGAGTGCTGTTAGATGTCAATGACACTCCTATTATATGTATGTGTGAAGGGGTAAAACATAGTCCATAAGTGAGATAGAATACTAATCAGTTACATATTTTACATATCAAAACACCAGGTTTTGGCATCAAATTGTGCATATTAGGGTTTCATTCTTGATTTTGGGCTATCCTTTTTGTGAACACTGTATTTTGTCCGGGCATTTTTTAAATTTAATAAAAATAATAATAAATTCAACCAAAAGATATAAAAATACAAAAATAAAATTTAATCCCTTTTAGGATTATATTTTTTTAAAAAAGAAGATCTTTAATTAATAGGGTTTAATTTTATTTTAACCTAGATAATCTTTTGTTGGTTAAGATTTTATTTCATTAAAACAACCAAAAATACAAAAACAAAATTTAATCCTTTTTAGGATTATATTTTCAAAAAAATCATGCTTAAGTCTTGAAAAATCTCTACCAAATTATTCCAACCATTCAAAAATATTAGAAATAAACTTTTGAGAGTTAACTTTTTAAATCTTATTGTCTTTCATAAAAAAATGAATGTATATTTCAAAATCAAATTGCTCTCTCTCTCTCTCTTAATTTGATTAACAAAAAATAATAATAAAAAAATGGGCAGGTGAAATGATGAATCACCTAGTCCTAAATTTCCTTTCACGACAAGAAGATCAGAGGCATGCACAGAGACAGAGCAAAGAAACAGAGAGCGAATACAACACACTTTCGGTTGGAAAGTGAAAGCGAGAGAGTAGACTTGCGTAGACTGAGAAGAGCAGAGCAGATGCATACATAGACATTTTTGGCATAGGCAGAGAGAAGAGGCATGCACGGCAGGAGGAAGACTAGGTATTTTACTTCGATTGGGAAGACAGAAAAGGGACGGAGGGAATCGAAGGAAGAAACAAGAGAGATTTTACTTCTATTTAGGGAGAGAACACGAGAAAGATCTCGAGGAAGAGAGAACAAAGATTGGCGGTGGCAGGAGACGAAATTAGATGCTATGAGAAGGCCAAATCTGGTAGATGAAATTTAGTAGAAGGATTTTTAGTCTAGGAACAAGATCAGTTAGATCTATGTTCTCTTCTTTCGTGTTTGGGCTTCATCTCTGGCTTCCGTTTCTCTAGGTGAGTCATCATCATCAATAAGGTATAAGGTTTGAATTAACAAACTCATGCCAGTCTTGTGGAGGCAATACGATATCTAGAGGTATTTAAAAAAAAGGAGATCTAGAGTTGAAGGGGGATCGGGTGTGGAAGAGAAAGAACTGAGAGAGCTAAGAAAAAAAGGGATCTAGATAGGAGAGGCAGAGTTGAAGAAGGCTAAATCTAGGTTTTAGGAGAGGCTTTGAGTGAGAGAGATTTTGAGGAAAGAGTAGATGGCGAAGGAGAAGACAAAAAATCTGGAGGAAGAAAAGAGATCGAGAACGAGATAGATTCAGTGAAGATCAGGAGTTAAAACAAGGAGCACTAAGAATGAGATTGAAGCAGAGACCGAAGAAGTAGAATGGGAGGACTGATTGAACCTAGAAACTAAAAGTGAAGTTGACACCATTTCGGTAACAATTTTGAGATTAATTTACATGCTTTAAATTTTAGTTTCTGATTTTAAGTTTGATTGGTTTTGGAATGTACCAATTCATTTGTAAGCCTGATTTCTAAAGATTAGAAACTGGTCTGCATTATTTAAGCAATTTTTAGGATATGCTTCATACAGTGATCAGATATATAGATTAAGTGTTGAGAATAATTGGTTTAATGTTTATTAAAGGTTTATAGTGGGGTTGATTTTGTTTGTTGCTGCAAGAATAATGCTGGATTAAGCACTCTGTTCATATGATTCAATTGCCTTGCTATGTGGTAGAAGAGATTTAGTCTCAAATTATGCTTTTGTTCATGATTGAGGTTGACTTCACAGTGTATTATCTAGCACTTTGTTAAGGGAATGCTGTGATCTTGCTTTAAAGATTTGTTTAATGTGATTAATTTATTCAAAATTTGGAAGGGAGTGTGCATGATCTTCACTTGGGATAGATGTTCCTATTTTCTTCATCCAGGTTTTTAGTTGTACTGTTGCAATTGATGTTTTTCATTATAGCTGTAAAGCATGTATAATGCATACTTAGTTGGGTTTAGCTTGAAAGAAAATGCCTAAATAAAATTCTTGCAACTTTTCTGATTATGTTTGAGTTGGTTTTGATTTATTTCCATGATGACTTTGATTCAAATATTAAAGAAAATCCTGTTGTTAGACCAACCCAAACCTTATTTGCATCTTGTTCTTCTTCTTTTTAGGTTGAGATATCAATTTGCTTTTAATTAGAGGTGAATTCGGTAATTGGTGGCAGCGTCATCATGTGAATATCATTTTTAAGTTTAAACAGTTAGATATTTGTGCCATTATCCATGTTACTTCCTCTCTAAATATTAGCCAAGCATTAGGCCAAATTTAGATTTTTTTTAAAAGAATATATCTTCAAGTTGAAAGAATAGTGAATTATTAAAATAATTTATTTCTCTATTCCTTCCTTTGCCTTTATTGCATAAATCATTTAGCCAACCTTAATATTATGCACCAATTGTAAATACAAATATTTCGATTACCTTTTTTTCGTGTGAAATTTTAAGAATTTTTATAAGCATTTAGAGTGATTTCATACCTCGTAAATCAATAAGATTTTGCAGGTTTGGTGATCAATCTTGTATATATTAATATAGGTTCCAAAGACCTATCATTAAAATTAACTCTCTTTTTATAATTTAAATCCATAAAATATTTAAGTGTCATGTGAGATTTTAAGAATATTCTTGAAGACTTAAATTAATCACATCATCATGTAGGATAGTAAGTCCTCGCAGATGTTGCGATTATTAATGTGTATATATTAAATAAATAAATAATTTTTTATAAATAAAATACTAAACATTTTTTATATAAATTAAATTAATGTATTTAAGTTATAATCACATTTACTAATTATATCTTTTATTCATGTGAGATTTTTGAATCTTCATAGATTTCTAAGATAATCGTACTATCGTACGAGTCAATAAGACTCTGCAGATATAACGATTAAGTTTTTAAAGAAATATGTAAATTATATACATACATAATAAATCAATTAAATTGAAATATAGTTAAAAGCATATTATTTAATCTTTTATCGTGTGAGATTTTGAAATCTCCACAGATATTTAAGATAATCATATTACCGTATAAGTCAATAAAGCTTTGTAGGTATAATGATTAAGATTTTTTTTAAAAAAAAGGGTATATGTACATACATGCTTAAAAATTATTATTAATACTTAAAAATATACATAAGAATATAAATAAATAAATTAACTTGTTAAATTCTTTATCGTGTGAGATTTTCAAATCTCCACAGATATTTAGAAAAATTGCATTACCGTATGAACCAATAAGGTTTTGCAGGTATAACGGTTAAATTTCCAATAAAAATAAAAAAATAATTTAAACTCCTCATCTTTTTCTTTTTCTTATTCCAAAATTTTAAAAATTGAGAAAATAATTGAAATTAAACTATTTTTGCAATTTAAAACACACATCAAATTTTAGAAAATTATTTTATGTGCAAAATGGTAAAGTATTTCTAATTAATTTCTTTTCAAAAAGATATTTTCACCAACGAATTAATAATCTCGAACTATGTGGACTTTGATCCCTGTCGTAGAGTACGTAGGCCTCAGAGTTTGATTCTGAATTAAGTCCTTCCATTCTAATTTTTATATCAAACACATGTATAAAAAATGGATAATTAAAATATAAAATCATATTAATATAGCACAATAAACTTCAAGTAACTATTCTTACAAACGAGTGTTGTGGGGTGCCTAATACCTTCTTCACACTTAATTGACTCCTGAATCTATTTTTTTGATTTTGTAGTCCATCCTTATTCTTCTTTAAATGGTTTTTCAAGATTTTTTTCAAAATTTTGGTGGCAACTCCCATTCAACCGGTTTCCGCCCCGAAGGTTAGAACCTCTGCTCTCGCATGCCATTCGTATCGCATTTTCTAGTGCGACACTTTCTATTTTGATCTTGTGAACCTTAATCTTGCTATTTGGTGTTGAAATGTCACTTCCAAAGCCTAATTTAATATCTTGGGCATTATTTCTTTTCTCTTCCTTTTTAGTTCTCCTTTCAGAATTTATTTAGTCTTTGTGTTTTTATTTTCAAACTTTGAGAGGGAAATTTTGGAATCAATGATCAAAGACTAGTCAACATTCTTGGAGGAATTTAAGAGGTGGCAAATGAAGCATTGAAGAGGAAGGCTAGTTGTTGCCATTTACTCATATTTAATTGAAGAAGAATTAAATAAATAAATATCAAAGAGCATGGGAAGCATTGAAGGACACATCATCAAGGCCAAAAGGGAGCATGAGGGGTGTGACTTTAGATCTGATTTGAAGAAGCATATGTGGCATCTGATTAGGAGCCAAGAGAAGTCACATTTTCTACACATTAGTCACATGTTCCATGCTTAGTGTTTCAGCTCTTTTAGGTGCCACATACACCTCATTTTCCAGCTATATTTAGCTCATTTCTAACTCATCTCTACCCATTTTCAGATCTAGACTTGCCTTGTTTTTATCACTACTCACATTTTTCACACATACTTAATCTCTGGATTTTCATTGAGACTCATTCATTCACTTTCTCTCTTCATTTCCTCTCAAGCCTCATGTCTAGATTTCATTTTCCTCAAGTCTAGAAATTTGTCTAGCTCATCTTCATTCTTCCAGATTCATTTCTTCTTCATCTAATCTTTAGATTTCGTCCATATCATTCCATTTTCCAAATTTTGTCCATTGATTCTTCTTCTTCCATCATTCATTTCATCTATACCATAGCTTCTTCATTTTCCATATTTGTTCATCATCTTGCATCATCCATAGAGGTCATTCATGCTCAAGAACTCAACAAAGTCTTGGAGAGGAGCATGAGTGATTGAATCTTCATTGAGCTCCAAGGAAGATGAACTTGTGATTTGAGATTTCCATATTTGTTTTCCTCACTTGTAGTTTCAATTGTTCAATTTCTTCTTCTTTCTTTTGGATTTGAAATTCTATAGCTATTATTTATTGATTTTTGATTCCATTTCCTTATTAAGGTTTATAATTTTATTTTAGTTCTAGAATTTACAAATTCATTTGAATGTTTTTGAATATGTTCATACGTTTTTGGTGTTCTTATTTAGATTTCTCTATGTCTCAAGCTAGATCCATATAGGTTTATATAAATTTGGTTTAAGAAGTTTTTTCACCACTTAATTTAGTCTGAATTATGTATGAATGAACAAGGTTGAATCACATTATTAATCTTGATTTACTTAGCTTAAATACTTAAGTGATCATTGAGTTCAATGATTCACAACACTTTGAAGGTTTTAAAGTATTCTCTATTAAGCTAATTGAGATTATTTGTGTGGTTGCAAATTTAGAATTGAAGGATTATCACAAAGGATTCTAACTTGAGCTCATCATCTCACATGTTCATTTCATCACATTAAAATCTGAAATCATAAACATTTACTTCTTGCACTTTTATACCTAGTTAAATTATTCTTCATTCTTTTAACTTGTTGGCAATTGGTTTGAAAATTTGTGTGCATTTTCTCTCTTGGGAGATGACCTAAAATGCTTCCAACAACATTCTAGATTTTATTGATAGCCTAAAGCAACTTAGGGCTTCATCAATTGGTATCATTGTCGAAGTGCAACTAGCCATATAGATTTTCAATTCAATTGCCATTTTAATTTGTGTTACATTTTGCTCAAATATGGAATTTAGTGTTTTATAGTGGCTAGATGTAACATTCCGAAATTTTAAGACTCGAATTTATTTAAAAAAATAATAAAATAAAATATCTATAATTAAATTAAAATTAAGAATAATTTGATAGAGGTCCAAAGTTTGAATTTTATTAAGCAAAAGTTGGGTTTTATTTTATTTTTAACTATGAAAAAAATTACCAAAGTTGACCTGGGTTTTGTGCTATAATAAAAAATATTGGGTCCTTTCTTGTAATTTTCTCCAAAGTCTTATATCAGCATTTTAAGGGGAAAACTAACGCAGAAACACAGAAATGAAACAAGGAAAAAAAAAGAAAGAAATGAATGGGAGAGAGGAAGAAGAGAAAAGAAAGAGAAGGAGTTAGGCTTGGATCTAGGAGGCTTTGTGATCGTTACGAGCTCGGCTACACAATAGGTAAACTCCTTACTTCAATCATCTTCCTTCCCTCTTGGTTTTCTTCAATTTTTGGAAGAGAAAATTTCTAGATTTTGATTCTAAAGGCTTTATTCTTATAAGCTTTTGTTTCTTTGGATCCTAGGGAGGATGTTTTGAGTTTCTATATAATGTTCTAATGTTTTGAGTGGATAATTGGATGAAAAGAGGTGTTTTGGGCACAAATCAAACCCCAAGAGGTTGGGTTTTGCTCTTCAATGATTTAAGTCTATTGATTTAGTTATAATTTTACCATTTGAGCCCAATAAGATTTAAATTAAGGTTTGGTTTTCATTATAAGGGCTAATGGTGAAAGTTGGTGACACTAAGTGAAGGTTTTTAATTGATTAAAAATTATATAAATTAGAAATTAGCCTAGTGATGGCTAATAAATAGTTTTGGTGGTTAAGTGATACTATGTGAATAGTTGGTTTAATATATGGACCATTAGGATTGATTATGACTCATTAACTCAAGTTGTGTGGTATGAGTTATAGTCCTCATTAATGCTATTTATCATGATAAGTGATATGGATCACTTATATGTTGTAGGGAATTGTTAGTGAAACTTATTGAGAAGTTAAGGAACAAGACAAATCCTATTTTGTACAAGAGGAACCCTTTTGGTATCAAAAGGTTGAGGTAACAGGGGAATTTATATTTCTTATTACTTTGTTTTAGCTATTTTTGAATAAATATTACTAGCTATCATACATTACATATTTTAAAAGATTAAATGTGCTTTATAAGGGGTTATGGGGTACTACTTTGATTATAGTGACAATGTGTTTTGTAATTATTTCACAACAATGTTTTTATGGAAATGAGATTTGTTTGCATGTATTATAATCATAAGGAATAGAAGTTGTATTTAAGGAAGTGTAACTAAGGTACCTTAGATAGGCTAAGGAACCGTTTAAGGGAGATTTATAAATGTTATACTACTTTAGAGTGTTGAAGTGGTCAATATTTAGGAAACGTAAACATGAATAAAAGGCATGATCTCGGTGGGAGTTCACTAATGAGAAGGTGTGGACTTTTGATATTCTATAGCACATTGCCAGTACTCAGTGTTGCCTTACGTATTGTGGGCTCAGTGCACTAAAGTGGTTAGTGTATTGAGTGTTCGACATCTCTTAGTAGGGGAGGGAATCCGACATATGAAGTGTGAGGTTGAGTGCGTAGGCCAAGGTAGCTCTTACATGGAGAGTAAGTCGGGCTGGCTTTAGGAGGGAGTTAGCTTTGACTGCTCAGGATTCATGTCGAAGGGGCATAGGCGGTTCAGTGGATTAGATCATGCCTTAAACTATGTTTTGTGCCTGTGGAGGTACAAGTGAGTATAAGGTTTACCTGCGAGTTAAATAGTGCCAGGGGCCATTTTGTTGGCTATGGAAGGCTATGCCGGCCTATGTCATGCATTCATGCATTTTAAATGGTTAAATTATATACTATATTAAATTTATTATTTGTTTATTCGATTATGGCTTACTTTGTAATAATCAATGTAGATTTCTTTGTTACTGAGATTGTGGTTGTCTCATCCCTTTCTTTACAATATTTACAGGTCTAGGTGAATGATCTATTGGTAGATGGGGAAAAGAGTTAAGATAGGGGTTTGCCTGTGATTTGTAAAGAACCACAACTCCTTTCTTTTGAGCAAGTACATTGTAATGTATTTAGGATTAAGGTGCTAGTAGGATGTGATTATATATATGCGTGTGAATATGTGTGGATTGTATGGCTTGTGTATAAATTTTTGTTTGCTTGTAAACTTGTGGCTAGAAAACTTAGCTATGGTGTGTGGTTTTGATGAATTTATTTAGTAGATCAAGTTTTCACTATAAGCAAATATTTATTTTGGTATATGTGTGATTTCATAAGCAAATGCAAAGTGGTTGCATTGTAATTGGTGTGCTATGGACAAACATACACTTTGGATAGAGAGAGTGGGTGCATGGGCCCCACAGATCTCTGAGCCAAGTGAAATTTTTAGCGTGTGTGTTCATATGTGTATATGATATTTGGAATGGTTTTTAGCCACTCTTGTGTGATTTGTGAATTTTCGAGGCATAGGGTCCATTTTTGAGAAATGGCACCCGAGTGGTCAAATTTTGGTATAAAGGGTTTTTCTATCATTTAAATATTCTATTAGGTGTTTTTAGTCCTATTTGACATGTCCAAAGTGTTTTCACAGGTTTGTGACCATTAAGATGAGATTTGGACAATTTTGAAAATGGTTTTTATCAAACAACTATACTTTTTACATCCAGGTGTCCAAATCTCAATCCGACCGTTGGATTTGTCTAAAATTTGGTTCACAAGTAAAAATTTTTATAAGCTTCATGTGGGATTTGGAATCACATTGATCAGACATCAAATAGAGAAATGACACACTCCAGAATTTGGTCCGAAACTGTCATGTTACTGTCATGACAGCAACAGGATTGATGTTGGGACATGCACGAATTTTGATCCAACTATTGGATCTTTTTGAAATTTAGTACACTTATAGTAGTCTTTGAATTTGACGTGTAGGCTTTAGAATCGCTTCGATCGGAGGTCGGATGATAAAATGGTGCACCCTAGAAATTAGTCTGGAGGTGCTGTCATGACAGTAAAAATGACCAAAATTTTAACATGTCTAATTTTTAATCTGACCGTTGGATTTTTTTGAAATTTGGTACACTTATATTACCCTTTAAATGTGACGTGTGAGTTTTAAAATTACTTTAATCGGAGGCTAGACAGTGAATCGGCACCTCCCGAAAGTTTTCCCGGGAGGGCTGTCATGACAGCAAAATTAATGTTGTCATGACATCAATTAATTGCCCCTGTTTGCCTTATTTGCTTTCATGTGCTACATATTAATCCTTTAAAATTTTCTAAGAGGTTTTATATGTGTGTTTTTCTATTATGTAAATTGTTATTGATTTAAATGATTTGTTTCTTAAGTTGGTTTTAGGATCAACTCCTTAACCACACTTAGTTTATTTGAATTGTGTGATTTTTGGATAACACTCGAGACAAGTGTTACATTAGAGCTTTTGATTGAGCATTTGGTCATCTCTTTGATCAAGTTAGCTACTAGATTTTGTCATTTCAATACTAGTTCTTGATGTGGGTTACAAATCGCATAAGGGTAGTTCATTTGCTTGCAAAGCTGTGAAAGCTACTTTGGCCAGATTTTGTGCATGAATTTGGTTAAAGTATAATTTCCACTCTCCTCATCATTTTATGCTGGTTCTTGTTTCATTGTGTTCCTTAATGTCTTTAGAGTCACTTTGCTATTGAACACATTCACTGATTTTGCCATCCAGTCGGTTGAACACTTGCATATGTGAAATAGGGTTCACTGGAATTTCCATTGTTGTAGATCAAACTTTTGTAAAATACTAGAAGGATTCACAAGGAATTTTCACCTAAATTTGGATTGTATGACATTTGGTATGTTAGTGTTTTTTAGATAAAAAAATTGGAGCAATTTGATTCTGGACCAGAGAGTTGTGCCATCAAGAAGCATACAAAATCCTCTGTTGGCCCTATTGTGCATTCTAGGAAGATAAGGGTGACTTTGAATGAACATAACTTTTTCCCTACTTACTGGATTTGGTTGAAATGTTTCTTGGATTTATTTTAGTGTGTTAGCTTCATTTTTTGTGTTTTCAGTTTTTGCTAATTCATTCATTTTCAACTTCAAAAAAATTCTACAAAAAAATTTTGCCAATGTGTTTGATTCTGCCTTTTGTGAGAATTTATTTAATTTTTATTTCTTAATTTTTCTTGCTTTTAGTAGCAATTCTTTGGTGCTTTGAGCATTGTACATCTTGTAGAACTTGCAAAGAACTTAGGGAGAATTATATTCAATGTAGGGACTAATATCTTGAGTTCTTTGCATTTTCTTCTTCTTTCTCTAATACCTTAATTGATAATTCTTTGATTTTAGATAGCATGGTTGACTACTTGCATGCTAATAATCATGATATTCCTGTTAAGAAGAGCATTAAATAAATGGTTGCACCCATAGACACATTTAGGGCTAGCGGCTAGTATTTGAATTTGCAAGAGCATAGTGAATATGAGATTAAACCTTCTTTGATAAACGCCTTACCAAAATTTCATAGACTTGCAGGTGAGGACCTAATAGGCATTTGTAAATTCTTGAGAGGTTTTGCTCCACTATGAAGCCACCACCAGTAAATTTGGAGAATCTCATGCTCAAAGTGTTTTATTTCACACTTGAAGGCAAAGCCATCACTTGGTTCAACACTCTTGCAACAAGGACTATGAATTCTTGGGTTGAAATGAGAAATTGCTTCCTTGAAAAATATTTTCTAGTAACAAAGTATTCTCAATTAAGGAAGCAAATCATAGGAATTTAACAATTTCCTCAAGAGTCTCTTTCTAGGAATTGGATGAGATTCTTGGAGTGCTTGTTAGGTGTCCCTATCTCAATATGGGGAAGGAATTCTTGGTTGATTATTTTCATGTGGGACTCCAAATTCATGATAGGGAGACTATTGATGCTGTTGCAAATAATACTCTACTTTATCGTCTATCTAATGAAGCTTGGGAATTGTTGGAGAAATTGGCCAATAACAACTAACAATATAGCTCAAGGGAAAATGCAAGAGGGGTTTATCAAGTGTATTCTTCTTCCATTCTAAATGCTCAACCTGAAGACATCTACTCTCAACTTGATTTTCTAAAGATGTCCATTGCAAGTCCATCTCAACCTCAAGTGTCCTCTGTGTAATATCCTCACTCTATTAACCACACTTAACAAATAAAGCTCAAGGTAATCGAAGGATTATCTTCGAGAAGTGATTACTAAGTTTTTAATTCAAAAATAAGGGATCCCAAGTTTTTCTAAATAGAAATAAGTTAACATCAATAAAAATCTTCCGTGTCAGAGTAAAAATAAGTTTCAAAAGCATTGGATACCTCAGAGGAGTGAAAGAAGTCGAAAATAGTGAAGCATAAATTATGTGCTGAAAAACAGAGTAGTGCGTCGTCGCGGGCGCACTCTGCACCACGGCATGTTCCTCTCCGTGCCACACGCTGTGGCTTAGATGCCATGTGCCACGGCGTGTTGCACGAAAATCCATTGGTTCTGCTGTCAAATTGACAGCATAATCAGGGAAATTTTGGCTCTCTCTGATTCTCCGTCTGACGTTCGAATGACGTGATTTAAGTGTCTACGAAAAGCTCTTTTCTTGTACTAGCTAATGGCATGGGTTTCACTTCCAAAACACATCACACCAGGAAGTTAGACACCGAAACACAATTTGACTACTTTTCAACACTTTTACACACAATGAGTGTCCAAAACCCTCAACAAGTGTCTTTCCTAACACCTAGACCATGTCTAATAGACCTAAGACTACCAGTATAACACGTCACAAGCATCGAAAACAACATTATAATTAAAATTCACTCCTCAACCCCAACTTACCAAAAAAAAAGGGGGAGGTAAAATGGCATTGCATTTAACTTCAATCATTCAAACATGCTCAAAACTTCACTTTTACACTTGCACTAGTATTTTGGCCCTATAAACATATATATGACAAAAATACACACAGGCTAAGGGCCCAAAATACAATTTTAACATTTCCAAACCAAAATAGTGCAAGTATGGTAATATGCATCCTAGAATTGGCAAACATATGTTATTACACAACTACATCAAAACTAGAGGCATACAAGAAGGAGCGTACTAATTCCCCACTTCTTTAGTCTCCTCCCTCTCAACACCAGAGCTAAAGCCTAAAAAGTATTAATAAGAGGGGTGAGTCTAGCCACTCAATAACTAAGGTTAAACCTATCCTATGTAGTTATATATCAATTATAAACAAATACATGCACAAAGAGATCAAACTTATAAAACATATACCTATATATCACATTTTATCACTTATAGCTTTATTACTCACATAGCCAGGTGCATTGTCTCCATATTCTCAGACATGAGACAAGACCCATACTCTTGCAACTTGCCACCACTTAGCACGTGTGACACCTTATATATTTACTTAGGCAATGATCAACCAACCTTATATCCTCCTTATTTCCTCAAACTGAAACCGTGAGTTATAACACTAATTAGGGCTCCGTCCGTGTGACTAGACTACCCAAGCTCACTAATCGTGAGGTATGACCCAGCCAAAGATCACATAACTCACTCTCAGACCACGGCTTCCCCTATTCTCGAATCCCTGGGGTGTCTAATACCCTAGGCTATTCCTCATTGAACTGGTAGAGATAGTTAGGTTTTAGTCCCTCAAAAAATTATGGGACAGTCCCTCGACAAACAATAAGATAAGGCTAATTGGAGGCAAATTATGGAAGAACATATAATCCAAATTGGAGGCAACACCCTAATTTCAGCTATAGAGGCAACTAAGAGGTGATTCCACCTAACAACACTCAAGTTGTCCCCATTCAAGAAGATAGAGGTGATAAGAAGATGCATTCTTACCTTGAGAAGATGGGGAATACCATTATTAACATTAGCCAAAAAATGGAGGATTTTTAGCTTAAATAGAAGGGAGTGGATTCCATAAAATTTAAAAGCCCATGCTGGTTACTGTTTCACGGAGTTTGTTTCCTAGAATGTCCTTTTTGCTTATAATTGTTGGAACATTTAGAAAGATAGATGCAAGATGCTTTTCCAAGCAAGGGATGAAGACTCTATGGAAGATCCATTTTCTTTTCTCTTTAAAGTAGCTGCTGATGTCAAGACTTTAACCCAAGTTGAAAATCATGAGGGTCTTCACTCTATTGATCATCCTCATCAGTCTAGAATAGATGTCATTAGCTTGGAGATGGATGGGTCTGTTCTTATTGATGGGTGTAGTATGTGTGGTAGAATTCTGAGAGATAGCATTAGGAATTGGATTTTAAGTTTTAATCAAAAGCTAGACTATGTTCCTGCTGGCATTGTAGAAATTTATAGGATATTCTATGGGTTGGAATTATGTTAGAAGAAGGGATTTAGAGCTGTGGAGGTATTTTGTGATAGTGCGTATGCTATCTCCACTATCACAAGGGACAACCATAGTTATCATCCCTTTTGTGATATAATAAAGGCTATGAGAAGACTTCTGCTTAGGAATTAGAAGGTTAACATTCAATTTTTTGTATAGAGAGGAGAACAAGGATGCTAACTATCTTGCTAAGTTAGCATATAGTATCCCTTGTGATTTTAATGTGTATTATTTAGCTCCTCACTAGGTTTCTTTTTGGTTCCTTATAAGGGCTCTTTTGCCTTCTCTTTCTTTGGTTTTTCATAGTTTATAATTGTTTACTTCTTTGTAAATGAAGTTTCCCTTTTTACTAAAAAAAACATTAGCCAAAAGATTAATTCTCATGTTTCCAATTCTGATTCTCAATTTGATATGTTGATTAAGAGGTTGGATAATCTTGAAACAAGGCAACAAAGTACAAAGAACATTTGTGCAATTGAGTTGAGAAGTGGGAGAGTTCTTCAAGATGTGTCTCGGCCTTCTCTAGAAAATTCATGCTTGTGAAGATGTCATGCCTCTTGTTTCTAATGTTCCTCAAGTGATTGATGATGAGGATGATTCCATAGAAGAGATTGTGGTTGGAAACCACATTGTGGGAGCTAAAGCTAATTACAACTCTCGTGAAATTCAAGAGGAATTTAGCTTAAAAGGGACTAAAGGTAATAATGATGTAGCCATGGTTCTTAAAGCTTCCAAGACAAATGAAATTAATTCTTTTAAGCCTAAGGAGAAAGAGGTGTGGGGAAGTAGAGAGCCACCTAGAGAATACCAACTTGGGGATCCTATCCCTAAAGACATTCCATTTCCCAAGGCCTTGACTGAATTTGTCAAGGAGAATTAAGATGATGAAAAGCAAGACATCTTTGATATGTTAAAGAAAGTTAAGGTGAACATTCCATTTCTTGACATGATCAAGAGTATGCCAAAGTTCTTGACAGAGTTGTGCACCAACAAGAAAGGGTTCAAGCCTCTTGCCACAATTTAACTTAGTCACTCCATAAGTGCTATCTTTAAGCCTCAACTACCTATCAAATGCAAGGATCCAAGGGCATGTGTGATTCCAATTCAAATTAGAAATGTGAAGATTCAAGAAACTCTTATTGATTTGAAAATTGCCATAAATGTGATGTCCACTCATATTTTCACATCTTTAAAGATAGGAGGATTGAAAGACTCTGGTGTGATCTTGAAACTTGCTGATCGAAGGACAAGGAAGCCTAAGGGAATTTTAGAAGATATCTTAGTGAAAGTTCAAGACTTAGTGTTTCTAGCTGACTTTTATGTGCTCTATACATAAGAGGAAGGACAAGTCACACTCATTCTTGGGAGACCATTCATGATGACCTCAAGTACCATCTTGAACATGAAGGAAGGTAAACTCACTATTGCGTTTTTGGATAGAAAAATTGAGTTTAATATCTTTGATAGCATTAAACATTGTTATGTTGAGTATAGCCTTCATTGTGTTGATATTATTGAGGATACACTTATTGATGAGGTCTCCATGCTTCCTAGTTGTGGAAATGATGATTCCTTGCTTCTTTCTACTTGTTCATGTACTCATAATTTTACTTTTATGAATTGCAATTAGATGGTTTCAATTCTGTTTAGTTTGAAAGGGCATGATACTTTGCATTCACATGAGCATGAAAACTTGAGTGACATATGTGATTCATCCCATATTGATCACATTGAAGCATATGACATTTCTACTTCTATTCATGAACATACTCTTCTTTGTGTGATTTGATTGCTTTGGATGAATTTCATGATTTAAGTAATAATTCTGGAATTTCTTGTGCATAATTGTTTATATCAAGTGATGATAGTGCATTGAAACATTATGATGGCTTTAGTTCATCTTTTCCATGTCACATGACACCACATTACTTGTGAACAATGTATTTTGTTCAAGAATTTTTAAATAAAAATAATAATAAATTCAACCAAAAAATAAAATTTTAATAATAGAGATGAAATAAAAAATATATTTTAATTAATAGGATTTAATATTTTATTTTAAGCTAGATAATCTTTTGTTAGTTAGGATTTTATTTCTTTTAGTTAATTAAAACAACTAAAAAAATAAAAAAATAAAAATAAAATTTAATCCTTTTTAGGATTATATTTTTCAATAATAATAATAATAATCTAACAAAATTAAAAAATCTCCCTTAAATCTTTAAAAACTCTCTCCCAAATTAGCTCAACAATTCAAAGATTTGGAGAATCAGTTTTTTTTAGAGCTCAATATTTTTAAATTTCTTTCTTTAAATCTTGTTTTTTTCCATTAAAAAAAGATATTTTTTTAATTCAAAATCAAATTTTTTTCCTCTTAATCTAATTTCTAAAATTAATAAACATAATTAAAAAGTGAAAAAAAGAGTTATAGTTTTAAATATATATATATATATATAAACCAAAGGGTTAAACACTGGGTTTAACCCATCGATTTCTAACCCTTCATTTGATTAGACACGGGAGCGAAGGAAGTAGAGGAACTCAGAAGAAAATGCGAGAAAAGCAGAAAAGAGGAAGGTCTTCTTGAATGAAAGGCATACTTGCACAGGCAAAGAGAAGGGACCAGAAGCAGAGAGAGTAGACGTACACGAACACGACAAACACACAAACACAGCAGACGCACATACATAGCAAAGATGAAAATGCAATGGAAGGAAAGGAAAAAGCAAAAGATAGAGACGGCAATGCAGAGAAAGATTTGAGACTAAAGTGTGTGAGATTGGAGGAGCAGATAACGGTGAGTAATCATCCATCCCTTCTACTCTCTATATAAAGCCTGGGACAAAGTATAGAAGAGAGATCGAGAGTATGAGAGCAAAAGAGAAAAGGGCATCTGGACTTTTTGAAAAAGAGCTGGGTTTTGGGGATTTCTAAAAAGGAGACCAAGAGAGGGATTTCTAGAAAGGAGACTGAGAGAGCTAAAAAAAAGGAAAAAGGGATTTTTCAAAAAGGATCTGGGTTTTGGGGATTACTGGAGAGGAGACCGACAGAGCTAAAAAAAAAAGAAAAAAAGGGATCTAGGTTTTAGAAAGGGAAAAGGTAGAATCAAAGAGGGGAAATCGAGTGTGATTCAGGCAAAAGCAGAGAGGCAGATTTGGGATATCAAGAGGAGGAAGGGGCATTGCACAGGTTCTCTAATCTGTTTGCTTTTTGATCTAGAATGTTTTATATTTGATTTTGATTTCTCATTTCCAAAAAAATTTTATGTTTAAATATCACCAAGCTTTGATCAAAGTTAGGGACCGTGAGAGATTTTCAAATATGAGATTGATGTTTGTTTTAGAAAGGATTCAATTAATATATCCTGTTAGTTCTGTGATAAATCCTTTGTGTGTATATACTTTGTTAGAATGGATAGATAAAGAATTTGGCACGAGGTTCTCTGTTCTAACTTGTACTATTAGGATGCTTGTGCTGCCTCAATTATTCATGCATGTTTAAAGGTATCTAAATTTCAAAAGATGGATTTTTTGCATTTTTCTTGTCACTATTTTGGCTGAGAAAAAAATATAATGATGAAATTGCTTGATTGCATTTGGTCTTGGACTATTCTAGTTACAAGTTTGATCATTGATGGTTGCTCTCTAATTGTTGTAGTTAATCATTTTCAGCAAGCCTTTAATATGTATTACATATAGGTGGAAACTCCAAATGACAATATGATTTGCTATCCTAAATGTTTGATCAAGTTTGGGCATTATATTGTCACATTTTTTTTGCTCTAAATCAGTGAAGAAATTGATGTATTTGTTCTTAAAAGTAAAAAGATTTTAGATAAAGATATTGCCTGCTGTATTGATTAGTTCAAATTGATTGTTGGTGTACTCCTATCATGTTTTGGCCAAGGACAATGAAGAAATTGATATGGTAGTTGTTTAAAAAAGAGAAACTCACAATAACATTTTTGTGTGGTCATAACTTGTTTGAACTAATTTTTGGATATATTCTTGCCATGGTTTTGTCTTAAACAGGAAGGAAATGTTGTGATTATTAGATTGGATGTTGAATTAGATTTTAAATATTTTTTTAGCATGAAAAAACATATGTGTGGCCACATATTTCTAGTTTATATATCAATCCAAAGGTCTTTTGCTCGTCTACACTGATGTTATAATTGGACAAGTTTCCTTGCACTTTCTATTATTACAATGTGCTTTATTCTAATGTTAGTATGACAAAGGTTGAAAAATAAACTGGATTTATCTTACAATTGAGATAAAAAAGAAACTGATGATGATGATGAATTAGGGGTTATATTTGTCAATTATTTATCTGCCATGTGAGATTTTAAAGGTCTTCGTAGGCATTTAAAATGATCTTGTATCGCATAAATTAATAAGGTTTCACAGGTATGAGAATAAAATTTATATATTAAATATGGGTTCCAATTGCCCATCATTAAAATTAACTCTCTTTTTATAATTTGAATCAATAAGATATTTAAGTTTCATGTGAGATTTCAAGAATCTTCGTAGAGACTTAAATTAATCACATCATCATGTGGGATAATAAGTTCTCGCAGATGTTGCGATTCTCAATTTTTGTAAATAATAATATAATACACATTTTAAAAACATTAATTAACCAAATTAATGTATTTAAATTATAATCACATTTACTAATGAGATCTTTTAGTCACGTGAGATTTTTGAATTTCCATAGACCTCTAAAATAATCATATTATCACATGAGTTAATAAAGCTCCTCAGGCATAACGATTAGGATTTCACATAAAAAATATACATTATGTATATACACATGATAAATCAATTAAATTAATAAAAACATATTTAAGTAAATATTATTTAATTCTTTTCTCGGGTGAGATAAAAAAATATATGTATATACATGCTTAAGAAATTATTATTAATACATAAGAATATAAATAAATAAATTAAATTGTTAAACTCTTTTATTGTGTGATATTTTTAAAGGGAGAATCAGTCTAAAGTCCCATGGAAGCACTTTAAATACGCTGAGGTCCCATGAATTTAAGAAATAGCTGCCAGGTCCTTAGGGACCTAAGGGTAAATAAATCTGAAAGTGAAATTACCCATTTGCCCTCTATTTGAAATATGAAAAATTGGTCTGCTTCCCACTAACCCACGAAACTGAAGACGGTTGTGTCTTCCTCATTCTGTGTACTCCAGAGCTAACGACCGAGCACTATTCTCATGGTCGCATTCCATTGGAGAAGACTGTCATGCCGTTAGAGAGTGAAAAACTCGAAGGAGTAAAGAACGAGATTTGCTCGCTCCTGCTTCGACGACTCATATTTGCCCTAATCGCCATCATCGAACTGTCTCTGCCGTCCTCTGCCACCGTCTCGCCACCACAGGTTCAACTGCCATTCATTATGCATTTTCTTCTCCCATTATTCCTTTCTTTGTTCTTTTCTTTTTTTAGCTGGTATCTTGATTGTGACTTTAATTTTTTGCATCTTCGTTTTCGCACATAACTGTAATTCTCCGTCTCTGTTTTTTTGCTCGTATGTCAGTTTTCTTCTCACTGTAATTCACCGTCTCTGTAATCCTTCTCAGCCTGTACCTGGCCATCCTCAGCAGAATCCCTACGTTTCTTCTTCTCCTCCTTCTTTGTAGTTTCCACCTAATCTGATTCCTTACCAGCATCAGCTTGTAGAGCAGCATCATCGTCCCCACTTCTCTCTTTCTTCTTTTTCTTCTTTTCTTTCTTTTCTTCAGCAACAGGAAGCTTTTGCATTTCCTCATCCACAGACACACCGTGAGGAGCTTGATGGAAGCCTCCAACTCCCTTCTTCCAATCTTTGTCATAGCTTTCTATCTTTGGCTTTCCTTTAGTTGAACTGGCAAGTCTACCTAGTTCGTTGCCTTCAAGACTCCTTAGGCATGCTTCAAGCTGTGTGAAAGTATATATAAAAAATGGTAGCAAGTGACAACAAAAGTAGGAGAACTAACTAGAGAATAGCACAAGCACCTTGGCTCTGTTTTTCCAATCCCATTGAATTATGTTGACCATGTCCAAGAGCATCTTCCATAATCACCAATTCTGTCTTTGCAACAAGTGACCGAGAAATTTTACCCTTAAAGTTTTGAGCAGGCTGACCAATTAATAATGCATAATAAATAAGCTCATATTTTGCGGTAGCATGCTTAGTCTTTAGGGCCTTAAAAGAGAGTTCAGCACCAAGTATCTGTACAGTACTCCCTAGCAGCTTTGCAAGATTGAGGAAGCTACCACCATGGGCAATAAGGTGAGCACCAACAAGCTTCCTAACAAGAGCGGTCAAATTGGGTGCAATAGTGTTCATCCTGCTCTTAAGATAATCATATAGTTGTGCTCTGTACTCTGAAAGAGACAAAACTTAGTCACACAGTTCTCTAATGTTTATCAAGTCAAGCTTACCAAGTAGAGTTCTGATATGTTGCAAAAGTGTAGCTATGCATGAGTATTTGCATGTTTCAACTTTCAACTACTCCTCTTGCGTTTTATATTTTTATTATGGTTAGTTTAACTTCCAATTTTGCTTAAAAATATGTAATTTTAAATATGGACGAATTTCTCCATTGACGACAACTGCTTTCTTTGTTGACAACAACCATATGCTGTATTAACCAAAATCATTTATTCCATGAATGACAACTAATTACTTCAATGACTACAACCATAAACTCCATTGACAACAACAGTATGCTCCATTGACTAGAGAACTGTCATAACTAGTGAACCATCATGCCTTTATGACTTGTGTTTTTTTCTTACTAATAAACAATGCTAGTGCAGAAATCTATGAGTTGGAACTTAGTAATGACTAGTATGCATATATCTCTTTTCAACACATGTAATTGAACTTTTCTATTTGTTTTCCAGATAAAGGAAGATGAAAGATAAAGTAAAGACAACAGTGAAGAGATATACCGTACCATTTCATACGCGCTGCTCTCCTAGCCAATTTGGTGAAGTGGCAAAATATGTTAAGAAAGATGAGAAATTACAAAAAAGGGTTGAGAAGCTAGGATTCCATAGGCTTCTTGATGTGTCTTGTAAAAAAATTCAAAGAGATATTTGTGGAGAGTTGATGCGTGCCTTTGACCCCCCAACTCGTGAAATATGCATAAGGGGGAAAATCAAGCAAATGAAGGCCAAGGATGTGAATGACTTGATGGGCTTACGTAGTGAGGGTAAGTAGATTACTGGGGATGTCAATGTGAATGATAGAGCTTTTAAGAATTTGAGAAATACTTACTATAAAATGCCTTACAAGGAAATAGCTGAAATGATTATATCTGGAAAGGAGGTAGCTAAATTTGAGTTACTTTTTGTAATGTATGCATTGGGAACCTTGCTATTGCCAACCGCAAGTATATTGAAGGTTGTTTATGAGACACAAAAGAAACCAAGCGCATATGATTGGGGTGCGTTCATTTTTAATGAACTTTGTAAGGAGGTAGAAGACTACAAGAAACAGCTGAGCAAAGGGAAGGGAAGGACGAGGAAGAAAGTTAGGGGATGTATCTACTTTCTAATGGTAAGTGTGTGTTCAATTTACATTAATCCAAAGTGATAGCCTTTCAAAGTTTTCCATGTAAAGGTTTTATGTTTATACTGATTTGTCAAGTTTTTAGGTATGGGGCTTCTAGAATTTTCCAGTTGGCCAAGGTTGTCCAAAAGCCGTAGATGCTCTGAAATATTGGGACGATGATAAAGTGAATATAAGAATAAAGTTGGAGAAAAAGAGCAATCGAGGCATCTTGCATGAGCCAACTACTGTACATGGTAGTTCATCTACCAAGGTGTATCAAGAATCGGCATTTGTTCACCCGGTATGTATAAAATAGAGTACAATGGATAGATATATATGGTCTTATTTATGCACTGAGTTAGTAATTGTCTTGCAAGAAGTAAGGAGGCTGCATGGAAAAGTGCTGTCGTTTGTGTCTGACATTGGAGAGGAGTTAATGAGCTTACAATCAATGCTGCTTGGACAAGGCTCAAGAGAGGAAGAAGGTGAAAAATCACAAAAGGAAGAAGATGATGATAAAGGGATAGATTCTGAGGGAAAGAATGAAGATGAAAAAATAGAAAAGGAAGGACTTGTTGATGAGGGGACAGCTTCAGAGGAAAAAAATGAAGAAGAAAAATTAAAAGAGGAAGAATATAACAAAGAAGGGGCTGAACAATCAAAAGAGGAAGAGAATGAAGAAGAAAAATTAGAAGAGGAAGAATACAACGAAGAAGGAGCTGAACAATCAAAAGAGGAAGAGAATGAAGAAGAAAAATTAGAAGGTGAAGACGATAAAGAAAAAGATGATGAACAGCAAGGTTCTCCTAAAAAAAAGGGCAACAATGACGATTCAAAAGAGGAAGAGGATAAGGAGGCAGGTGTAGGAGGGAAAGATTCTACTGAGGACGAGGAAGGGAGAGGAGAAGAATAATCAAATAAACATCCTAGAAGATCAAAAAGATATAAAATATCTGCTGTAAAATCTCCATGGGTTAGAACTAATGTTGGAAAGAAGAGAAAAATGGATGAGAAGGAGCAATTATTTCAAATATGCACAACACCATATGAGGAAGATGTGGGAGACAAGTAAGTCCCTATAATGTGCCTAAAATTTGACTGACTAAAGTATTAGTGACAATCTATTTAATTTTTCCTTCTTCTTCAACAGGATCATTGTAGATTTGTATAGCTACTACTTGACTTATGCAGAGCTACAATGTTTTGGTGGAAAGAGATGGATTAGTAACAGGGTGATGTCAATGGTTGCCCGAACTTTGGTAGATGACCAAAAGGAAAATCAAGGGAAAGTCCGGAGACATATCTTTGGTTCTGAATTCATGCTAAAAATGATCAGCAACCTATTGAAATGGACGGTAGATGACAACAAGGGAGAAATGTTTCCTGAGTTTGTTAGATATAACATTGCTGATTATGATTTCATTTTTGGCCCAACTCTTTTCCATAGTCACTGGTTTTACTATGTCTTTGAGACCAAGAGTAAGAACTTTTATGTGTTAGATTCATTGGTCAGTAACAGGGAGTATTTCCAAAGACAGCAGGAAGAGGAAGAAGAAGAGAATGTTGAGAAGAAGGGCAAGGGAAAGGAGAAGAAGAAGAAGAAGAAATGACAACTGGATCCTAAAGAAATGATGGCAAGAGGATGCGTATGTCTATACTTGTCACTCAACATTACCAACATCTATATTTGTTGTTGTCTTCTTGATTAGTTGTAAATTAACATTACTAACATTGCAAGTCTTGAGTTTGTAGAGGAATTGCTTTCACTCTCTACTTCGTGCAGTCAAGCCACAATTGTTTGAGGATGATGTTAGCACGGACATTATATGGGCTAAAGTTCATGTGCGAACTGATACTTGAGTTCCTTTGATGTTTATACATCATTAAGCTTATATTTACATGTGAAAAATTAATTTTATGTTATGTTTTTTATTTTGTTTTTAGCCATACTTGTGGGGTGCATGTGGATAAGAATGGGTATACGATGCCAAAATACTCTAATGTATGTATTTTTTGCTTTACATTTTCCCTCTTTCATGTACTACATATTTGTTGTTGTCCCTTATAAGACTTACTTGTGGTGCAGGATAACCTCTATAAGAAGAAGGTAGAACTCTTGTGGTGGCTACTGAGTCATCGTAACAATGTGAAGGAGCCCGAAGCCATGTCCTTGTTAGAAGGATCCCAAGCGACAAGGAAAAGGAAATAGAAGATTTTTTATAGAACCTTAGGATATAATTTTATTGATCATCATATCCCTTTGTATAGTTAGCTCATTTTGTGTAGTTAACTTAGATAACGCTGGTTATAAAAGCTGATTACAAGTTTGTAAATGTGGCAGATAGTCTGTTTTATTAATTGCATGTCAACAAGTTATTATCACTTTATTGACAAGTGTCTATAAGTATATTAACAAGTTAATAATTCACCGTTGACAAGTAGTAATAACTATATTAATAAGGTTGTAATTCGCCATTGACAAGTGCTGAGGTAGTAAGTGCTGTCGTTTCCTTGGAAAATTAGCTAGTTAAATGAACCAGTTGACTACTTAGCTTTAGAGATTAACAAGTACTATTAACTATATTGACAAGGTAATAATTCGCCATTGACAAGTGCTGAGGTAGTAAGTGTTGTCGTTTCCTTGAAAGATCAGCTAGTTAAATGAACCAGTTGACTACTTAGCTTTAAAGATTGACAAGTACTATTAACTATATTGATAAGATAGTAATTCGTCATTGACAAGTGCTGAGGTAGTAAGTGCTGTCGTTTCCTTGAAAAATCAGCTAGTTAAATGAACCAGTTGACTACTTAGCTTTGGAGATTGACAAGTACTATTAACTATATTGACAAGGTAGTAATTCGTCATTAACAAGTGCTGAGGCAGTAAGTGCTGTTATTCCCTTTAAAATTCAACAAGGTGCAAGAACCTGTTGACTACTAAGCTTTGGATATTGACAAGTACTATTAACTATATTGACAAGGTAGTAATTCGACATTGACAAGTGCTAAAGCAGTAAGTGCTGTTATTCCCTTTAAAATTCAACAAGGTGCAAGAACCTGTTGACTACTTAGCTTTGGATATTGACAAGTACTATTAACTATATTGACAAGGTAGTAATTCGACATTGACAATTGCTGAAGTAGTAAGTGCTGTTATTCCCTTTAAAATTCAACAAGGTGCAAGAACTTATTGACTACTTCTGTTGCCTATTGACAAGTGGATATAACTATATTGACAAGGTATTAATTCTTCATTGACAAGTGTTGAGCACTTGGTGCTGTTAATCCCTGCGAAAATCAACCAGGTGCAAGAACCTATTGATTACTTGCCATTAGTCATTGACTATAAGGTATCAATTCATTTACAATTTACGCATTTGCTATTGAAAAGTGCTAATACATTATGTACAATAAACTAAAAAGTAAACAAAAAAAATTCCATATATATAAACAAAAAATACACTTGTCTGTAATATTTTCTAGCATGGATTAGGATTCTTACAAGTCTTGGAGGTATGACCAATCTCATGGCATATTCCACAATGGTACACCTTTTTGTTTTAGAATTGAGATTCCCTTCTTTTACTCTTTGGCCTACCAGGAGGCCTTCTAGTCATTGGTGGCTCCAAAAAGGTTTCGGTTAATAAATTTGTCACCGTCAATGCTTCTCAATGTGGACAGTCATGTGTGGCTATCGGCTTCACGCTGGTGGCATATATCTTTTCTTGAGCAGTAAACTTGTAACATTCATCTACAAAATTGTACACATTGCCATGAAGTAGCTTGATTGCTGCACAAGCATGTACACAAGGTATTCCACTCATTTGCCATGCTAAACAAGAGCATGTACGTGCTGCAAGATCAACATTCAAGTGTATTAGTCCATTAACTGATATAGTTTGCACAGAGATCAAATTTTCTCTATAAATTTGTGCGTGTAAATTTTCAGCTCTCACAACTTGCTCCATAACTTTTGCCTCAACGTTAGGCCCGACACCATGTTTCCAATTTCCCATAGCCGCTTTGCTAGCAACCATATTCTTTGCCAATTTCTCTCTATGCTCATGAATCAAGACATTAACATTGTGTTTTCTCTCTTTCACAATCCAAGCATTAAAGGATTCTGCAAGATTAGTTGTGATATTATCCCATTGTTTATATCTAAACTTGCATTGAGCCCATCGATCTACATCCCCTTGGGTTTCAACCCATTGTGCCAATTGTGGACAAAACAATCTTAGATTCCCCATTGCAACATTAAATTCAGCCTCATGCCTTGCATAGGCAATTGCATCAAGTAATTTCAACGCATCATCTTTCATGTTGCTCGAGGTACACGTCTTACCTCTATTGATTTTCGTAAATGCTATGCTAAAATTTTCCTTCACATGACGGTAGCAAAATGCATGTCTCTCACCACTACCAAATATAGCTTGCACGGCACCAATAATCGCATTATTCCGATCAGAAACAATTGTTAACTCCACTGATCTTGTTATGTCTTTGACATTTTGAAGAAACCAAGACCAATCTTCTAATGTTTCCCCACTAACAATGGCATATGCTATCGGAAATAAGTCATTATCAGCGTCATATGTACATGCTGACAGCATTGTTCCCTTGTATGGACTGCTTAGGTGACATCCGTCTACATAAAGTATAGCTCAATAACCTCCTAAAAAACTAGATATAGAGCATCCATAAGCAATGAATAGCCTCTCAAATCTATTATTTGAGGCATTCCATTTTGCAACTGTTATCGGATCAGTTTCCATTAATTGATCACAAATCTAAGGGATTATGCTATAAGAATCTTCTGCACGACCATGTATTTCCCGCAATGCTTTTTCTCTTCCCCTATAGGCTTGATTGTAGCTCAATCACACACCATACTCTCTATACAAGTCTCTTGCAAGTTCATTGGCACCTTTATCTATATTAGACCTTAGAGCATCAACCATGATTGATGATGTTAATTTTGACCTTGCCGGGTGTGACACAATAAGGTTGTCTTGCGCATTATGGGTGTGATCATTGTTGAATTTTGTAACCCTTAAAATCTCATTATCTTTTCCTATTGAATATGCTGCAATGTTCCATTCACAGCCCTCCACCTTGCAATATGCAATGATCTTCTCTTTGTTATTCTTCTTAAACTTGTATGAAAACTTGTGGGAGATGCTATACTTGTACAATGCTTGTCTAAAGGCATCAACATTAGGAAAAATTTGCCCTTTACCTACTAACAAATCCTTCCATTTCATAGAACTCATTTCAGGTATTGGTGTAGGTACCATTTGTACAGCGTATGCCAATTCCGAGTCTTCAATCTCAAGATAGATGCTTGGTGGAGAGAAAGAGCATCCATATGAAACTCTCAATAAATTATCAATCCTGCATTCAATGACAACATTACAATTTTTTTTTTCTAACATATTTGCATTAACAAACAAATTTACACAACTTACACATGTTGGTTCTCTAATGGGCAATCCATTGATGCTTCTATGGTGTCATTCCATTTGCAACTACATACACATGTCCACTTTGTTTGTTATATTTGATCAGATGTTCTACTCTATCATCATCAACTAGATCTACAAGTATGCTTGCATCAACATTGACTGTGAATTTTAACTTGATTATATTACTTTCATTCCTTATAATTGATAATATCATTCTTGTCAACTCTTCATATGTTGTCCCTTCCTTTATTGTTCTAGTTCTAACACTCCCCCCAACATATTGCATACTTCCTTGGTCATCATTTTGAAAATGCCCCCTATATGGAAAAAACATAATATATGTTCTCTTGAAGAACTTGCCACCTTACAGGTCAACCTGCACCACACACAGTATATTGACAACTAGACAATGTGTATTAACAACATATTTATCCACTATTGACAAGACGTAGTGTTCGTTAATAGCAGAGATTTTTCAACAAAACAAGCTTACCTCAGATGCTTGGGAATAATATATAAATTGTCCTATATGAAAAAAAATAACATAATACATGTTTTCCAGTAGTGCTTGCATTCTTACTGGTTAGCCTGCATAGTACAGTGTATTGACAACTATTCATCTCATATTGACAACACAACAAAACACTATTGACAACATGTAGAGAGATATTCATATCAGATATTTTTCAACGGAATAGTGTTGCGCCAGATTATTTCATATATCAGCTATGCAAACTGAATGATCGCAGGTTTACCCAGAAAGCATTATCCTACCCTTAGACAATAATGAAATCATTAACGCACAAGAAATCATTTACCCAGCTAACAATGGATATGCTACTGTTGATCGATAATTTACGTAATTGTTTACGGCCAACAATCGTTTACCTAGAAAATTTATTTTCTGTCGATGAAATGCTGCTGTTGCAGAAAAAACACTCCCAACTCACTTAGATGAAGACAACGGCTGTAATCATGGACGTGAGGAAGTGAAGATGATCCTACCATGATCAACAACCATGGATATGCAGCAACCTTCACTATTGCTGATCATGGGTTTCCTCAGACGTGCGTGTGCAAGCAAAATCTTATTTTCAATGCTAGAGGGCAAATGGGTAATTTCACTTTCAGACTTATTCACCCTTAGGTCCTTAGGGACCTGGCAGCTATTTCTTAAATTCATGAGACCTCAGCGTATTTAAAGTGCTTCCATGGGACTTTAGACTGATTCTCTCATTTTTAAATCTTTAAAACAATTGGATTATTGTATGAGTCAATGAGGCTCTGCATATATAACAGTTAAATTTTTAATAATAAAATATAAAAAATAATTTAAACTCTTTACCTATTTCTTATTTCAAAATTTTAAAATTGAGAAAATAATTAAAATTAAATTACTTATTGCAATTTAAAACATACATATCAAGATTTTAGAAAATTATTTTATTTGTAAAATGGTGAATTATATCTAATTAATTTATCTTCAAAAAAATGTTTTTACCAACAATTGATAATCTCGAACTACATGGGTTTTGATCTCTATAAAAGGGTATGTAGGCCTTAAAGTTATTTTTGAATTAAGTCCCCTTGTAATTAAATAAATCTTTTATTTATTTGCATTTTATACACAATTGAATAGGAATTAAGATAAATGGTCATATGATTTTCATACAATAAGTTTAAGGTAATCGTTCTTACAAACAGATGCTGTGGGTGCCTAACACCTTCCTCACACATAATCAACCTCCAAACCCATCTTGTTTATGCAAACTATTCTTTTCATTTTCTTTTAAAGGTTTTCCAAGATTTTTCCTTAAAATTTTGGTGACAACTCCTTTAAATCGGTCTTCTTTTTTATGGTCGAATCTTTGCTCTTGCATGCCGTCCATGTCGCATTTTCGGATGTGATAGTTTTGCATCACATTTTTAGATATGACATTACTTGATTTGCTCTAGTTTGATTAATTCTGGAATTTTTGATACATTATGTTCAAATGTGCTTGATCCTTTTCCATCTTTAGTGGAGAGTTCTTCTTTTGATTTTTTAGGTGTTGAAATACCAAAGGATAAAGTAGAACATAGTGTTGTGGCCTTTGCAACAACCTTGGATGAAGATCATATTACTTTAGGCATCAATTTGGTTGATGATTCTATAGACTTATCTACTTTCACACTTTCTTTAGAGAGTATACAACATTATAATGGCTCTAACTCATTAGGATGTAGTAATACTCCATGTTCCTTTATTGATCTTAGTGTTAACCATGCCACATTTTCTTTTGATGTTTCCTTTGATATTGTGGAGAAAGATTGCTGTTTGGATTTTGTTGTTGAAGCACAAGCATTGGAGAGGGAGGTTAAGACTCATGTTAAGTATCAAAGTGCAAAGGGAACTGATATTGGTATAGATGCCTCACATTTTGAAAGTTTTTCTTTTCATATTTTTGATTCCTTACACTCTTATGATATATGATTTGCACTTCGTATGATGCTGAGAGCGTATGTCACTTACACTCCAAAATAGCTAAGTTAACACTAATATAGTACTAGTGGCAACCTAGGTCATTCTTCACTAAGGAGGCTAACTAAGGTTAATTAAGGCTAAACTAGTGAGCTAAACTAACCAAGAGTTGATTGATTTTAGCTAATTAAACTAAGCAAACATATTTAATTAAAAATCTAATTAACTAGTGAAATGGAAATAGGAGTGTTTTAACCCTTTCTAAGGTGGAGTCCTGAGAGTTGTGGGATGCTAGATTCCTTGTGTACTCTTTTTAATTAGGCTTAAGCTAATTTTCACTCTCTTGGTCAAATTAAACCTTTGCACAATTTTGTATAAGTGTGCCTTCTTAACTAATTCAAGTAACCAAGTCCTTGCACAATTTTTTACAAGTCCTTAATCAATTTCTTAGTTAAATGCAAAGTAATCAAAATTCTCCTTAGGTTCCCTTTACATGCAGCTTGGCCTATAGTAAGTCTAATGCATAATTTTACACATAAAACATTTTATCAAACACCAATCAAACATATTTATGTATAGCCAATGTAAGACACATTCAACACACATAAAATATATATTTATATAAATTATAATGTATTGGAGAAAATTTCTAGCAACTACACAAAGGAAATCAAGTGAAAAAACACTAAAGCAATAAGTTAAATACTAATTTTGGTCAATAAAAACAAGATATAATAATGCTCCTAATTTTAAGAACAAGATTACATCAACTTAGGTTTAATGGAGAGTGGCCATAACCCTTAACCTTTCTTGATCGAGGCCTTCAAGACTCCTTTAGCATCCTTCCCTCTTAGCACTCCTCGTAGATTTAGCCTCTAGTTATCTTGGAACCCATTTGAGCACAATCCTTCCACTATGGCTGAACCATGCTTATGAACACCTTGAGAATTTTGAAGTCAAACCAAGAAAATGAAGCTTGGGGTTTGAAGGGTGAGGTGGACGAAGAAGAATGATGGAGTCAGATTAGGATTTTGATGGTTGGATCATGAGATATGGAGGAGAGAAGATGAGATGGAGATGAACAACATGAAGAACAATGGAGAGAGAATGGAGAAGGGTGGAGGTTGAAAAATAAGAGTGAATGGAAGAATGAATGTTGAAAATAAAATAAAAAATTATAATAGTTTGATTCAAGTTTAGGGTGAATGAGCCCAACTCTAGTGCTAAGAAAATGGGTGAAAAATAAGCTAGGGTAACTTTATTATTTACCATGGTAAAATGGACGAAAATTCTGATGAAAATGGTTTGAAAATTGAATTAAATGAAGCTAAAGGTAATGGAAAATTAAGAGAGAGGGTGAGTGAATTCAAAGTATGGTACAATGTGTGTAAGATCATGCAAGACTTGTACTTTCACCCAAAACTCAAGTGTTTTGCCCCTTGACTCGTCTATTATTCCAATCTAATGGTCCTTATGTGCCAAATCTAAGATGTGTAACCCTACACAAATAAATGTGACACACAAGATCAAAGTTCAAAGGATATGAATAATAACTGAATTTCCAATTAAAATTAATTTTCAAACATGTGGCATAATGCAATTAAATAATAAAAGCTAATTATGACATCATAAAAGAGCCTTTGGGGCATGTCAAATAGCTTAAAAATTGTAAGCCCACACATGCACAAAAATAACCAAGCCTAAGTGCAAGAAAACAAGTCAACCTGAAACTTTGACTTTCCAAAATTGTCAACTTGTGAAATTAATTATTCTCAATCTGAAAAGAGTTTGAGAAATATAATTAGACCATTTTTCTTTTGGACTAAAAATGCATCTTGACTAAATTTCGCAAATATTTTCTCAAAAGTCCAATTTTATGTCCAAAATGCCCCTAATGCACAGAATCCTACACTTAGGTGATTTCTCACAATTAATGCAATAAGTTTGCAATTTGATAAATATAACATGATTTTTGGTTAATAATATAATGAAAGGTGTGTAATAAATGTGAGCTATCAAATGCTGAAAATGAATCCTTCTTATTTGATTATGAGTATTCTATTGATGCTTTGATTGATTTTGAGATTGGTAATGCATGATTGCCATCTTATACTTGATGTTATTTGGGAGCTAAATATGAATTAGGCATTTACTTGCATGATTATACCCTTCTCCATCTTAGTGGAGTTGAGTTTTCTTGTATGAGTTTACATGATTTTATACATGATGCCATATTTGAGTTCTTAGTAAGGAAATTTGCATTTCATAGGCCTCCACTAAGAACTAACCACATGGTTAACCCTCAGTATAGGGGTGTGATTTCTAAATTGCCTAGCACATATTCCTTTCTATATGATGATTTGAGTTTGTTAGATTTTATTGGGTGTACTGGGTACTTGGATGCTTTTATATCACATATCTATAATTTATTTGTGGTCTTTTCTTTAGGGCTTGAGGGCATCCATCAAAGAGTTCACAAGAGGAAGTTTCAACTTGAGGTCCTCCATTATAAAGATCCTCCATGAGTTTTTCAAAGATTGTATCTCTCCTTTTATTTTTTTTTGATTGCTTTGGTTGTTCATAAATCATACAAGTGGAGCACTTTTTTGGATTTGTTTGCTGATACAATTCACACATATGGTACACTATACTTTTCTTGTATTTATTTTGTGAATATCTTTTTGAGGTTCAAGTTTGGGGAGAGATATGACCTAATTCAATTGGTAAGGAAAAAAACTAAAAATTTGAAAAAAAAAATCTTTATCTTTGATTAGGTTTTGTTTCATTTTCCTTGTTGTTTCTTTGTGTGTGTGTTATTTCTTTGTTGTTTTGGTCTTATTTTTCAAAAAATATTCCCTTTGTCACATGCATTCCAACATTGATTTAGTTCTTTCTATCATGTGTTTGCATGCATTAGGGACAATGTATTGTTTAAGTGTGGGGGAATTAAATGTGTTTGAAAAAAAAACTTTTGTTTTGTGAGCAATCTTGAGTTTTGAAAAGGATCTTAGTTTATGCATTTAAGTTTAAACTCTTGAAATGTTGCTATTTTAAGTTCAAATTTGTTTTGAAGTAAGAAACCATTTGGTTGAGTGTAATTGATTAAGAGAAGCAATAAATTGACTATATGGAAGGAGCTTTCAACTGTTGAGAATTCTTTGTTCCTTAGTATTGTTATCCTTTAAACCTTGTTTTCTCTCTTACTTGAGGCTACACTTGTGCATTGATTGTAGGAAAAGTGATTATGGCCATCATTTAAGTGCCTAAGGCCTTTAGCTAACCTTTGATTACTTGAATATCCTTTTCTTAGCCAAGAGAGCCTTCCTTTGTTTTATTCATTTTTAAACACTTAACCCTTATTTTCTGACAAAATGCACGTACTTTCATTTGGTATGTGTCAATATGCTTGGCTACTTTGAATTAAGCTTAGTAGATAACATCTATTTGGATCCATTCCCTTCATTTAATTGGCTATTCCACTCCATTTTATTCCATTTTTATGTTTAAGAACATTCTTTTTTTTTGGTACCAAGTGTTAAAAGCTACCCCTTGTTGAAGAAAAGTGAAAGGTGAAAAAGAAAGGAATAAACAAATAAGAGAACAAAAAAAAAGAATGAAAAATAAGAAAGAAGGAAAGAAAAAAATATGGAAAAGAGAACCAAAGTGGATCATAGAAAAACAAAAGAAAGAGTTAAGTTTGAATAAGTAAGCTTCCTTGAATTTGTCATGTGATTCAGTACTTATTCTTATTTATAGATTTCCACTTCATCTATATTCATCTCACTCTTGCCATTTCATCATTCCATCCATGATTCTTATGTTGTGCATGCTTACATGGTGGCCAAGACAACTTTTTTGAGCTAATCCTTCACATGAAAATATGAGTTTATCCTTCATTGAGCACATTACAACCTTAAAAAGTCCATATGATTCTTGAGAACCCTTGCAACTTAATAGTAGATAGATAGGGGGATTACAAGCCTATGCTAGGATGATGTGCCAAGAAATTTTAGTGAAACATATGTACCTTTAAACACTGAGTGAAAGAGTGCAAATACTAATATGATGAAGTTTCTCTTTGAGATTACATTCTTTCAAAATGGTTGACTTGTGATGTATTAAGGTTTTCTCTAAAGATTGAAACATTGATTTAGTTCCTGTGAGAATGCATTTGCTTTGAGAATACTCTTGAGAGCTTGCCACTTTGTATTGTTTTCTCTTCTAGGGTTTTAAAGAGTTTTGCTTGGAGAACAAAAGTTAAGTGTGGAAGAATTAATCAGACACATATTTTACATATCAAAACACTTGGTTTTAGCATCAAATTGTGCATGTTAGGGTTTCATTCTTAATTTTGAGCTATCTATTCTATTTTGATCACATGAACCCTAATCTTGCTATTTGGTGTTGAAATGTCACTTCCAAAACCTAATTTGATATCTCTCTTCTCTTACTTTTTAATTCTTCTTTTAGAATTTATTTAGTCTTTGTGTTTATATTTTTAAGTTTTGAGAGGGCAATTTTTTTTGGAATCAATGATCAACGACTAGTTAACATGCTTGGAGGAATTTAAGAGGTGGCAAATACATAAAGCATTGAAGAGGAATGCTAGGCTGAACCATTTACTCAAATTTAATTGAGGAAGAAATAAATAAATAAATATTAAGGAGCATAGGAAGCATTGAAAGACACATCATCAAGGCCAAAAGGGAGCATGAGGGGCATGACTTTGGATTTGATTTGAAGAAGCATATGTGGCATTTGATTAGGAGCCAAGAGAAGTCACATTTTCCACACATTGATCATATGTTCCATGCTTAGTGTTTTAGCTCTTTTATGTGCCATATACACCTCATTTTCTAGCAATATTTAGCTCATTTCTAGCTTATCTCTACCCATTTTTAGATTTGGACTTGCCTTATTTTTATCACCATTTATATTGATTTTATAACCACTCACATTTTTCACACATACTTAATCTTTGGATTTTCATTGAGGCATATTCATTCACTTTCTCTCTTCAAATTTTCCAAAATTTTCTCTCTTCATTTCCTCTTTAGCCTCATGTCCAGTGTAATGCCCTTACTAACATTATCATACGCTCTACTACAAAATTGCTAATTACTTCGAACATTTAAGTTGAAATTATTGAAAATATTAGGATCCCAATAAAAGATTTTTAGAAATCTTTATATAATTTACACAAATATAAATCTTATTATACATAGCAAAAGCAATAAAGTATTGTGCATTAAAGATCTAGAAAACATGTACATCACTAAAAAATAAAGTGAAAATTGGCACCGTGCGCCGTGGCTCGTGTCACATGCACCGCAGCATATGGCATAGAGGCCACAGTCGCTCACTTCGTGCCGTGCGTCGTGGCATGCAAGTACATGCGCTATGGCGCACACACCTAAATTTGCTATCAAATGGTAGTTTCTGATATGAAATTCAGATGCACGCCATTTCCACATACAAAGTCCGATTAGGATGCCCACACGAAGGTTGTTTCAAAATCTAACTATTGACACTGGTTTCATCCCAATTCGATATTTCTATCAAAAATTGGATAGTAAAGTGCACTTTGACCATTTTCTATTAAATTTTTATCACTTAAGTGTCTCAATTCGAAACCAATTGTCATTAGTCACTTTTTGGGCCTTGACCAAGTCCAATGGACAAAACACACTTAATTGATCATACACATGCACAATATAACACACATATACAAATCTGGCCTGTAAATCGCCCATTTTGCCCTTTGGGCTAAATTCACATTTCATTTCTTTAATTACACTACAAATAATCTCCACCTATTTCATATTCACACATAATTACATCAATCCACTAGCCCTTTTAGTCATTTCATCATTCACAAATATACAAGGGCTAGGGAGTTCAAAATCACAAAACATACCACAATTGTATCTTATGCACATGTACAAATTCTATGACAACTTATACATATACAAGACTAATATCAACTAAATTCATTACACCATGTCTTACAAAGATTTAGGCGAGAGATGTCAAATCAGCCTATATCCTTTTCCTTTGACCCACTAGTACTAGAACTTGAAAAATGTAAATAACCACGAGTGAGATAAAAATCTCAATAACCAAATATAGCTCATTAAATGTTTATTACCACAAATAACTATGCCAAAGTAACTGAAATCATCATATAGCACATATATCCATAGTATATTATCACTAAATTATCACTTTCGCAAATAAATCACATTTCAAATACTTTTACACCATAGCATGATCAACTATCTACTGATCCTCTAAAGCTCCTCGACACGAAACCATAGGCTCTTCTGGATTAACTACTTGTTGGCCTAAGCTCACTTTCGATGGTAGAAATACCTGGCCAAAGGTAATCTAACCTACTTATAGACTATGGTTTCCCTCTTCACACACTCGTGATAAAGGTGTCGTTGACTCCTAACCACACCTTAACAGGCACTAGAGAGTTGCTAGATGCTCGGGTGTCCCATGGTAACAGTCTCATAATATGCTGTACCAGATTATCTATGGTAACAGCCAGTGTAAAGCTACACCGAATGTCCCATAGTGCTAGCCCGACCATATAGATTTTACACTCATATATCTCTACACTTGTATAACTCCACATATCCTGGGTGAACTCTCACTCCCTATGATCATGCTCTTTCACAACTTACACTACTTATATACCTTTCCATAACATATATACTTCCATATCATAATATATATATATATATATTCATTGAAATCAATAACTTTTCAAATTTATTTTAGAATGCAAAGTTCATGCTAAAATCATTTCAATAACAATCATGCATAAAACTCATAAATTCACAATTTATCATTTGATATTCACTTCTACATAGTTATAATAGTTAATAAACATAATAAATTATATGGTTACCTCAACCTTTCTGTTTGATAGAAAGGGTTACCCATATAACTTTAACCCTATTCAAGCTCCTTTCTTGTAATTCGTGCATCACACACTATAATCTATACAAAATTGGCATTCAGAGTCAATTCCTCTATTGATTAAAAGTGCCAATTATCACATTTAAACACTTAATCACTATTAAAACTGCATTTCATATCGATTATGCACATTACTACTGATCACCCCTCATTACAAGTTTTAACATTTTCTAACAATTTTCTCACACTACTCTCTCTCTAGATTATGGCAATTCTTGCCTATAGCTTCAAAACGTTATCGTTTCAACTACAACTAGTCACAAAATAGTAGTTTAGTTCCAAAGAACCTTTTTATTACTATTAGATAAGAAATCAACTTCTTAAAAATCCAAAATTCACTTTCTCATTGGTTAGAACTAAGAGAAAATAGGGTAGATTTGGAGGTTAAGGCAGTACGTGACTTACCTGACAAGTAACGAGTCAGAGAAACCATCCTTGCTCCAGATTTAGCTTGCCTTAGCACAACCTTTTCTCTTCTCCATACTAGACCTCTCCTCCTACATTTCTCCCTTTTGTTTTTCGAGCTAGACACATCCCTATTAATCTGATTTCTACTTCATGTGCCACGGTGCATCTATCACCCCCCCACAACAAAGTCTTGGAGAGGAGCATGAGATGCTGAATCTTCATTGAGCTCAAGGAAGATGAACTTGTGATTTGAGATTTTCATATTTGTTTTCCTAACTTGTTGTTTCAATTCTTCAATTTCTTCTTTCTTTTGGATTTTGAAATTCTATAGTTGTTATGTTGTTGATTTCTGATTCCATTTCCTTATTAAGTTGAAGTTATAGATGTTGAATTGAGGTTTATAATTGTTTTTCACTTTTAGAATTTATGAATTCATTTGAATGTTCTTGAATATGTTCATAGGTTCTTGGTGTTCTAGTTTAGATTTCTTTATGTCTTAAGCTAGATCCATATAGGTTTATATGAATTTGGTTTGAGAATTTTTTCCATCACTTAATTTGGTCTAAATTATGTGTGAATGAATAAGGATGAATTACATTATTAATCTTGATTAACTTGGCTTAAATATTTAAGCTATCATTGAGTTCAATGATTCATAACATTTTGAAGGTTTTAAAGTATTTTTCATTAAGCTAATTGAGATTATTTGTATGGTTGCAAATATAAAATTCAAGGATTATTACAAGGGATTCTAACTTGAGCTCATCATCTCACGTATTCATTTCATCACATTAAAATCTGAAATCATTAACATTTACTTCTTACATTCTTACACCTAGTTAAATCATTCTTCATTCTTTTAACTTGTTGGCAATTGGTTTGAAAAGTTATAAGCATTTTCTCTTTTGGGAGATAACCTATAATGCTTCCAACTACATTCTAGCTTTTATTGATGGCCTAACATAGAACTAGTGCCCATACCTCTATACCACATACTGCGGCGCATGTGGCACAAGTCACAGTGCGTTGGCCTGTTCTATCCTTTTTATGCCATTTTGCTTCCATTTTCTCCCAATGCTATGTGTGGATGACTTTGATGCTTCCACTTTATAATAATACCTATTTTGAGCATGTTTGAAACAATTTTCAAGTGTTTTAAATTGGGATCCCAATCTTTTTATGATTTCCAAAACTTTATATATTTTTCAAACATTTTATCTTCAAATAGGAACATAAGTGTGATTATGTGTAATAACTATAATGTCTAAAAGGGCATTACATAAATTAATGAATTAAATATAAAATTGCATTTTTATTTTTCAAAATAAAAAATTAATATTTTCAAGAGCTGGAGGTTTTTCAATGTATTCCTTTAAAAACTGAAAAGCTTTGAAAAGTGGCCATTTGTAACTCTTGAGATTAAAATTATGTTCTAATACCAAATGCTAGATATGGCAATACATCCAAGAGAGAAGATGAATTGGGTGTTTATGAAATTTTTGGTTCTTTTAAAACTTTTTCAACAAAACTGTGTGTAGCATATCCTAATATCTACCTAACATTACGAGGGGTTAACTTAATTACCATAATCAACAATTTCAAACTATAATCAAATATTAGTTTGAAAAGCTTGGGCCTAAAGCTTGTTTTAGAAATCATCAAAAACCTTAACATATCAGAGCCATATACAACGAAAACCAATCATATGCATTCATTACATTCATTGCATGCTTTTAAAACAATATTACAAAGTCAAAAACTGAGTCATGCACCATGGCATGCACGACATGCATTATGGCATGCGATAGAGAGTCATGAGCAGCTCACCCTCTCTATGCTATGTGCCGTGGTACACATGATAATTTCTATAACTATCATCTAATAGTTTGTAAGATGAACTTTCGACATACGTCGTTTCCACATGACGTTTGATCAGAATGATTTAAGTGCCCACATAAAACTTATCTCATAAGTTAACTAATGAGATAAGTTTGGAGACGATCTAACAGTCTAATCAAAATTTAGACACTTAAATGCAAAAAGTCACTTTTTATAAAAATTTAGCGCACCCAAGAGCACTAATCGCTCACATTGTCTCATTACTAATACATTTTGGATGACAAATCAAGCTTGAATGATCTTGTCTTCAAGCATGAAATGGATGGTAAAAGCTCCAAGTTTCATGTAGTTGACGATTCATGAGTAGATGCTATGTGCTTCCTGTAATGCTCTCAATGATATTACCATATAATCCTCCACATAACTACTAATCAAAATAATCAACTTTTAAAACTATGGGATTTTAATATAAAATCTTTGAAAATATCTTTATAGAAACCATTTACATTATTTAGACTAATACACAGTAGAAGCACAAGACATAAACACATCAATTCAAAATTCAAAAGAGCCCAATTCACTCAAAAAGTGAGCCGTGCGCCGCGGCTTATGCCACATGCACTATTGCATGTGGCACAGAGACCACAACTACTCGCTCTGTGTCATGCACTGCGGCATGTGGATACATGCAATGCAATGCACACACCTGATTTTGTTGTCACATAGCAGTTCTCTGATGCAGACTTTAGATGTGCACCATTTTTGCATTTGATGTTTGATTGGGGTGGTTCAAGGGCATATACGAATCTTGTTTCATAACCTAACTAATGACACTAGTTTTGTTTCATTTCAATATCTTGTTTATAAATTAGACATCTAAGTGCATTTTGATCGTTTTTTGTCAAAATTTGCCACTTGAGCATTATCAATTGAAACCATATGTCATTAGTTGCTTTTAGGGCCTTGACCATGTCTAAAAGGACAATACACACTTGATTGACCAATCATATAAATAATATAACACATATACACACAATTGGCCTATAAATTGCCATACAATACCAACCATCCACTAGCCCACACTATCATTTCATCACATACACACATATACACAGGGCTAGAGAACCAAAACCACCAACACAATATTCACAACATTATGCACATGTATTCAATTCCTATGGCAACTTATACACAAGTTTATAACTAATAATATACAAATTCATTACACCAATTCTAACAAAAAGGCTTTTGTGAGAAGTGTCAACTCAGCCTATCTCTTTGCCTTTTGCACTACCCCTACTGGAACCTACAAAATGTAATAACCATGGGTGAGATAAAAATCTTAGGAACCAATATAGCTCATTAAATATCTCTTACCACAGATAACCATGTCAAAATAATAAAACTAAAGTAATAGCATTGTATATCAAAGTATGAAGGAATTTCCTCTTTTTAAAATATTTTCACATAAATATACACTATCATGATCATCTAGCCCCCAAACCTCCAATGCTCCTTGACATGAAACCATAGGCTCTATTGGATCAATCAATCATTGACCCGAGCACACTTTCAATGGTAGAAACACCTGGCTAAAGGTAATCTATCCTACCTATGAATTATGATTTCCCTCATTTCACATACTTGTGATAGAGGCATCATTGACTCCTAACCGCACCCTAATGGGTATTAGGGAGTTACTAGGCTACCTGGATGTCTCACAGTAATAGTCCCATAATATTTTGTACCAGATTACCTATGGTACTAGCTCATAACATGCTGGACTAGATATCTCATGGTGCCAGCCTGGCTATATAAATTTTTCACTCACATCTCCTCACACACACATCTCTATATATCCTAGGTGAACTCCCATCTCTTATGATTATGCTTTCTTTCCACAATTTCCACCACACACATATATAAATATATCAAACAAAGATTAGAAATCATCCATCTTTATTTCATAAATTTGATTTCTTGTGAAAAACCATTTACAATTCTCAATTATGCATAAAACTCATGAGACAACAATAATTTCATCTTTACTCTTACATAGTTATAATAGGTAATAAACTATATGGTTACCTCAATCCTTCTGTTCATAATAAAGGGTTACTTGTGTATTCAAAATCTTATTTTACTCCTTTCCACAATTTCAACACATCCTACACAATAATTTACACAATTGGGCACCCAAAGTCAATTTTACCATTGACAAAAAGTACCAATTACAGTAATCAAACACCTAATCACTTTCATTTCCTTTATTCACATTCACTCATGTGCACTATAGCCAATCTCTACTCACAACATGTATTAACTTCTTTAATTAAATTTTTCTCACTTCTTTCTCTCTAAATTAGGGAAAATTGTGTCTATAGTGAAGAAGCTTTATCGTTCTAACTCAAACCAGTCATAAAGTACTAGTTTAGTCCTAAAGAACCTTTCTATTACGATAAGGTAAGAAATCATCTCCCTAAAACTTTTAAATTCAATTTCTCACTAGTTAAAATAAAGATAAAATAGGATAGAATTAGAGATTAAGGTAGTACGACATTTACTTGATAAGTAATAGGTCAGAAATGTCGTCCTTTCTCCTGAAATCACTTGCCTAAGCAAAGGTCCCTTCTCTTCTCTATGCCAGACCTCCCTTTTCTCCTTTTTCTCTTTTATTTCATGAGCTAGCACACAAACTTATTAGCTAGAATTTTGTACCATGAGCCGTGGTATACCCATCCTCTGCCATAATGTGTGGCACAATGAGGAAAATCCTCACCATGCACACACGCTCTACACTGAGACCTTATTCTTCTACTCATATCTATTCATATAAAATCTCAGGAGTTAATATAACATTCCATTGCCTAAAGTACTAATCTCACATGAAATCACTAATTCATTTTGTAACTGATAATTAACGTAGGATTACAAATTTAGGATGTTACACTTTTAAGCTTCAACTAGATCAAGTAAGCTATTTAGTGAAAAATAAAGCTCTGGATGACGTTTCACGCATGGATAAGAAGTCATTCACTCTTGAATTGGATTACAAAAGCTATTGAGTGAAAATAAGGCTTTTGAATGACATTTCAAGTGTGGATAGGAAGTCATTCATGCTTTAGTTCCATATTGAAGCACTTCAAGGATGATTCATGCGTATGACATTTTCATTCATGCATGCATTGGAGGGCTTAACTGTACATAAGTTCATAAGGCTATAACTCACTCAATATAACTCAAAATATAACAAATTATATATTGTTGGAAAGCTCTTGAAGTCTAGTTTCCAATAAATAAAGTCTTACACTTAAATTCAATGTAACTTTTAAGATACAATAAAAAGAGTGATTGAAGGTCAACTTCTAAAATTCATATCTTAATATAACTCCATTTTAAATAGATAAACTATCATTGAAAATCTGTTGGAGTCTATTTTCAAATTAGATATATTTCACATTAAAATGATCTGTTTAGTGAGAGATATGACTAAAAACATGACAAAAGGTCAAATTTGATTTTCTACACAATTTCTATTTCAAAACTTAGATTTCAAGTGTTTATAACTTTTTCAACCTAACTCCTTTTTGAGTAAATAGAACAAATTTGAAAATTTTATGAAGTTAGTAATGAAAACAATAAAAACCTCGTAAGATATGTATGATCAAAGATTAAAAATATGATTGTAAAAAATATATCTCACTCTTTCTCATAGAGCTAAAATGTATGTTCTGGTTTAAAATATCTTAAGTCACTATTTCATATCCAAGGCTTCCTAGATTCATCCAAGTTTGTATGAAAGTCTTCATTTTTTTAAGCTTTTCTTGGATCATCTTTCTATTTATGTTCTCCCATCTTCATACTAATGATGACTTTAATTTCTTCCTCTTCATGCTCACTCTCATCTTTACTTTAGATAACCTTAACTAATATATGATGAACAAAATGGTTAGTCTAAGTATCAATATGCATACAAGGATAGGTATTAAGATTATGGTACTAAAAAGCCTTTTATCCAATATATAAACGATAATACTTTGAAGACCTTTAGATATAAAGTTACTTTAAGATGAGAAAAATATGATAATATAAAATAACTTTTATATACATAAATTATTTTTTCAAATCTCATATAATGTGAAACAATATAAGCAAAACCACTTTAAGCACTTGTTCTATAGTCATAGTTAACTACTATATATATATATATATATATGAAAACAATTAGGCATAAGTATATAGTTAACTTTTCTATATTTGTCATCATCAAAACTTAAATTAAACATAATGTCATAAGTCATTATGTCCAACAATCTCCCTTTTTTCGATGATGACAAATCACTTATCAAAAATATGCTTATATGATAGAAAATAAGTTTTTAGCAAATCATATTTTTCATGATAACTTCTCCCCCTATTTGACATTAACAAAAATGCTTGGAAGTATATGCAAGGGGAAAAAAAGAAAAAGATAAGCTTTAGAGTTTTGTCTTGAATATGACTTCTTCTCCTATTTGTCACGTGGAGAAATTTGAAATCTGAATTTGACCTCTCCCCTGTATGATTACATCAAGTTGGCCTTGTTTTAAATTTTTCTCCCCCTATTAGAGAAATATGAGTATGAGGCTTCTTGATGTTCTTGATTTGAGAAATTCTCCTTGAAGATCATTTCTCTCACTTACTGACACCATTTTGTAATGAACTGATGAAGTACTTGATGAACTGATAAAGTACCATGGAGTTTAGCATACATGTTTTGATTGTGATTTATGTTGCTTATGGTTGTGATGACTAATGACTAGTTTGAGAGGAGAGATACTTGGTTGATAATTTGTAAGTATGACAAGCATATTATAGCTCAAGTATTCCAGAACCCTGACTTGGTACCAGATAGAGTGAAACTAGCTCCATTAGTTAGATTTCTTAATTATATACATGTGGCTGCTTGGATCACCTTAATCGGAGGCTTGGGCAATGTTGGATAGGTTGGCACCAAGATGAGGTGAATTAGGTAACACTTAAAGAGCAAAAAGCTTGAGTGAGAAGGAAAGAGATAAAACACACAATATTTATCCTAGTTCAGCCCAAACTTAGCCTACATCCAATCCTTAAGATCATAATTGAGATTTCCAACTAAAATCACAAGTTTTAATAAGTGCTTACCACCACAGTACAACACAAAAGACTTAACTTGCCTTCATTCCCTCAATAATCCTCGCTATAATCCAGTAAGTTGTTACAAACACTTGAAAAATTCCTTTTCAAGATTTCATAAGAATAAGAAAAACTTTCACAGAAAAACTCTCCTAAAAAGTAGATAGATTACAAATGAAATTTTAAAAACTTATGAGAGCTTTTTCACAAACTTTATCATGAATGCTAAATGAATAACCATAATTTGAAAGCTTTTTGAATGCTCAGATAAAGAAAAGTTCACTTAAGGATCAAAAATTCTATTTTATACTTGAATTGTATCACATATATAGCTCTGGCAGTTGATAGACCATTAGAATAGTGTTATTAGTAGTTGGTGACATTTCTTGCATGCATCCTAACATATCATGAGTGAAATGACTTGTATCATAGTTCCAAATATGCATATATGATAAATCAAGTATGGATCTCAGGGTGTCCCACACGTGTTTTAGAGTATACAAATATGTAACCTATTTTATGGGAAAAAACTCGTGTAAGGCTCATATGCTCTCAAGCGTGGTTGGCTAACAGAAGGCCAAAACCAATTCTATGACAAGACTTATGTGTGACCAACTTGTCCTCATGCATGATTTGGCTGGCAAAATGCTTAGGCTAAATCTGTGTGATAAAACTTGTCTGGAACCAACATGCTTTCATGTGTGGTTTGGCTAGTAGAATGTCAAAGCCAATCTTGTATAACAAAACTCAAGTGGAAGTAGTAGACTACCATATATGGAATGCCTTGTTTCAAGCCCAAACCATTTGGGAGGACATATCACGTGTGGAACACAACAACAGTAGCTTGTGGAGAATCTTAAGGAAGCTCCAAATCAATGTCTTTAATCTGACCTTCAGTAATTAGAGGAACTTGAGTTTATTGAGGCTGGCCTTTATTTCCTTGGTCATTGGGTTCTTCAATAATTGTTTCCTTAATAGCTAGGTGTTCTTGGCTAAGGGAAGGCTTGGTGTGTTTATGTTCTGGAATAGATTTCTTCCTCTGAAAGGCTTTACTTACTAATTGAGTAGAGGAAAGAGCTGGTGAAGGCATATGCATAGGTATGGAAGATGGAGTAGTTGGTTCTCCAACATTCTGAGTGAGTTTATGAACAAGTTTGGTAACACTTATGTCAGTTATATCTTCAATAGCCCTTTAAAAGTTAGAGTTTTAGTAGATTTGAGTGTGTTATAGGATTTTGGTGGAGAGGCAATGTGAGGGATTGACATGCCATCAAAGGGATGAATAAGCTTGGAAGTGTCTTGATGGCTTTGGGATTTAGTTTAGGAGTATGTATGTTGAGCTGAATCCTGGGGCTAATTTCTGGTTGAAGGTGAATAGAAGATTCTTGGTCATATTAGGAGATGAGATTTTCTTATTCTTAGGAGGAAGGGTCAATTGAGGAAGGCATGTAGCAAGGTGAATAAGATAGGTTAGATTGGGTTTTAAAAGTTGAGGAAGAGTCAACTGTATGAACTGAACCCTCTCTAAACCTTGATGGACTAGCATTATCTTCTTGCCTTATACTTTCTCCTTGTGCCTCAAAAATCCTAAGGTGATCCATGATTCTATCCAATTTGCTATTTAAGTATAGCATCATGTCACCAAGGGCCTAATGTCATTCTTCATATGCACCATTGCTTGATCGATTTGCCTTTAATTCTATTGAGAATTTAATATAGCAAGGCATTTGACATGTCACTTAAAGGGGTTAGCATTTAAGGTAATGGTTAAGAGGTAGAAGCCCTAGCAGCTTCAAAAGCCTCAGCAGCTTCAGCTTTTTTCTTCAATTTTTTGTTCTTCCTTATTGTAGTAGGATTAGTAAGCTCATCTTCTTCCTGAAGAACAAAATTGTTCTTAACCAGCTTAAACTTTATCTTGAAGAGAGCAGTATCTTTAAATTCTTTAGGCTCCATAGTTTCCCTTTCAGTATACTTGATTCAAAATCTCTTTAAAATGGCAGAGATTACACTTGAAAAGTAGAGATTTCTGTCCTTCTTCTTCTTGGAATCCACTTTGGATGTATATAGCATCTTAGTCAATATGTAGTGACACATATTGATCTTCTGCTTTTTGATCAATCTTGTTAACAATTCAGTCTTAAACTTGATGCAAGTATTGAAGGTAGTCCTTTTGTTGATGAAATATCTTGCCACAACATAAGCAAGCATCCTACACTTGAAGGAGAAATATGTGGGTTTAAAGATGAATCCAGGCTTAAATACCTCTTCAATACTTCTTTTGTCATCATTATTGCCTTGTATTTCTCTTCATGTGAGTGAAACCTGAGAGCATTCTTCTGAGTTACTCTATCATACTCTTATAGCTCCAAGTCTTTAGCTTCAATCTGTAAGATATGCCTCAAGCTCTTAGCTGTAAAGTATATAGGACAGCCTCTAACATTAGCCTTATATGTCTTTTTTCCTTGTCCTATCCAAATCCTGTATAGAATGCCCTCACAACTTTTGTTGAATAACTAATGTTAAGCTACAACAAACTTTTATAGTCACTCAAATATTCATTTATATCAAAAGTTGTGTGCTTTGATAAAAGAGTCATATTTAGTGTAGTGGCTAATTACTACTACTCTTGAAGAGAAGAACTGGTTGTAGTGTGTTTGATAGTCAGTGCTCAATAGCTTCCATTCTCAAACACTTGCTTTAGAGAAATCACTTGAAGGTATATTGCTACCATCCTAAGATAACTCTTATCCTAGTCTAGTTGAAGCATCTTCTTGTTGGCTAATTGAAGTAGGTTCAAGAGATGTAGTAGGCTCCCTCATCTTCCTTAATGTTTTGGTCCTTTTAGATGATTGACCAAGAGATTTGCTACCTTCAGCAATTAAGGCCTCAGTGAACTTTCTCTTCTTAGCCACCTCTGCACTTGCTCTCTTGCCAATATTCTTAGTTCGTGCCATTGAAGAATATCAGAGAGAAGAGGATTAGATTAAGAGGATTAAGAAGAAATAGGTAATTTGATTTCAAAAACTGTAATAGCCAAGGAAGAATCAGGGAGGCAGCTAAGAGAACTTAGAGAGACTAACGATTATTTTTTCAAATTTTGGATCATGCGTGAAATGAGAGAACTAACTCGAGAAATATATACAAGCACGAGCTAATCACACATGGTGAATGATGTGTATCACGTGTGATTTATTAGTCTTCAACCTTTGTAGATGTTTCTCATTTCTAACACAATATGTTTCACATGTGATTTGTCCTCATATTGCAAGGTCAGACTTTGAAATTTTAGCTCTACCTAAATCACAAGTGGTCACCAGTGGGTTTCATGAGAGATATGTCTAAGACAAGAATATAAGGCTCTCGGGAGAACATTTTAAAACCTCCCTGAGGTTAAGCCACAATGAACTCCAAATTATAGTAATCCAGGGTTTAACCCTTAAAGGATTATCAAATTTTAAAGTTTTATAAAAGGAATTTCTCAAAATTCTTTCATAGGAATCTCAATCTCAACAATTCAAATCTCAAATATGTTTTAATAAGTCCAAAACAAAGTTTTGAAAGTAAGGCAGAAGCTTGAAAATCAATTAGGACTTAAAATTATGAGTTTTAAAACTTAAAAACAGATTTTGTGCAGAAAGTGTATAGTGCATTGCAGTGTGTCTTCTCTGTGCCATGCGTTGCGGCGTAAGGCACCGTGTGCCATGGCATATTGCACGTAATTTGATAGCATCAGTGCTATTATTTGACAACATGGGGAGTGAACTTCTAACACGTCCCAAATCTCCGTTTGATGTCCTATTGAGGTGGTTTCGGTGTCTACACAGAGCTTTCTCCTAGCTCTAGCTAATGGCACGAGTTTCACATTCAAACTCATTTTCTATAAAAAGTTGGACACCAAAACTCATTTTGATCACTTTTTCACAAAAATCTCACAAATGGGGTGTCCCAACTCAACCACATGTGCCAATAGCTTATACTAACCATTCGACCACACTCAATGGACTCTTACGGATTTATGTAACGCACCACACACAATCAAAAGCGCTTATCTCATAAAATCACTACTCAACCTTGATTTTCATAAAATATAAAAAGGGAGGAAATGTTGCACAAAATCAACAATTTCATTCTAAATTTTTCAAAATACATATGTCTTTACTTGCACAAGTATTTTAGCCCTATCTACGGGTTCACAACTAAAACTCACTAGCCCAGGGCATAAAATACATTGGTTATACACAAAATCATGCAAGTAGTGCATAGATCATGCCAAATATTCCTAGTTGGCAATTACATTAACAAATACACATGATAGTAACAAAAGAGAGGCATATAGAGGATTACTCCACAAATCTTAAGCCTTTATATGTTTTCCTGGACTCAGATCTGATGAGCTAGGTCCTAAAAATATTGAGAATTGAGAAGTGAGTACAACAACTTAGTAACCAAGTTTCACTTAACATATACAGTGGCATATCAACTGTAAATAAATGCAATTAGGCAAATAAGCACATATTTCATATAATGCTCGGCCACAATTTAGAAAACTAACAATCATGTGATCGGGCTTGCCATAAAACACTTTATCAAGTTATTTAGCAAAAACATAACACAGGGTCATAAAAATAACAACCATGCACCCTCAACCTATGCCGGACCACAAAACTAACAATTATGTAGCTGGACTTATATAAATAATCATATGCCAACCTTATATCCTCTTGTTACCTTTGATATGAAACATATGGCTATCACGTGGCTATGTCCTTCACGGACTAACCCAGCCTTCCACTTATGAGTAGCTATCGGGCTAGGGTGAACTCACTCACTCATGTAATTCAGTTTCCCCTAATACTAACAACCATAGAGTATCGTACCCTTAATCTAGCCTCCTTATGAACCGGTGGAAACTAATTAGGTTCGAGTTCCTCATAGAACAAGTGGGACAGTCTTAAATCAACCATAGGATAAGGGCTACCTCTCAATTCCAACAGTTGGTGCTAAGGCTAGTCTTGATTCCAACGGTCACTGCTAATACCATGTGGATTTCAATCAATCTACTCCTCTCCCTAGGTGAACTTCCACCAATGATCATGCTATGCACATTTATCACATAATATGCATTTCAACAATAAATTTAGGGCAACCAATCTCACATACTCATTTTAAATCACTCCACACATTCAACATATTATATATATATATATATATATATCACAAATCTCCACTTTTGTAACAAAATGCCATTAGTAAACTTTGAAATCACAAGTAAGTGGCATAGTCAACCTTTTCTTTCCCAAGATAATTTCACAAGCCAAACATTGCTAGCATGCATCATACATTTAAATTATTAATCATAATTCACAAACACAATTAATATTCAACCATAAAAATTAAGTTTCCCCCAATTACCTTAAACCTTTGAGAGGTTAGAGGTTTACCCTTACTATACCAACTTTTCAAAGCTTTAACAAGCTTGAATGCTGTTAAAAACAAACTTTTCTATACCCATACCACAAGAATATCATCATTGTCTAATTCTTGAAGCTTTATCAACATAAATCTCCACACACTCTATTTTTATCAACTAATAATCACTACCCATTCATACCTAATAGGCTCATAAAATTCCATTAATGCACCTTATTACTAATAACACCTCAATCCATCATTAATGCACATAAACCTCTTAACTACCTCATAAATATCAATTTTCAGATAATAAATGCTCTCATGGACCAACTACTTCTAAAATCATCAATGTGGTGTTCCAATGCATTAAACAACTCCCATTATACTTATTTTAACCAATGGAATCGAACCCATACTCTTATGGACCAAAAATCCATCTCCTAAGTCAAACCCTATCATAAATCATTATAAATAAGGGTGCGAAAGGAAGAAGAAGTCACCATAAACTTACCTTGAGAGTTTGGGAGCTTCAAAAGGCCAATAATGGAAGCCAATGTCGTGCCCTAGTAGAGCTTAAGTCAAGCTCTTCGTTTTCCTCTCCTCATCTTCTTCTATTTTTGCACACAGAATGAATCAGATATATTTGATTTTTGCCCTCCAATGCGACATACACTGCCCTCCACCGTGACGCATGGCATAAAAGAGCTCGTTATAAAAATTTGTCTTTGTGTGTCGCGGCAAACCAACCATATGCCGCAATACATGGCACAAAAGAGCTCATTATTCAAATTTGTCTCTGTGTACCGTGGCGAACCAACTATATGCCATAAGTGGCACAAAGAACAATTCTTCACTTTTCCTTCCTCTTTCCTTACCCAGGTGGCCCGCCATCATTCTAGACCCACTTCTAAGGCTAAAATCAAAACAATTATGCCAAGTTAAGCCCCTCTGGCCACACACCTCATTAACTCACTAATTACCCTCATTAGATTAATAAATTAGAGTTATATTTTCCCAGATGTTACATATTTCATGCAAGGAGAACTTCATGACTCAAGTAAGATAGTTCCCTGTGTGACATTTCATGCAAGCAACTAGTTAGGTCTTCACGCGTGATATGTCATGTCTCATAAAAGCCACAATAATATAATGCATTTCATACGTGATTTAGCATGTAATCATACTTGAAATGTCCTATAACATAGAAAACAACTCTCTTAAATAGATAATACCTAATCTTTTAACTTTTTCCTTTATGAATCAATCCAGTGCAATCCAGAAAAGGTCAAGATTCATGAAGTAAGCCTTGCAAAAACAACTTAAAACAACTCCAAAGCTTAAGTTAGAAAAAGATTTAAAAATATAACAAAATTAACTCTAAATCATCACAATTCATTGGGATTTACTATTGTTAATTCCCTTGTTGTAAAAGTAAATTGTTCTTCAGCTAGAAGTTTGGTGAATATATTAACCAATTGTTCAGTAGTTCGAACAAACTCCAGCACAATATCCTTCTTTTGCACATGATCACTTAGAAAATGATGCCTTATATCAATATGCTTGGTTCTTGAGTGTTGGATAGGATTCTTAGCCAAATTGATGGTGCTTATGTTGTCACATTTAATTGGAATCTCCTTGAGATGAACTTTTAAACCTTCCAATTGTTGTTTTAACCACAAGATTTGTGCACAACAGCTTCCAGTAGCCAAATATTCTGCTTCACATGAGGATAGAGGCATACTATTTTATTTCTTATTAAACCATGATATCAGTAAGCTAATAAAGAACTGACAAGTTTTAGTTGTGCTCTTTCTATCTATTTTGTATCCACCATGTTCAACATTTGAATAAGTGATCAATTCAGGCTTTCCTCTTTTAGGGAACCAAAGTCCTAACTATGGTGTTCCATTCAAATACTTGAAGATTCTTTTCACAACCTTTAGATGAGATTCTCTTGAATCCGATTGAAATCTTGCACATATACAGACACTAAACATTATATCAAGTCTGCTAGCAGTGAGATACAATAATGATCCAATCATTTGCCTAAATTTAGCTTGATCTTCCTTCTTCCTTTTTTCATCCTTATCTATCTTGATTGAAGAACTCATAGGGATATTGCTTGGATTGAAATTCTCAAATCCAAACTTCTTTAGTAGTTCATGAGTATATTTGGTTTGGCTTATGAAAATCTCATCTCTCATTTGCTTGATTTGCAATCCGAGAAAGAAATTTAGCTCTCTTATTATAGACATCTTGAATTCACCTTGCATAATCTTAGCAAATTTCTCATAAAGAGTTTTATTAGTAGCTCTAAAAATAATATTATCAACATATATTTGAACTACTAAAATGTTCAGTTTTATATAATAGAGTTTTATCCACCATTCCTCTTTTGAAGTTATTAATAAGTAAGAAGGTACTTAACTTGTCATACCAAGCTCTTGGTGCTTGCTTCAGTCCATACAAAGCCTTCTTCAGCTTTTAGACATGATTTGGCATTGATGGGTCCTTAAATCCTAAAGGTTGCTCTACATAAAATTTTTCATTAATTAGTCCATTCAAGAAAGCACTTTTAACATTCATTTGATAAAGTTTAAAATCCTTAATGCATGCAAAAGCAACTAAAAGTCTAATGGCCTTAAATCTAGCAACAAAGGCAAAAGTTTCATCATAATCAATGCCCTCTTCTTGATTATAACTTTTGGCTACTAGCTTGACTTTATTTCTTACTACAATAACAATTTCATCAATCTTATTTCTAAAGACCCTTTTTGTTCCTATCATAAGATGATCACCAAGTCTAGGTACTAAGTCCCAAACTTGACTTCTCTCAAACTAATTTAGCTCTTCTTGCATTATTATAAGCTAATATTCATTAGATAAGGCTTCTTTGATATTAGAAAGTTCAATGTTAGAAAGAAATGCACTGAAATGGCATACTTTCCTAAGTGAACCTCTTGTTCTAACTTTATCATCAACTTCTCTAATGACTTGATCAATAGAATTTGACTTGCTATATCTCCAATCTTTTGAAAGATCAATTGTCTGTCTATTTTGACCATTAGTAATGGTATCATTATTGGTTTGATTTTTCTCCTTTTCATTTAGTGAGAGACCTTCAAGAGGAAAATTTATAGTTTCTTCTTCCTTGTTCTCATTTGATAAGGATTCATCAAATCTAACATGAATTGACTCTTTAATAGATAAGGTTCTTTTATTGAGGACTCTAAAAGCTTTGCTTCTGTTAGAATATCCCAGAAATACAGCTTCATCATTCTTAGAATCAAACTTATCTAAATTATCCTTATCATTATTGAGTATAAAACACTTACAGCCAAATATGTGTAGATGTGAGATGGTAGGCTTTCCTCCCTTGTAGAGCTCATAAAGAGTTTTATTTAGAATGGGTCATACATGTGCTCTATTTATGATGTAGCAAGCAGTGCTTATGGCATTTTCCTAAAAGTATTTTGGTAGTTTCTTCTTATTCAGCATAATCCTTGCCATCTCCTCTAAGGTTCTATTCTTCCTTTCTACTATATTTTGTTGAGGAGTTCCAAGACCTGAGAATTCATGATTTATTTCGTGTTCTTCACAAAACTCAATGATGTTGAAATTGTCAAATTCTCCACCATGGTCACTCCTTGTCTACATAATTTTCAAACTCTTTTCATCTTGTACTTTGGCTACAAATGCCATAAAATAGTCAAAGGTTTGATCCTTGTAAACATGAAGATAGTTCATATAAACCTAGAATAATCATCAACAATAATAAAAGTATAGATTAGGCTCTTTACTCTTGAAGGACCAATTAAGTGTATATGAAGCAATTCAAGAGGTCTTGAGGTAGAAAATACATTTTTACTGTGAAATGTAGTTTTATTTTGCTTTCCCTCCATATAAGCATCACATAGTTTGTCAGCTTTGAATTTGATCTTTAGTAGTACAATGATAAGATCCTTCATTGTTAGTTTGTCTAATTGCTTCATATTTACATGAGCTAATCTCTTATGCCATAACCAACTTTCATCATTTTTAGAGATTAGACACTTTGTATTTAATAAATCATCATCACAAAGGTTGATTAAATATACATTCTGAACTCTTTTCCCTTTTAATATGGTTTTTCCTGATTGTTCATCTCTCACAATGCAACGCATATCATTAAATATAACCTTATAACCTTTGTCACATAATTGGCTTATGCTCAAGAGGTTATATCCTAAATCATCAACTAAATAAACATTATGAATGCATGGAGAGTTGGAAGAATTCTTATCTACCTTACCTATATCAAGAATTCTGTCTTTTTCATTATTTTCAAAGGTGACAACCCCACCATCTTTAGTTTTTACCATGTATAAGAATATAGAGGTATCACCAATCATATGCTTGAAGCAACCATTGTCTAGATACCATTTTTATTTGTGACTCTCCTTATTACCTGTAAAAATGTTAGGTTTTCTTAGGTACCCAAATCTATTTGGGTCCTGATGGGTTAGTAGACTTTTTGGAACCTACTTCATATCTTCATTCAACCCTTACTTCCTATGGATACATGACTTAGTCATGTGCCCTTTCATGTTGTAGTAAGAACAAGTAAATTTAGGTGAGTTAGTCATAGTGGTAGAAATAAAAAAAAATTCTTATAACACTTTTGTTTCTATTTAGGTTTGTAGCCTATTCCAGCTTTATCAAAAACACTTCTTTATTGGCTCAAAATTTTATTCATATTATCTCTACCCTTAACAAATTTAGCAAGAGTATTTTTCAAATTTTCATTTTTAGAAATATGAAGGGAACAATTTATACACCAAGTTTCATTTTTCTAAAATAGACACATTATTTTTCAAAGCTTCATTTTTAGCTTTAAGAGTCATATTTTCCTTTTTAAAAATGGTAAGCTTCTTTTTAACTTGATTAAGATTTTTCATGAGCAGAAAACATTCATTGTGTAACTTTTCAAAAGTAATTTTTAATTCTTGAAAAGGTAAAATCAAATTTAGAGTTAGAGTCATAATTATTTACCAGATTAGAGTTGCTTTTGGCTATTAGATAGAGATTTGCCTCTTCTTCTTCTACAGATTCCTCATCATAGTCACCCCAAATTGAAGAGAGATATGCCTTGAACTTCTTCTTATCATACTTGTAGCTCTTGCTTTCTTATGTCCTGGTTTTTTATACTTGAGGCAGATGATTTCTTTTTCTTTCTTCCTTGATAATTTCTTATCGAATTTCTTCTTCCTAAAGAATTTGCCAAACTTCTTGACAAACATGATCATTTCCTTGTCAGGTCTTCATTATCATTGATCTCAAAATCAGAATCTTCCTTTGTTATTTTAATGCCAGTGATTTCTTCTTCTTTTTAGCATCCTCTTTTAGCATTAATAGTCTTCCTTCATGTTTGACAAGACTTCTAAATAATGTTGTCATAGATCTCATGGAATCACTCTTTGCTTCTTAATAGCAGTGATTTTAGGTTGCCATTCAATAGGAAGACCTCTCGTGATTTTTCTAACTTGCTCCTTTTGTGTATAAGTCTTTCTGAGTGCTGCTAGCTCATTCATCATGTGTGTATCTTACTTGCATTTTCTTGATCCTTTCTCCAAGCTTCAATTTGAAAAGCTCATACTCCTAAGTCAATTTGCTCATTTTGTTCTCTTTAACTCCTTTTATGCCCTCATGTGCAATTTTTAGAGCATCCCACATTTCCTTTGTAGCTTCTATATTGCTGACATGAAAGTACTCTTATTGACTCAAGACACTTGCAATAATTAATTTTTCCTTGGAATTACGCAACACAAGCTTCTCTTTCTTTTTTGTAAATTCACTCTTTATTTTTCTTACTTGTTGTCCTTCCACAGTTTTCATTAAAATATAAGGACCATTTTCAACAATCTTCCACAGATCAAGGTCTGAAGCCTCAAAGAACAATCTCATCTTACTCTTCTAAAAGGTGTAGTTTTCACCATTGAATCCTGGATGCGAATTAACCTCAGTACCTTTTAGGAGAACATTGTCACCAAAACCTGGCATAGGATCCTCTTAGATTGTTAAGTCCTTAATCAAGAGTCTAAGCTCTGATACTAAATATTGGATAGGCCGGCACCTAAGAAAGGGGTGAATTGGGTAACCCTTAACAATTTTCAAAAACCTAAAGAGTGAAAAGCTTGAGTGAGAAGGAAAGAGATAAAACATATAAGATTTATCCTAGTTCAACCCAAACTTGACCTACATCCAGTCTTCAAGATTACACTTGAGATTTCTAACTAAAATCACAGGTTTCAATGGGTGCTTGCCACCACAGTACAACTCACAAGACTTAACTTGTCTTGATTCACTCAACAATCCTTGTTGCAATGCAAAAGGTTGTTATAAATACTTGAAAAATACATTTTCAAGATTTTAGAAGAATAAGAAAAACTTTCACAAAAAAACTCTCCTAAAAATTAGATAGATTACAAATGAAAGTTTATAAACTTGTGAGAGCTTTTTCACAAACTTTATCAAGAATTAAAAATGAATGCTAAATGTTTAAGCACAATTTGAAAGCTTTTTGATTGCTCAGATAAAGAAAAGTTCACTCAAGGATCAAAAGTTCTATTCTATACTTGAATTGTATCACATATATAGCTCTGGTAGTTGACAGATTATTAGACTAGTGTTACTAGCCATTGGTGACATTTCTTGCATGCATCCTGACATATCATACATGAAATGACATGTATCAAAGTTCTAGATATGCATATGTGATAAACCAAGCATGAACCTCAGGATGTCTCATGTGTGTTTTAGAGTATACGAATATACAGCCTATTCTGTGAGACAAAACTCACATGGGGCCCACATGATCTCAAGTATGGTTTGGCTGATAGAAAGCCAAAACCAGTTCTATGACAAAACTTGTGTGTGACCAACTTGTCCTTATATGTGATTTGGATGGCAAAATGCTTAGGCTAAATTTGTGTGACAGAATTTGCATGAAACCAACATGCTTTCACGCGTGGTTTGGCTGGCAAAATGCCAAAGTCAATTCTATATAACAAAAATCACATAGAAGTAGTGGATTATCACACGTGGAATGGCTTGTTTCAAACCCAAACCATTCAGGAGGACAAATCATGCATGGAACATAATAACACTCATGCATGAAATGGCAAGTTGCAAAACTTAACCCATTTTGGAATACATATCACTTGAGGAACCATTATGCACTCAAGAAATTTTTGCATGATTAAGAGATATAGAACTATGAAGGATAGGTCATTGAAGGTACAAGTTTGAACTAAGTTTGAAATGACTTAAGACTCAATTTGGCAAGATATGTTTAAGAGGACTAATGACAAATCACGTGTGGTTACCATATGCTCTCACACATAAAATGGTTCTTGATAAAATGCAATGAAACACAACTTGATGATTTAGGCGTGCAAACCAAAGGGTTGCTTGTGTGATTTAGAACATAAAAGCAATGTCAAGGCATCACACAAACATAAGTGATAAATTAAGAGCGGATCGCTCTCTAATTTAGGTGTGAAACATTAGTTGGTGTGCCTAACATGAAAAATCATGCATGTAATCATTCTCAATCATGTATGATTCTTTAGACAGTGAAAAAACTCAACTTCTATGAACCACTACAAGCTAAAATGACATGACTTGCAAGTTTGAATGTACCAAGATGAGTCTTAATGTGCATGAGTTAGACTTATAAGCTAAAGATAATGCATTCATTTTAATGATAATGATATGTGATTAAGCTCTCAAAGTTTTCACATTGAATCTAAGAGAATTAAACTTATCCTATAAATCTTCATCTTCTCTTGATTCTTCATGTTCTTAAGATTTTGTCTTAATCCATGATTTTTTATTTCTCTGCACACATAACAAAAACCTTTTCTCTTACTTTTGTAATCATATGATCCAACAGGCAATTTATTAGGTAGTTTAGAAGTTAGGATTTTCTATTGCTTTATTTTATGCTGTTAGGAAGTTTTCATCATGGCAAATCTATGGTGTGGGTTGTGGTAAAGAAGGTTGTTGGCCATGGCATGTAGTCGCTACTACAAATTATGGTGGATAAACACCTTACCTGTGACAAACTGTCTCTTTTGGGGGTTAGCTGTTATGGATATACTATATCCTAAATGCCATGGTGGATGCACCTAAACTTCCATAATGTCTTTTTTACCCTTATTTGAATCTATTTTAAATACTCAACTAATTTTCCATGTTTCTGGAACCTCTTATACTTTGATTTTAAGTGTCTTCAAGAACATATTCGTTTAAGTACACTTTTAAATTATTTTTAGGATCCCAATATTTTAAAATAGTTTTAAGGACTTGATTTAATTAGTTATAGCAATGCTTAATCCTTAATTGTAAGGGTTATTTAATTAATTTATTTTAGCATTGATTAATGGCAAAAAGTCATTACAACATACCATAGTCATAATTCAATCAACTCACCAGATAATCAATTCCAAGTATATAAACCATAAACCGTGTGTGTGTGTGTATTCATACTTAATATCATAAATTTTTCACCAGTCATTCACTATTATGAATGCAAGCATATCATATAAATCTCAACCATCAATAATAACATACATACTTACTTATACCATCTAAGATTATACCATGAAAACAATTTACAGGCCATATTTGCAAACAACAATTATATACTAGAATTTAACTCTTGATTAGCTTAACCCTTATGTTACCACCCTAAAAGTACAATTTGAATTTTAAGGGAGCTTCCCAATATGCAAGAGGATCCAAAAGTAGTTCATCTACAATTAAAGTAACTAAATATCATTAATGACTAATCATTATTAATTAGCCCTTAACCATGATTACGGCCTAAAACCCTCATTAATGGTATTAACACTAAACAACCTTATTTTAAACTTCCATTAGCTTATTTACTCTCCTTTTAGTCTAAACAATATCGTCAAACCACTTTATTAGCTTAGATTAGGTTGGTTAGGGTTAAACTTAAACCCATCATTAGCAATAGTAACCGCTTTCATTAGCTTAAACAAATAGTTAGAAACATAAATAACCATCTTTAGACTCCAATAAAGTCATAATAATGAGCCAACCTTAGCTACCTATTTAGACTCCACTCTTACCATCTAAAAACACCCATAAAAACGTATAAGTGTAGGAGAAGAGAAGAGGAAGATAACTCAAAAGATTCCAAGCTCCAAAAGGACTTAAAGTCATATAGAAGAGGAACCCTACTAGAGCCACACTAGTTCTCTCTCATTTTTCCACTCCTCTTTTTCTATTTTTAAAGCCAGAACATGATTCTGAAAATTAAATTTATGACTACTGTGACAGATGATGCAAACAAAAAAGAAACCTTACATAAGCCAAGAAAAATTATTTTACCATAAACTTAAAACTCAATGAATAGATATAATATAATACAATTTCCAAAATAATTAATACCTATTATGGTAGTAAAGAGTCTACCATGATAATTAAAGTTTCCTGGATATCCAATTTTAAGAGAAAAACAACACATAATAATCATAATTCAATTATAAGCATCATTCTAAGGCCTCAAGCCTATCTACCATCACACAACTTCAAAACATAAATAGAAATATGACAATCATCCATATAACAAAAGTGCAGTAGGTCCCCTAGACTAGCAAAGTACACAATTGACCAATAATAGACAAAGAAGACTCGGGGCATACCATCATGTCCCCAAGTCTTGTATGTTTTCCCTTTGCAGCACCCAAAACGTTACCTAAAATGCTATAAACCACATAAATGTGACCAAGGCTCCAATAACCATGATTCAAAATAAACAAACTAAAAATGTGCCCAAAAAGGGGGTGAATTCGGCATATAAAAATTTTGACAAATAAAACCTTAAATTAAAGAGATAAGAGATAAGGATAGTACCACCATTGTTTATTAAAGGTAGAATTGAGAGAAATAAACATAACAAATTTATCCTAGTTCGGCTAATCACTTGCCAACATATAATCCTTAAGTTTTACCACTTAGAATTTTTCACTAACTCCTCCAAATTTTGTTCAGGTTCTTGAAAGCCTTAGTATAAAGCATACTTCAAGTCTAAATCACTCTCTCATCAGTCTTGAAACATTCTTTACTTACACACTAGATTTATTTTATTTAAAACAATATTATTATTAAAAAGTCAAATTTTTAAGATCTTTAACATGGTAGAAAAAATGTCTACCATGGTAATAAAAATGAAAGATATTGTTTCAAATACTACCATGGTAATAAAAAGGCTTACCATGGTAGAAAGAACAAAACTAATAATTTAAAACCTTACCATTGTATAAGAGAGTCAACTATGGTAATTAAGAGACAAATGATTATTTAAAAACATACAAAAGTAGAAAAGAACTTTTCTTAGAATAAATTTTTTTATAAATATTAACAACTATGGTAAAAAAAAAGGATCTACTATGGTAATAAAAGAGTTATACAAATCCAAATAGATCCATCATGGTATTTAAAAACAAACTTTTCTAAATAGAGGTACCAAAATGGGTCCTATTAAAAAGAGTCTTTAAAAATTTATAATAAAGATATAAAGCATTTTAAATATTGGAGCATAGTTCCCAAGCTTATATTTTTTTAAAACAAGTATTAACAAATTAGCTTATGGCTTTGATTTGGGGTCATGACACCACAAAACTATCAAGTTTCTACAACACCCTTCCATACAATTTTTAAGTTTTCCAAACCTCAACTAATGCTAAGAGCCAAGTGTGGTGATATTAGGTCACATAACACACCTATCATACAATACTGGCATATACACAAAATACAAGATAATCCCATAATTGGGTTATAGCCACCCAATACAGTTATACTAAAAATTCCAAATATGTAATCATAACATAATATTCTAAAAATTAATTTAAAACAATGAGGGGTAAATTGTAATGCTCTTACTGATTGTAATGCCCTTACTGACATTACCATACACTCCACTATAACAAATCCTAATAAATTCAAAATTATTTAATTTGAAAACATTGAAAGCCTTGGGATCCCAAGAAATGATTTATAGAAATCATTTTTATAAATCACTCAGATTATAAAACCCCACATACGATGGAAGCATTTAGCCTAAGTGCATCAAAGATCAAGAAAACATATGCAAATCAAGAAAATAAAGTGCAAGTTAGCACTGTGCGCCGCGGCTTGCGCCATATGCACCATAATATATGACACAGAGACCACAGCCATTCGCTTTGTGCCGTAGACTGTGACATGTGGGTACATGTACTATGGTGCACACACCTGATTTTGTTGTCATTTTGTAGCTTTCTAAGACAAACTTTATACGTGTGCCATTTCCACATCCGATGTTCGATTGGAATGGTTCAAGTATCCACATGAAACTTTATTCGAAATATAACTAATGATATTGGTTTCATTTTAATTTGATATTTCTATCAAAAATTGAATACTCAAGTGCATTTTGATCGGTTTTTGCTAAAATATTGCCACTCAAGTGTTTCAATTTGAAACCAAACATCATTAGCCACTTTTTGGGCCTTAACCATGTCCAAATGGACAATACACACCTGATTGACCATATACATGTACAATATATCACATATACATGCATTTGGCCTATAAACTGCCTATTTCACACTTATAGGCTAAATCACATTTTCATTTCTAATCTCATACAAGGCCAAATTCTTACACATGTACTTCAAACACCTCATATTCACATATATATATACATTCATCCACTAGCCCATCCAAACATTTCTCCATTCACGCATATACAAGGGCTAGGGAACTCAAAATCATCAAACATACCACAATCATAACCTTTATGCACATGTACTTGAATCCTAAAACATGTACTTGAATCCTAAGGTAACTTATACACATTCTTAGCTAATAACAACAAATTCAACCTTACAAAGGCTTAATGAGAGATCTTAACTCAGCCAACATCTTTTCCCTTCAACCCACTAGTGCCATAACCTAAAAATATAAATAACCATGAGTGAGATTAAAATCTCAATAATCAATATAGTTCATTTAATGCCTATTAGCACAAATAACCATGTTAAAATATCAAAACTAAGGTAATATCATGTATATATCAAACTATAAAATAAATCCATCTTTTCAACCAATTCCGCACAAATATACACTAGCATAATCATTTAGCCACTGAACCTCCAATGCTCCTTGACACAAAACCATAGGCTCTCCTGAATCAATCACTTGTTAACTCGAGAACACTTTTGGTGGTAGAAACATCCAGCCAAAGGTAATCTCAGCCACCTATGAACTATGGTTTCCCTCTTCACACACTTGTTATAGAGGCATCGTTGACTCCTAATTGCACCCTAATGGGCATTAGGGAGTTCTAGAATATCCAGATGTCCCATGGTAACAATCTTATAATATGTTGTACCAGATTACCCATGGTACCAGCCTATATAATACTGCACCGAATGTCCCATAGTGCCAGCCGACCATATGAATTTTTTACTCACATATTTCCATATAAATCTTGACATATACTGGGTGAACTCCTACCCCTATGATCATGCTCTTTCACAATTGTCACTATTTTTCTTCACATTTCTACATTACACACTTCTATACAATATAGAAGTTCTATACCAAGTGCTGCGGCACATTTATCTCCCGCTGTGACACGTGGCACAGTAAGGAAAATCCTCACTATGCTCACACGCTCTGCTTTGAGATTCTGCTCTTTTACTCGTATTTGTTTATATAACATCCTAATAGGTCAAAGTAACACTTCACTATTCAAAACTCTAATTCCACATTAAATTACTAATTCATTCCTAATCAGTCATTAACATAGGATTAGAAATTTAAGATGTTACATAAATAGAAGTCTTATAACCAACATATATGGAGTTAATTAAAAGATAAAGTCAAAACTATGACTATGAGGGGGAGATAGGAATCTCAAGGCTGCTACATGCAAGTAAAGGGGGAGATAGGAATCTCAAGGCTGCTACATGCAAGTAAAACAAATTATAACATCTACATACTCATCATATTCAAAATAGTCCTAAATTAGCTAATATTTGTTCTACCAAAAAGAGGCCCAATAGGTCGACAGGTATCAGCATTCATTAGATCACTCTCCTATTACTCTTCTAGCTAGTCTCTTTCCTATAAAAATGTTAACAAAAAAAAATGAGACACAAAGGTCCTAGATAGAAATATAAGATGAAGTAAAGCATATGAAGAAATTAAATATGTAGATTGCTTGGTAGAAACAAAAGACATTTTAAAAACAGATATGTGTGTGTGTGTGTTTTTTATATATATATATATATATATTCTATTCTTGCAAATACACATGTGTGTGTGGCATGATAACTCCTTATCTCCTCAGTACACTATGCTTGGTACTTTAGTTCACTCGACTAAAGGTAAACTAGTCCAAGCCACACATGCCACCTATAAGGCCTAATGGGGGCACACCACATGGTAACATTTATCTAATACATGACTCCCAACCATACACTAACATGTTATGCAATTAAGAACAGTTTCAATACACATAAATATATAACACATTAGAAATCATGCTTTCCAGTAAAATTTTTACTCTAAAAATTTTCATATGAATAGTTAATATTCCACTTGGCAACACATTTTCTCAATAGAGTTTAATCTAACACATGGGTTCTCAACACATCTATTTCATAGTTCAAAATTCACATAATTAATTATTGAGAATATATTAATTAAGAAGTGATTACCTCTACTATAATAAGGTTCCCTAAACATAAAAGTGATCACTTACAATGTCCACAACACAATAATACTAACTAACAGTAACACATATTAATTATAATTAATTATAGTACCTAACACTAATCCTATACTAATCCTAGAGTTAGATTAAATAATCTCATTAACCTAGGCATATCCCATACGTTTGACAAAGTGAATAACTTTGACATCATGCAATGAATCAATCAACCAACCATTAAAAGTGACAAGTTGGATGTTACGAATCGATTGACTATATTTCAACTAATCCAATGGTTAATAAATTAGCAAATGCATATTTACCACTAACCTTGTACCATCCATTGGCTTGATTGAGTCCTAATATTTCTTTACTACCCTAACATATTGTACAATAGCTAACACTACCTTTTCCTTATATGCACAAACCATTACCTTGAATATTGTCTCAAGATGTTCAATCCATTGCTTGGCTTCACCTTATTTCATATTGTTTAGAAAGATAGCAGACTGAATTGGATAAAAGTCTTGCACATCCAATCAATAAACACATCCATGCTACCACTAACTGCAATAAGATGTGACTGTCTACTATTTGAATCCTAAGATGGTCAAGGTCTACTTCTATGAGCTTCTTCTTGTTTTGGTTTGCCTTAATTCCTAATAGCTTTATCCTCTTTATAACCCCTATTCCTTAGAAGAATATCATGGTCTTGAATTGTCCTTCTTATATCAATCATCATCTCAATTTTCAGATAAAGCATTCTCTCTATCCCTCAATTGCTACTAAACTAGTTGATTCTCCAGTACTTGTTCATTATCATTTATCGGTAAGTTACCAGTAGCCTGAGCATGTCTCACCCTTCTCCCCTCATGAAGATGAAAATTATGAGATAAAAAGCTAGTGAAGCAATAGGGAAAGAGTTGTGTAATGAATGGATATAAGTTGCCAAACACTAAGAATGAATACATGAAAGAAGTCGTAATGAATAGATCTCAAAATTAATACTAAACTATATGTTCTCCTGATATTACCAAACTATACCACACTTACCAGACGAAGGTAATTAGAGTCCATAAATCTCTAATTTACCTTAAAACCCTAACACTACAAATATAAAAGTTAATTTTTTTAAAATGGTTGGGATCCTAGAAATCTTTTAAAAACAAGTGGAAAATTTCAAAAATAAGCATTTATGCACAATAAAAACATTAGAAATACATAAATAACATATGATTTAAAAAAAAGGCAAAATATTCATTTTTGCCTAAAATGGACCCTATGCCGTGGCATTTGCCACATGTGTAACATCTTGAATTTTAAGTCTAGAAGCTAATGGCTAATTAAAGGTAAATTAGTAAATTAATAGAGTAATTAAGTTAACCATGTTCTTGAGTTGCTAGTTGACATTTTGGATCATTAGATAGATCCAAGGAAGGACTAGGATCAAAGTTAGGTCAGATCAGGATAGGATAGCATGATACAAGTAAGATTAACTTCACTATGTTTTATGTCGCAACATAAGCACATTATGCTGTAGTGTAATGCATAGCTCTGGAAATTTAAGTTATGAAAATCATTAAAAAAAATAGATGAAACTTGGGGAAAAGCCAAGGCACGAAGGAGAAGGATGAAGGCTCTACCAGGGCTTAGATTTGGCCAAAGTTAGAGGCTTGTTTGGACCTCCAATCATCTAGGTAAGCTTACTAACAATCTTTTCTACCTATCAACCTTAGTTTTCTTAGATTTTAAAGAAAGGTTGGTTGGGTTCTGAGTTAGAGGGAGATTACACTCGAACCTTAGGTCTTACATGTGATTGTGAGTTTGATTTAAGTTTCTTTGAGTTAAATGAGTGTTAATATGAAGATTTGGGTAGTGGATTGAAAGGGTTGAATGACCTTTAGTCATAATTTGATAGTTTTAAGTTATGGGAGCTAAGTATGGTACAAATTAGTTTGTTATTACCAAATGAAGATGTTATGAGTAGTTGTTGCTTCAAATAGCTCTACAATAGAAGTTAGGGATTTTTGAGTAACTAAATTTAGCCAAGAGATACTCAAATTAGGCTTGAAAGCTAACATATAGTGCGTATATTGTAGATTTTAGTAGTTGAGACCTCCTTGAGGTTTAGGAAGCGATAAGAGCACACATGGACCACAGTAAACCCCTTTATTGATAAAAGGGTTGTGTTAACCAAATAGTCTACAGTATTTATTAATTGGTTTAAGCATATATTAGTAGTTGTATGTGCATAATATGCATTATATTCATATAGACATGTTTTATGGAACTATAGACATAATTGAGATATGACATAGTTGTATATTAATAGACATTTGCAAAGTACATGTGCGTATTTGTGTGACAAGTGCTTGAAAGAAAGTGGTGATTAATATCCTTTTTATGTAGTAGTGTGCATGCATGGCATTATGGTGAATGGTTTGTGCATGTATTGTGATTTATAGTATGAGGGGGAGACATTGAGGAGAAAAGTGATGAAATAGTGGTGAAAAATCCATATGGTACTGCTAACACCTTAAGATGCCAGGTGTGGCACATATTCAAGACTACTACTATGAGTAGTCTAGGTAGTTGTAATATCTTAAATTTCTAATCCTACATTAATGATTGATTACGTAATGAATTATTAATTTAATGTGGGGTTAGGATTCTTAATTGAAATGTTATTTTGACTCATTGGGATATTATATGAACAAATATGAGTGAAAGAGTGGAGTCCCGAAGTAGAGCGTGTAAGTGCAGTAAGAATTTCCCTTACTGTGCCACACATCGTGATAGAGGATGGGTACGCTGTAGCGCATGGTGTAAAGTTCTGATAAGTAACTTCATGTTTACTCATGAAAAAGAAGGAGAGATAGAGTTAGAGGGGTTAGGCATGGATAAGGAGCTAATCTCTGATAGGGCAATGATTTTCGAGATAAAGTATTACATTTTTGACCTGTTACTTATCGGGTAAGTCTCGTACTGCCTTAAACTATTAAGAAATTGAATTTGGAAGATTTAAAGAGATGATTTCTTACCTAATAGTAATAGAAAGTTCCTCTGGGACTAAACTAGTACTTTATAACTGGTTTAAGTTAGAATGATAAAGCTTTGAAGCTATAAGCATAATTTGACTTAAGCTAGAGAGAGACTAATAGAAAAAAAATTTAATAATGGGTATGTAGTTCCTAAATTGAATGGTAATTGGAGGTAGAGCATGGAAATGGGCACAAATAAGGGGAATAGTAGTGGTTAGATGTTTAATTGTGATAATTGGCACTTTTCGTCAATGGTGAAATTGACTTTGGTTGCCAATTTTGTGTAGATTTCAATATGTGATGCGTAAATAGTGAAAGGAGACTCTAATGGGGTTATGGAACATGGATAACCCTTTCTAATGAGTAGAAGGGTTGAGGTAACCATATAGTTTATTATATTTATTAACTATTATAACTATGTAGAAGTAATGGTATAATTGTGAAATTGTGGTTTTGTTAGTTTTTGTGCATGGTTTTGCATTGTGAATGATTTTAGCATGAAATTAAATTTATGAAAAGAAAGTGTGATGATTTCTAACTTTATTTGATATGTATGTATGTGTGTATGAGAGTGTGGAATTAATATAAATTGTGTAAAATCCATGATCATAGGGGTAAGAGTTCACCCAGGATATGTGGAGATGTGAGTAAAAAATCCAATAGTTGGGCTGGCACCATGGGACATCTGGTGCAGCATTATATGGGTTGGTGCCATGGGTAATCTGGTACAGCATTGTATTGGAATTGTTACCATGGAACATTTAGGAAGTCTGGCAACTTCCTAGTGCTCGTTAGAGTGCAGTTATGAGTCAACAACACCTCTATCCCAAGTGTGTGATAAGGGAAACCATAGTCTGTAGGTGGGACAGACTACCTTTAGCCGGGTGTTTCTATCACTGAGGTGTGCTTAGGTAAATGAGTGATTGATCTAGTAGAGCTTATGGTTTTATGTCAGGAAGCATTGGAGGTTTGGTGGTTAGATGATCATACTAGTGTGGTATTTACATGAAAAATGCTTTGAAAAGAGGAAATTTTTATATACTTTGACATAAAATTGCTATTACTCTGGTTTTGTTACATGGGCATGATTATTTGTAGTAATAGATATTAAATGAACTATATGGCTTACTGAGATTTTTATCTCACTCATGGTTATTTACATTTTTCAAGTTTTGGTAGTAGTAGAGCAGAGGGAAAGGAAATGGGCTGAGTGCAGACTTTCATGACAAGCCTATCGTAAGTGGTGTAATGAATGTAGTTGTAAATATTATAGTATACACATATAAGTTGCCATACAAAAATATAGTTGAGCATATGCATGATTGGTTTAAAAGTGATTGAAGTTTTGATAATCTGACCCATATGTATGTGTGTGTGTGTGTGTGTGTAGTGAAAATGATGTTGTGGGCTAGTGGATATGCTTATAAATATGTTTGTACACGTATTGAGGAATTTAGCCTTATATGGAAATGAATACATAAAAATGTGATTTTATGTGTGTTATATTATGAATATAATTGGTCAATCAGATGTATATTGTCCATTTGAATGTGGTTAAGGCCTTAAAAGTGACTAATGACTTTTGGTTTCTATTGGGGATGCTCAAGTGGCAAATATTAACTTAAAATGATCAAAATGCACTTGGGTGTCCAATTTTCAAATGGAATATCAGATTTAAATGAAACTAGTATCAGTGGTTAGATTTTGAAACAAACTTCATGTAAGCGCTTGAACCACCCTAATCGGATATCAGATGCAAAAACAACACACTTTCAATGTTCATATCAACATCTAAAATTTGACAGCAGATTCCAATACATGTGCCACAATGCATGTAATAATGAAGGGCAACATACCATGATGCATGGCATAGAGAGTAGCACTGAGGTCTTTGTGCCACATGCTGTGACATATGTGGCACGGGCCGCATTTCATAGTCCCCAATTTAACTTGATTTTGTAAACTTGTATATGTTTTCTTATTGATTTTGAGGTGCTACAACATATTGCTTATGTTCTGTAATATTTTATAACTTGTATATATATTATTAAATGATTTTTAAAACCTTATGTATTAGGATCCCAAAGTTTTCAAGTTAATTATTTTGATTAGTAATTTAAGTAGAGGTTGTATAGTAATATTGCTGAGGGCATTATAGCAGTCACCCCTGGCACTCCTTAATACCTATAAGGGTGCAGAGTTGGAGTCAATGACAACCCTAGCTACTTGTAGTAAGGGAAAATATGTAGGTCATAAGTAGTATAACATCTCGGCCAAGTAGTTATTCCCATGTAAGGTTAGTGTAAAGTCCTTTACTCAATCCAGACTTTACCATTCCCAAACACAAAATCATCAAATAATAATCACATAATATTAGAGTAATAGCCCTTAAATTGTTTTCAAAATGTAGGATCCCAATTTCATAAAAAGTATATTCAAATAAAAGGGCTAACAAAAGTGCAACCTAAATACATGACTCAAGAAAACACAATTATTGTTTTGAGAATGGGCCATGCATCATGGCATGTGGTACAGAGCCATAAGCTCTTTCTTCTTTGTGCCATGAGCTACGATGTGACACACAAAGCACTACGGCACATATAATAGTAACTTCTGCTCTCACATGATAGTTCGTAAGGCAAACTTCCATCACGCGCCAATTTCACATCCAATATCCAATTGAAATGATTCAAGTGCTCACATGAAGCTTATAACATATTCTATCTAATGAGAGAAGTTTGGACATGATTTAATTGTTTGATCTAAAGATGAACACCTAGGTGTAAAAAGCTATTTTTTTTCAAAACTTGCACCCTAGATGTTGAATTCTCATTCCTTGTCCCATTAGACCACTTTGGGGCTTTAACTAAGTCAAATAAAACTATATACACCTAATTAATGCATCAAATCACATATAACCCATCATATACTCATTTTGACCTCTCAATGCCACATTACACACTTGTGGTCTTATATGAGGCATAATACATATAAATACATGCATACATATATATACTTGTTACATTTCAATCATTTGACTTCCTCATATAGGGATAAGCCTCACCATACTATCAAAAATAAAAAATATAATCAACTCCTTCGAATAGGGCCAGGCATCACCATTTGGGTCAAGTTCTCAAATCTACACATAATTTCACATAACAAAATCAAATTCAAATACAAGTGGAATAAGTTATACAATAACATATACTTGCTTGATTGGTATCTAGGCCTACCCATATACCTACTACTGTGGTACCCTTGGTCAGATGCAGAATCATATAAACAAGTAAGTTTTCAACCACAAACATATACATATTCACATACACTTATACATCCTAGTTGGTAGCTCAAATCTCTATCTATAACTTTATACATTCATTACATATAAGTGGTCATACTACTACTAATCGAGGCTATTCTTTCCTTACTTCCTTTCTCGACCTTCCTGTACTCTCTTCACTTATGTACACAGAGTGAGACATATTTTCCAATAACTCAAATATAACCCAAATATCGGTTAGTGAGCAAAATCATAAACAAGAGATAAAGTAGCATCATTCTATAAAATAATAAAGCATGCATTCATAGGATATCTTTCACAATAATAATATTCTCATGCACTCTAAGTTCTCCCTAGCGGAGCAAGCTCTACGATCGAACTAGGATTTCTAGTCTTATATAAAATAGGCCTTACCAAACCTCTATCTTAGACTAGGTATCCTCATCACATATAGGTGTTCTCTTGAGTCCTACTTAGTGGAGCATTCTCCTGGACTTCCTAGCCTTACATAGAGTAAGACCACGACTCCTTATCTTAGTCTACGGTACACTTGTGGATTATTATACTAGGTCATTCCTGGCAGAGTTTGTAACATCCTGAATTTCTTAATCCCATGATTAGTTATTAATTAGGAGTAAAGTGGTAATTAGTGTGGGATTAGAGATTTGGATGATTATGTGATGATTTGAATCATTAGGATGTTTAATGAATAGATACGAGTGGAAGGATTGTATTTTGGGTCTAAGCAAGTATGTGTGGTGAGAATTATTCTCATTATACCACACGCCGCAACTTGTGCTGCATGTGTCGTGGTGCATGGACCAAAAAATGACCCCTTAAGTCATGAATTTTGGGTGATTTTAAGAAGGAAGAAATCAAAGATGCATGAGTGGAGAAGAGGAGAAGGGCTGATATGCAAAAGCTATTTTAGGTATTGGGAGGTGCTTTTAATCGATAACTTAGCGAGTAAGTTATGTGTAATTCTTACCTTCTATTCTACACAAATTTCTCTGAATATAAGTTATAGAGAAATTGAATCGGTTAAATTTTAGGGGTTTGATTCTTGTCCAATAGTAATAAAAAGGTTCGCGAGAGTTAAATTAGAGCTTTGTGACTGGTTTAAAGTTGAACGATAGAGATTTGAACTTGTAGTCTTAATTTGGCCCTAATTCAAAGAGATTTTAGGGTGAAAATCTGGTTTGAGAAAAATGAAACCTATTGAAGTGATATAAAGTAGTAATCAAATAGTAATTAACCTAGAATAAATAAATGAAAAAGAATATACGACTAAATATAGCCATAAGTAGTAAATATGTGTTTTTGGTCAAAATGGACCAATTGACTAAATTGTGCCAAATGTGTTTAGATTGGCATATTAAGTATGTGAGTGGAGAAAGGAAGCTTGTGATAAGTAATTTGGTGGTTGAAATCCACGAGTAACCTTTCTAGTGATAGAAGGGTTAAGGTAACTGAATAACTTCTTTTCTTTAACTATTTGTTATAATTGTGTGTAAGTATACTATGTAATATATGAAATGGTTTTCAACTAGGCATGATTTATGCCATTTTGTAAATGTTACATGAAATAGTTTTTGTTTGAATAAAAGCACTGAAATATGTGATTTCAAATGGTATGTAATATATATGTATGTGTATGTGTGTGTTATTTATGAGAAATTATATAAAGTGGTAAATAGGAATCTATCAAAAGTTTGAAAAGCATGATCATATGGGTTAGAGTTCACTCGAGTGGAGAGGTGGTGATAATACCATATGGCATATTTTCCTTAGTGCCTGACGGGACACAGTGTTGGAGAATTATACCTCCTTAGTGCCTTTTAAGGTGTGATGTTAGAGAAGATCTCCTTAGTGCCTATTAAGGTGTGGTGTTGGAGATTTGAGACTCCTAAATGTCTATGTGATACGGTGTTAGAGTCAACGACACCCCATTATGTGTATTGGAGGAAACCATAGTTTGAAAGTGAGATAAAACACCTTTAACCTAGTGATTCTACCACTAAAGTGAGCTCAGGGCCAATGAGAGTGTACTTAGTCTAAGGTGAGTTATGGTTTTGTGTCGAGGTGATTTAGAGGTTTAGTCGATAATTATCATGCTATGGGATGCTATGTGATGCTATATGTTGTATATATGGAAAAGTGATAAATTGACATATGTGGTTGTGAATTAAAATGGAATATATGTGATATGTTATATTAAATGATATATTATGCTTTACTTTCATATAGTTGCATTTGATAGTTAACAAGAGTGAGTTATTCCATTATTGAGATTTTATCTCACCCCCATGGTTACATTTTTACAGGACAGAGCAGGGCAAGGAAAAAGAGTCTGGACTGGTATAGTGGTACTGTGGTTGTGAGACCCTTTTAAGTTTGTGTAATGAACTAAGAACTTGTGTATATATGTGTAGATAAGTTGCCATAAGGTTGCATCCATGTTTTGAGTAATGATTTTATGAAATCTTAGCCCAATTGTGTATATATGTGGTGAAATGAACTAAGGGCTAAGATTTAGGTGTGTATGTGTTGAAAATGTTGTGAATGTTGGTGAATCTTAAACCCATGTGTGAAATTATGATGAAATAAGTAATTTGGGTCTAAGATTGAGTATTAAATGTGATATATGTGATGGAATACATTTGTTACCCACTTTTATTTGTCAATTAAGACCTTTTTTATTAATGATTTATCACATCAAAGTGTACTCATTGCATTAGATTTGGAATTTTGCATAAATTTCTAGGTTTAGTACACTAAGGGCATTTTGGTCCAAAAATAAAATTTTGAGAAAATGTACAAAAAAATTGACAAAGTGCATTTTATGTTCAGTTGATGAGCCGTAAAATTATATTTTTAAAATTTATTTTAGTTTGGGAGTAATTAAATAAAAAGTCAACACTTTCTAAAGTATTTTAGTTTGACTTAGCTTTCAGTTTGCCTTTGTGTGAAAATTTTTATATAATTTTGTGTATTCTAAAACTTGGTTATTTTAATAAACTCTCCCTTCTAATTATGAATTTAATTCTAGACATTAATTAGATTTTATTATATCACATGCTATTTAATTGGATTATGTGATTTATGTGACATAGGTGGCATGTGAGTTGTGCATCAATTGGGCCATTGAGGTCAACACTCCTTGAGGTCAATGGCTAAGCATTTACATGTGAATTCTTATTATTTTGAGGGATTAAATCAGCTTAAATGATGTGGACGGCATATGAGAAATTACACATACATTGGAATCATCTACAAACCAATAGGAGGTTACCACCTTGCAAGTGTAACAAGGCTCCCATTTCCTTCTTATCTTCTTTTCCTATTTTTTAATTAGCATTCAGCTGATGGGGAACAAGATATGCACGTCCATTCAGCCCCAATTGGAGATCGAACACTCATTTTATTCATCTCCTTTATTTTCTCTCACTTGTTCATAGTGTTCTTAGTTTTATCTCTTTTGTTCTTCATTTTTCAGCACCATAACTTCCATTTTCAGCCACCAAACCTCCACAAAACTCACATCATTCTTCTCATCTCCTCAATTTCATCCTAACCCTTCCACTTTCACAAGGATTGAAGCTTATTTACATCATTCAAGAGCTGTGGAGTTTGGCCTTCACAAGCAATCACTAAGGTTTTGAATATGGTGAAGATTGGCTAATTTCTTTAGTGGAATCCTGAAGAGATGAAGATGGAGGATGAGTTTTGAGCTTCAAATTGATTAAGTTCTTTTGTTTCCTATCCTCTTCTCTTTCTACTAGATGATTAGATTCCTTAATCTAGGGTTTAATAATCTTAGCTTGTAAATTCTAATTTGGATTTGATGTTGATGTAAAGAGAGAGGATTGTTTCATTTGATTTCTTCCTTGGATAGCCATGACTGAATTTGGCCACTCTTTATTTCGCACATAATCTTGTGTTTTTTAATTAGTGAATTACATGTGTTAATATTGCATAATCGTGTGATGTTAATGCTTGAGTTGTTGACTAGCTTGACATAATCTTGGGGTTACCTAATTCCTTGTCTTGGCCATGGCATTTGAGGGAGAGGTTTGAGTAAATCACTTGGTTAATTTCATCACCAATTGGTTAATTGAACTAGGGATTTTAATCTAAGGCCTAGGGAAGTAATTAGGTTAATTGGCTTAAGATATAACAGCTTTAGTCAAAAAGGAAGGGGAGCTAAACTTAGCCTAATCATGAGAAGATAATGAGTGTTAAATCATTTAATCGCTAGGGTTTCACTTGTGTGAAAAGAAAAGTTCATTTTACTCACTTTCACTAGTATTTTAATTACTTGCATATTAAGTAATTAGTTTAGATAATTAGGTGACTAAATTCCTACAACTTTAGGTGATTTATTCCACTAGATAACTTTTAATTAGACTAAGACCATTCCTTAGGAAATGACCTACAGTTGGCCTTATATTATATTAGAGTTATCTTTAGTTTAATTTCAAGGGTTGAGTGACACACCTATCAAAATTTTGACACCATTGCTAGGGAATGTATTTAGGTTTAATTTAGGGTTGTCTAGTACTTAATTTGCATTTTTTGTCTTCTCTGGAAAATTTTTAGAAAAATTAGAAAAATTTTTGTTTTGTACTTTTTTTTAGTGTTTCTGTATGTTTTGAGTGTTTTTGTTCTGTTTTAGGAAAGGAGAAAAAAAAAATAGTTCAATTCTTTTTGGTTTGGTGCAAAGTTGAAAATACTCTATTTCCATTGTCTCTGTTTGAAATTGAAAAGTCTACTAGGAATGATTCTGAGATAATTTGAACTTGAAATTTCTTTCATTTAAATGCCCTATATCTTAGCTTTATTTTAAAACTGGTTTGGGAAATTTTAGATTTGGGAAGTGTCCTGTGGAAATTTTACAAGCTAACAAGGTCGAGGCAGCCTTTATAGAGGATTACCAAAACCTTGTTGCAACTTTGAGTTAGCATATCTCCCTCTTTGTGTCTAAATTGATTGATTCCAGTCTTATTTTTTCTTATTATTGTCTTAGCTTTGTTTCTTATCTTTAGCATTTTCTTTAATTTTTCTATTTTACTGTTTGAAAGTTTGTTGGAATCTCTGAAGGTCTTTTAGACGAAATCCTATTTCTAAACTAATTACTTGCATATTAGGTAATTAGTTTAGATAATTAGGTGACCAAATTTCTACAAATTTGGGTGATTTATTCCACTAAATAACTTTTAATTAGACTAAGACCATTCCTTGAGAAATGACTTATGATTGGCCCTATATTACATTAGGGTTATCTTTTGTTTAATTTTGAGGGTTGAGCGATGCACTTATCAAAATTTTGGCACCATTGCTGGGGAATGTGTTTAGGTTTGATTTAAGGTTGTCTAGTACTCAATTTGCGTTTTTTGTCTTCTTTGGAAAACTTTTAGAACAATTAGAAAAATTTTTGTTTTGTGGTTTTTTTTAGTGTTTTTGTTCTGTTTTAGAAAAGGAGAAAAAAAAAGTTAGTGCAATTTTGGTTGGTTTGGCACAAAGTTGAAAATACTCTATTTCTATTGTCTCTATTTGAAATTAAAAAATCTACTAGGAACGATTCTAAGGCAATTTGAACTTGAAATTTCTTTCATTTGAAAGCCCTATATCTTAGCTTTATTTTAAAACTAGTTTGGGAAATTTTGGAATTGGGAAGCGTCTTGTGGAAATTTTACAAACTAACAAGGTCGAGGGAGCCTTTACAGAGGATTTCCAAAACCCTATTGACAACTTTGAGTTAGCATATCTTGTTCTCTGTGTCCAAATTGATTGATTCCAGTCTCATTTTTCTTATTATTGTCTTAGCTTTGTTTCTTGTCTTTAGCATTTTCTTTAATTTTTCCACTTTACTGTTTGAAAGTTTGTTGGAAGCTCTGAAGGTCTTCTAGATGAAATCCTGTTTCTAAACTAATTACTTGCATATTAGGTAATTAGTTTAGATAATTAGGTGACTAAATTCTGACAACTTTAGGTGATTTGTTCCATTAAATAACTTTTAATTAGACTAAGACCATTCCTTGAGAAATGACCTAAGGGTTATCTTTAGTTTAATTACTTAATGACCTAGCTCTTTGAATGGATATTTTAATGCTTAAGATGTGGTAATTTTTAGGATTGAATAGGTGTGAAGTGAAAATTATTTTACCTTGAATTGGTACATTACCCTTTTAATAGAAGAAGCCAAACACTCATGTGTGATTAGTTCCTTAGTGATGTTACCCTCTAAAATTTGTTTCACTCCTTAATTGAGACCACATGCCTTGCACTTGTTTGATAGGAGATGAAAGATCGCATTTATAAAAATATCCAAGAGCCAAATAGCCAACCTATTATTATTGATTATCCATTGTTAGCCACTTTAAGCTTTTGGTTTGATTCTTTCAAAAATAAATATTCACCCCATTTTTTCCAAGAAATGCATGTTACACTTTTATATCTTTTTAATATTTATTACATGTCCTAGATCAAGTAAGTGGATGCCTATTGTCATTTTTTTTCCATTACTCTTTATCCTTTGTTGTTGCACTATTATATCCATTCTTTTCTATTGTTTTCAAAGAGTTAAGGGCAACTAAAAGAAAAAGAAAAAGTAAAGAAAGATTTGAAAAAAATATATATATAGTTAAAAAGAAAAACAATAAAGTTGCTAGAAAAAGGAACAAAAAGAAGAAGAAAAGGAGGAGAAAAAGAAAATAAAGAAAAGAATAAAAAGTTGTCTAACTCATCCATTCCATTTGTTTTATTATTTCTTGTCATCGCATTCCATCCTCATTATGCTAAAGTGTTCACTCAATTGAATTAGGTTATGCTTTTCATATTAAAGGGATATATCTTGACTTTAGCGTTATCTTGATGCTAACCCTATTTTTTTCATACATACATTTCTTAGACATCCTTTCATTACCCATATTGCAACCTAATAAAGTCCACTTGATTCTTGATTGCAAGTGCCATTTAGTGATGGAGATGTAGAAGGGTTATAAATTTATGGTAAGATTTATCCTAAGAATTACTTTGAGTGATGAGAGCAAATACGTAACCTAGAGAGGCTTACTCTTTGAAATTGATTCTTAGTAAAAGTTGGTTTGTGATGTGCATAATTCTTTCTTAATCATTGCCACATTAATGGATAATTTGTAGAAGCTCTTGAGCTAATTCGGTGACTTTGAGCATTATTTATTTGCTTTAATGTTTCTTTTGAGACTTTTTTCACTTGATTTTTCCTGGAGTACAAAAGATAAGTATGGGAGAATTGATAGAACACATTTGTTTCTCACTTTTATTTGTCAATTAGGACCTTGTTTATTAATTATTTATCACCTCAAAGTACACACATTGCATTAGATTTGGAATTTTACCTAAGTTTTTAGGTTTAATGCACTAGGGGCATTTTGGTCCAAAAAATAAACTTTTGAGAAAATGGACAAGAAAAATTGACATACATTTCAAGCATCACTCATACACTAACATGCATAACTCTTTCACAGCATTGCTACTCCATCAGTTCATAAACTACAATGCATATAGTTCTACAAAATACTTGTAAACAATTTCATAAACGAACAACTAAAAAGGTTACTCCATTACCATTTTACCCTTCTTACTAAGGGTACCAAACACATTAAGCTCCTAACGGTGTAGATTCTCATGAGCAATGTCATAAATGCTCAATTTACACAATACAATGTTCTCAATCAATTCTTAATACTTAACACAGACACTAATTTAGCTAAGCCAAATTTCTTAACATACAAAACAACTCAATTATGGCTCTTTGAGTTCATATAATCCTTACTCTATAATCATTACTCCTATAAGCTATTCAAGTGATCATAACACCTTCCTAAACTCATTTTAGCAACCAATTTGTCCTTTTTAACCTAATCCTTTAGGCTAAATTAATCCTATATCCTTAAGGTTCAACCATTAAAACTAGACTAATTGTAAAACCTTAGTTTCACATTTAAAAGCCCTTTTTAAAACTTTTATTTAGGTTTCAATTCCTTAAAACTTATAGGTCCAATTTCTCTACCAACCAAACTTAGAGAAAATAGGGTATAAATATAGTATAGGGCTATATGACAAGTTACTAGTTGAAACAGACTCCTACTTACCCACAAATCAATGCTCTAGTAGAGCCAAGCTCCCTTTCCTCTCCAAACACGTTTTTCCTCCCCTTTCCTTCTGATTTCATGACCTGAGACTTAGCTCTTAAGTAAAATTCTATGCTGTGCTATGGCACATGTAGCACATGCCATGGTGTGTGGGACATTGAGACAATTCTCACTGCTGCTTGCGCGCTATGTCCTGAGTTGCCATTTTACCATCCAATCCTATGACCACATCAATCAACCAATATCATATATTAGTCCAATACCTAAAACCATAATTAATCCAGTAATTACTAATTTTTCCTTGATTAGTAACTAGTTTCTTGGATTGAAATTTAGGATGTTATAGTGAGCAGGGACTAACCCTTCAAGGGTTGGTCCAACCTAAATGCCTGTGAATTCAGTCGAGGAGCAATGGAGGATTGGATGGAATTTCTTAGTTATACATTCCATATGTTATTGGTGAACTATAATATGTTTCTTGGGCATGGTGGAAATTATTATATAATTACTTGTTATTACTTTACCTATTAATTAGTAGTGTAGAATATTTGGTCACTGAGACATTATCTCACCTTGTGGATTTACATTTTTTATAGGTTCTAAGATTGAAAGGAGACAAGGGAAAGAGATGGGCCAGGAGTAGCTTGTCTACTTCCTTTGTAATGCCTACATTTTTGTTCTAACTAATGATGCATATAAGTTGAGTTGCCAATTTAGGAGATTGCATATTTTAGATGCATGCTTGTATGATATTTTGATATGTTAGTCTTGGTATGCTTGTTGATGTTCATGTGTGTAGGGCTAATATATTAGTACAAGCATGATATGTATGTGAATGTGTTAGGTTAGAATATTGCACCATTATTAATGTGTAATGTGGTAAAGGCTAATTTTGGTTATAAGTGCAAGATGTGGTGATTTATGTGTATTATGTGAACTTGTAATATTTTTGGCCTAAAGGGATTGTTTGGTGAAACATTCTGATTTATAAGTGCATGTGATGATCAATATATGTAAAATGTGGTGATGATTTGGCCTAATAGTAATTATAGGTAGAAATGTGATAACTAACCCTATTATATGATATTAGGGCTTAGGGTGGCCAAATCTTAGTTTTGATATCTTATTGGTTGTTTCTTTATTTAATCAGGTGTATAATGGTACATTAGATTTGGTTCAAACCCCAAAATGAGTTAATGGTATAAGTTTTGAAATTGAGCACTTCAATGTGAAAATGGCATACATCAGAAGTTCACCCTTAAACGCTATCATGACAACACAATGCTGTCATGAACTTGCATGTGCATCATATCATAATTGCGTATGTTGTGGCATATGGAGAAGTAATAGAATTGAGCCATTTATGCCACATGCCACGGCATAAATGCCAGAATGTGCAACAATTGTATTTTTTGCCCTAGTTTTAGCTGTTTTGCTTCCCAAACTTTTTCATGCTTCCCATATGTTTAAAAACCATTAAGTTTGAGCTCAAACAACTTATTTGAAGGGTTTTTATGGGATCCTAAGTATTTTAAATTATTTTTAATTGTTTAATTGTTTTAACCCTTTTATGTTTACAGTAAGTCTAAGTGATTATAGCTCCTGATCGCCATTGTATGTTGTGATTGTGTGGTGATTAATGGTAATGCCAAAGTGAACATTACAACATGCACCATGGCATGTGGTTAGAGCTACAAGCTTATGTTCTATGACATACACTGTAATGCACATGACAAATTTTGCTATCATGATAGTTCATCTACTATGAGCTTTCAATGTGCGTTATTTTCACATATAATGTTAATTGGAGTAATTCAAGTGTCCACATGTCGCTTATTTCATAAATTAACAAATGACATAGGTTCCATCTCAATCTAGTATTTATTTTGAAAATTAGATGCTCAGATGCAAAATGATCATTTTATGTCATTTTTACTCACTTGAGAGTCTCAAATCCAAACTTTGTGTCATTAGCCACCATTAGAGACTTGATCATATCCAATGGGACATTTTCCACCTAATTGGCTAATTATGTCATCAAAAATACAATCATACACAAATTTGGCCACTTGAACACCCTTTTCAACACAATATGGCTACTTTTTAACAAAATCACACACTTTTCCAGATTTCACCCAATCATCCATTCAAACCACAAAACCTTACACCTGTACTAACATCTTAATGTTACTCATCATAAGTGCACAGGTTGTAGCACGTAATATAATAAAAGCAAAGTATCATTCCTTTAGAAGGTTTGTTTAAAAATAGTGATCAAAAAAATTCCCCTTATATCTCATAAAACTAAAATTATCTCCTCTATAAAATGCTTTTAATGAAAATAAGTACTAACCTAGGGTTCTAAAAATACTTGGACAAGCTCTCTCAAGTCATGAACAAATGTTTAATTAAATTAATTGCCCAATCTCTTATTATTATTAATAAAACTCAATTTTAAACACCAACCTTAATGTGGCTATGCAAGGCTAGCAAGTATATCTCTATCTTACTAGCAACACTATCTATTCAACATGTAAATATCAAGTTCTTGTACTAGTTTACATAAATTCTAAACTCAACCTGGCCCTCTCAAGTATCAATCAAGTGAACCCAACATCTAAATGGTAGCCAAACAGTTATATATATATATATATATCATTAATTACAAAAAGAGAGGAGAAACTTAATATTAATCCATACAAGAGTTTAGTTACTCATAAACATCAAAAAGCGATAAATACACAAGATATTCATAGCCATAACAAGATTACAAGAGAAATGGAGAAGAAATAAAGGAACTGAAGAAATAGAGCTTCAAATGTCTTTAAAGCTTCAATTCTTAGATCCAACTCATTTAAAACTCAAACCCTAGCACAATAAATCTCCCAAAGTGTCTTCAAGTGAGTATAATGACTTCTGTGTTGAGCTCATAGCATATATGTATCCTACCTAAACATTTTTAGATAAATAAAATGGAGCATTTTGCTAATGCTGGCGAAAGTCACTTTTTGGGATGACTTTAATAATTTTGCACTGTTTTTGCTGCTAAAGAAAATTATTCACTTTGTACTTGATTTCTTTATCCAAAAAGCCTTCTAAAAACATTAACAAAGCTCTAGAAATGCGTATAATCAAATCTTCACCCAAAATAACACAAAATTAGGCCAAAAATATTAAATCAAAGCTAAGAATACAAACCCAAAACAAAATACACATTTTCCTAAATTGGGCAATCAAAATATGTGTAGTTGAGCGTAAATGGATTAGAATATAAGGAAAATGATATGAAATTCTAAAGGTTAACACTTAGCCCTCCCTATCATATTTCACACAATTTCATACCTCAAAACCAAGATATGTACATGATCATACAAGTGCAACAAAACACAATATATGTATCCATTCATATGGCAACTTATAAACATTAATATTAATTACCAAATAAATTCATTACACAAAACTTGAAAGGGCTATCATAGTAATTCCCACTAATCCTGGCCCAAGTCTTTCCTTTTGTTATTATCAGTGTCAGAATCTGTAAAATAGTAACCACATTCTGAGACAAAGTCTTAGTAACTAAAATAATCCAAAATTATCTATTAATAGGTAAAACCATAAACAAGTAAATAAAACATTAATATTATACGTGTGTGTGTGTGTATCCATTTATGTAAATAATCATATTTGCACACATGATCATCCTATCCAATTAAACCTCCATATCACCTTGATTGAACCCATAGGCCCCACTGGACAAATTGTGTGTGAATTGATATGAGCAAACCTTCAACAGTAGAATCACCCTGTTAAAGTATTCTATCCCACTTTTGGACTATGAATTCCTCCCATCGCACATGCAATCAGGGTGTCGTTACTCCAACACCACATCTCACAAATGCTAAGGAGCATAATCTCTGATACCACATTCATATGGGAATTGAGGAGAGGAATTCTCTAAAACCACAGCCTATAGGGCACAAAGGAGAATATGTCACTATTATATAGACTTTTGCACTACTCAACTTAGGGTGAATTTCCACCGTCTATCATGATCATGTCCTTTTACACATATATAATCATGATTACTATACTTTATTTACAACTCATTTTCAATTTACTTTAAAACAACTTAAATAGTAATCTCATATTATATTTAAAAACCATTTTTTGCTTTCACAATTATATAAGTGGCACTCATACCAAATTATACTAACATATGCTACATTACGCCGTAAATAGTTAAACATCCTAATAAATAGAATGAATTATCTAGTTACCTCAATTATTCTATTTCTAGAAAGAGTTACCCGTAGAACTCCTTAAGTTATCAGTTTGCAATTGCTCAAAATAACTCGTAAGCCACATTGATCTATACGATTTAGTACTATAAGTCAATTACCAAATTGACCATAAGCATTAGCACATTTAAGCTCAATTAATCACTAATCACTTTTATTTAACCATCTTAGGCCCTAATCATCCTCCATAGCCATTCTACCACTTCAATGAGCTTTAATACAATCCTCACTAGAATTTATCCCTTTTAAACTTCTCAATTTAGGAAAAATTGAGCCTATAACTTTTAAACTCAACCGTTAATCTCTAAACTAGTAATAAAACCTTAATTTAACTCCTAATAGCCCTGTTATAACTATTAAGTCAAAAAACATCTACTTAAAACTCCCCAATTCAATTTCTCTATATCTCAAAGCAAGAGAAATTAGAGTAGAACTAGAGCATAGGGTTGTACAAAATTTACCCGATAAGCGATAAGCTGGAAAAAACTCCAGGTGCTTAAGAACCCTTACCCTAATAGAGCAAATCTCTTCCTCCTTCTCCTTCATGTTATTTCTCATTTTTCCTTATGATCCCACAAGTCAATTCATGTCTTACTTATCCGAACTTTGTACTATGCATTGTGGTGTATAGCACAGTAAGGAAACTCTCACTGTAGCTCACACACTTCACTCCAGATCACCATTTTTACACTTGATCTTGATCATATAAGTCCAACAACCTAAAATATCAATATACCATCCAAAATCATAATTAACTTAATTAATCCACAAATTTACTAATTTATCCTTAATTGGTAATTATTCTTTTTAGATTAAAGATTTTAGGATGTTACACGTGTAATGATCCTAAATTTTAAATTAAATAAATTTTCTCATATTTGATATTTAATTTATTTATTTTAATTTTATAAAAATGAGGAGTAGTGGCCTAGTAAAATTTATACTAATTACTTATATGAAGGTGGTTTTAATCTTATTTAAGTCAAATGTTAGTTTTATTTTCCTTTACTTGGGAGTTACTAAAGTGCCCCTTTCTTCTTTGTTATAAAAATATTATTATAATGATAATAAAAATTTAATGGGGTCTCGTTTTGTAATTTTTCAAGAAACCTTATATTTCATTTTCTCCTTTCTTCTTGTTGGTCATATGTGTAGAATAGAGTGAAGAGAGATCATTTTTCTCTATTTTTCTTCCCTTCCCTGTCACACTAGCTTCAACCTTACCGTTAATGTGCTTGTCTCTTCACCACTAGCAATTCATCCATTCCTTTGCCCTCCGTATTTCGTTCATTTCTGTTAAGTTTTATAGCTGAATCTCCAAACCCAATCTATGGGAATTTCCTAATCTTTCCCATCGATCACTGGCCTACTCCTTAAAGCATAGGAAGTTGCTAGCCTACTTAACTGTACCTTTGGATGCCACTCAAGTTCTACCCTCACTTTACCTTCAAGCCTCACCTCTTGCTCTGGCCTTAGCTCCTTATGATCCCTATTACAGTTTAGGGTATCATGGCTAACTAAACTTCGCTAAATATTTGGTATTACCTCTAGCATCCGTTCCATTATTGGATCATTCCCTTGGGGTTGTTTTGGTGGCATCTCTAGATCTTGCTCATCTTGGGCACTCTAACCCTATGTGTACCGTGAATTTCTGCCACACCCTCTCATAATACTACAGTAGCTTTATGTTCCTTTCTCCTCTCATAAGCAGTAAAGTCAGATGTTAGAGGTCAGAAAAGAGTAATGAATGTATAAAAGTTTCCTACTAATATGATGTAATGCACAAATAGATCAAAACAAAGAAAGCTAATACCAAATTGTAAAGTCCACTCATATAATCCAAACTTTGCCAATCCACAAACACAACATCAAACAATAACAATATAATATAAAACAGTATCAGAGTAATAGCCCTTTATTTGCTTTCAAAATGCAGGATCTTGACTTTATAAAAAGTATGTTCAAACAAGAGGGATAACAGAAGCATAAAAATAAAATCCATGACTCAAGAAACACTATTATTTTTCTGAGAAAGGAGCCCTACTCAACAGCTCACATCACCATGTTGTGGTATAAAGCCATGGGATCTCTTCTTTATGCCATGCATCATGGCACATATGATAACAATTTTGCTGTCATATGACAGTTCACCTAAGTGAATTTCCACGGCATTCCAATTCCACATCTAATATCCGATTAGACTGATTCAAGTGCCTATATGAAGCTTTCAACATATTCTATCTAATGAGATAAATTTGGACACAATCTAAATGTTGAATCTAAAATTAGACACCTAGGTACAAAAAGTCACCTTTTCTTTCAAAACTTGTACTTTAAGTGTTCAATTCTCATTTCTTATCCTAGTAGACCATTTTGGGCCTTGAACTAAGTTCAAAAGGACTATATAAACCTAATTAACACAATATATCACACATATCACATCAAACCCTCATTTTAACCTCTCCATACCATATTATATACTTGTAGACTTATATAAGGCACAACACATACAATCACTTATACACATAAACTTGTTCCACTTTCAACCATCCAACTCTCACATATGGGGCTAAGCTTTGCCATATGCTTAAGAATCACAAATATACTTAACTCATACAAATGGGGCTAAGCCTTACTATTTGGTCAAGATCCACACACATATATATTTTCACACAATGAATTCACATATATATAGTGGAACAAGTTATACACATAATATAAACTTACTTAGATAGGTAGGCCTACCCAAGTACTCACAATTGTGGTATACTCGGTGAGATTCACTTTAAAATACACAAGCAACTTCTCACAACAAATCACATATTCATATTTCCATACACTTATGTATCCTAATTGGCAACTTAAATCTCTAACAACACATTTATACATTCATTATGTAATTATGTAGTCATTCCACTACCAATCAAGGCTAGTCTTTCCTCAATTCCTTTTCTGGCCATCTCATGCTTTCTTCACCTACGTACAAAGGTAACGAAGTGAGACATACGTTATAGTAACTTGAATATAACCTAAACACTGGTTAGTGAGTAAAATCATAAGCAAAAGATCAAGAAGCATCATTTTATAAAATAGTAAAGCATACATTCAGAAGATATCATTCACAATGATAATATGCTCATGTACTCTTAGTTCCCCCTATGTAACATCCTAAATTTCTAATCCTGTACTAATGACTAATTAGTGGATGAATTAGTGATTTAATTTTAGATTAGGATTTTAAATAGTGAAGTATTATTTTGACTTATTGGGATGTTATATGAATAGATATAAGTGAAAGAGCAGAATCCTAAAGTAAAACATGTAAGCATAGTGAGGATTTAATTCCCTCACTGTGTCATGTGCAGCGGCAGGGGATAGATTTTCCATGGGGCATGGTACAGAACTTTAATTAATAGGGACATATCCAACTCATGCAACAGAAGGGAAGAATATGAAAGAAGGGTTCTAGTATGGAGAAGAGTAGGGGATGTGCTAGGGCAAGCAAAATCAGGAGGAAGGACAATGTTTCTAACCTATTACTTATTAGGTAAGTTTCGTACTACCTTAACCTCTGATTATACTCTATTTTGTCTTAGTTTTAACTAGTGAAAAATTAAAGTCAACAGTTTTAAAGAGTTGATTTCTTACCCTATAGTAATAGAAAGGTTCTCTGAAACTAAAATAGTACTTTGTGACTGGTTTGAGTCAGAATGATAAAGCTTTAAAGCTATAGGCAAGATTTACCCCAATTTAGAGACAGAGTAGTGAGAGAAATTTGGCTAGAAAAGGTTAAAATTTTAAATGAGGGATAATCAATAGTAATGCATGTAATCGAGTATGAATTATGGAATTGATAGCGATTAGGTTCTTAATTATGATAATTGGCACTTTTTATCAATAGTGAAATTGACTTTGAATGCTAATTTTATATAGATTGTAGTATGTGATGAGTAGATAAGCAAAAAGAGTTTTGAGTAAGAAAGTTACATGGGTAAACCTTTCTAATGGACAAAAAGGTTGAGGTAACCATATAGTTTATTATGTTTATTAACTATTATAATTGTGTAGAAGTAAATACCAAATGAGGAATTGTGGTTTTATGAGTTTTTATGCATGACTTGTTATTGAAAATGGTTTTAGCATAAACATTAATTTGTGAAATAAAATCTAAAAGGTTATTGATTTCAATTGATATATATATATATATGTTATGATATTATATGTTATGAAAATGTGAAGGAAAGTAGTGAAAATTGTGAAAAGAGCATAATCATAGGAGGTGGGAGTTTACCCAAGATATGTGGGGATATGTGTATGTGGAGAAGTGAGTGAAAAATCCATATGGTAGGGCTGGCACCATGGGACATCCGGTGCAGGATTATAAGGGCTGTTACCATGGGTAATTCAGTACAGCATATTATAGGACTATTACTATGAAACATCTAGGAAGTTTGGCAACTTCTTAGTGCCTGTTAGGGTATGGTTAGGAGTCAATGATGCCTCTATCACAAGTGTGTGAATATGGAAACCATAGTCCGTACGGTTAGATTACCTTTGGCTAGGTGTTTCTACTATCAAAAGTGTGCTTGGCTCAATAAGTGGTTGATTTAGGGGAGCTTATTGTTTTGTGTTAGGGAGCATTAGAGGTTCGGTGGCTAGATGATCATGCTAGTGTGTATTTATGTAGAAATACTTTAAAAAGATGAAATTTCCTCATACTTTACTATATATTTGATATTACTTTAGTTTTGTTACTTTGCCATAGTTATTTGTGAAAATAGACATTTAATGAACTATATCAGTTACTGAGATTTTTATCTTACCCATGATTATTCACATTTTTCAGGTTTCGATACTAGTGGGTTGAAAGGAAAAGATATAGGTTGAGTTGACATCTCTCACCTAAGTCTTTATAAGAATTGGTGTAATGATTTTATAGATTGTTAGTTAAGAATGTGTATAAGTTGCCATAGGATTCAGTAATGTGCATAAAATTATATTTGTGGTATATTTGATGATTTTAAGTTCCCTAGCCCTTATATATGTGTGAATAGTGAAATGATTAAATGGGCTAGTGGATGAATGTATATGTGTGTAAATACAAGGTGTTGGAAGTGTATGTGGAAATTATTGGCCTTGTATGAGATTGAAAAATGAAAATATGATTTTAGCCTGAAAGTGTGAAATAGGCAGTTTATAGGCCAAATGTGTGTGTGTGTGTGTGTTATATTGCGCATGTGTATGGTCAATCAGGTATGTATTGTCTATTTGGATATGGTCAAGGCCCAAACAATGGCTAATGACATTTGGTTTCGAATTGAGACAGTTGAGTGGCAAAGTTTTGGCATAAAATGGTCAAAATGCACTTGGATGTCCAACTTTTAATAGAAGTATCATATTGAAATGAAACTAGTGTCATTAGTTATTTCAAAATAAGTTTCGTATGGGTACTTAGACTACCTCAATCAGATATCGGATATGAAAATGGTGCATAGCTAAAGTTTGCCTCAGAAAACTACAAAATGACAGCAATTTCAGGTGTGTGTGCCGCTGTACATATATCTGCTTACCACGACACATGGCATAAAGTAAATGGCTGTGGCCTTTATGCTACATGCCATGGCACATGTGGTACAAGCCACGGTGCAGGTGCCAAATTTGACTTAATTTTGCTAAAAATGCACATGTTTTCTTACACTAGGATGTACCCTTATAAATTCATTCCATTATGTGTATGTTTTATGTTGTAAGGAGTATGTAAAGTGATTTCTGGAAATCTTTTCTTAGGATCTTAAGGTTTTCAAAGTAAATGATTTTGATTTAATTAGGAAGATTGTAGTAGAGCATATGGTAATGTCAGTAAAAGGGTATTACATTTAAGTTGGTATTAGTTTCTTGAGTTTCGAGATCTTATCTTTCTAATTTCTTGTTGCATTCATCTTGGCTTTTGGTAACTTATATATTATTCATTGCACCTATTTTTTTCCTTTTGCTTACCTTTCCTTACTTTTATCCTTAGGAGGGGAGAAAATGAGAAGAGATACTCAAGCTTCATGTAGTACTTGAGAGTTTAGGCATCTGATAGAGGATGAACCTGTGCCTGAAGTTCAACCAAATATGCCTCAACAAGCTAATAGAAGAGATGACTTGTTGGAAGAGTTGAGAGATATAATGATTGATATCTGGCAGACAGTGCGAGACCATAATGTGTTATTGTGGGGTAGAGATCAAGCAGAAGAGAGAGAAGCTTAAGAGAGCCTAGTGCAGGAGGAAGCTCATAGCAGACCTAAGGCACCTCAAGCTTCAAGTAGTAGATAGACTATGGGAGTTGCTATAGATCCATCTATTGATCAAGCTTAAAAGACATATGTGAGGTTTAGTCCACTTACCTTTAATAGCAATATGAGAGAAGGAAAAGTTGAGTAGTAGATTGAGTACCTCGAGACAATATTCGAGGTGGTAACATGTACTACAAAGTAAAAAGTGACTTTAACCACGATCCAATTGGTTAGAGCAACTAAGAGATAGTGGGATTCGGTGAGGGCATCAGGTGGTGTAAGGTATTCTTAGGAAGAGTTTAAGAGGGTATTCTTTGACTATTACTTCCTAGCATCCTTTCATACCGAGAAAGAGGAGGAGTTTCACACATTTAAACAAGGAGACTTAGATGAAGAGGAATTTATCAAGAGATATAATGATCTATCAGCCTGTTCTACATACTACAACACTATAATGACAAAAGTGGAAAGCAAAATGGTTTCTAAAGAAGATGTGTCTAGAGTATAGGTAACAGATTACCTTGTTCAACATTAATACCTATGAAGACATGTGCTCTAGGCTGAGAACAGCTGCGAAGAGAGGCAGGGAAGTAGGGTTTGAGAAGAAGAGGGATAGTATAGGAAGATTTGTTCCTTCTTTAGGTCTATCAGGCAGTGTATCAAAGAAGCTCGTATGTAGCTCGAGTAGTTTAGGAGCTTCTAGGAAGAGGAACTTTGGTAGAGGTTCTCAGACCCAGTCAATTTAGAGAGGGTCTATGCAAAGGAGTACTGGGGTTAAAATTGGACCTCCACAACCTTTAAGGCAAGCTTTGAAGACACCAGCTCTTACTATAACATCCTGAATTTTTAATCCTATGTTAATGACTGATTAAGGATGAATTAGTGATTTAATGTGGGATTAGAGTTCTAAGTGATGGAGTGATATATTGACTCATTGGGATGTTATATGAATAAATATGAGTAGAAGAGCAGAGTCCCGAAGCAAAGCGTGTGAGCATAGTGAGGATTTCCCTCATTGTGCCACGCGCCGTGGTGAAGGATAGATGCGCCGCGACGCATGGAGTAGAAACAGATTAATAGGACATGTCCAACTCATGGAAAACATTAGGGAGAACCTGAGATAAGAGATCAGGTGTGGAGAAAAGCCAAGGGTATGTTAGGGAAACCAAAATCAGGAGCAAGAATGGTGTTTCTAAATCGTTACTTATTGGGCAAGTCACCTACTGCCTTAACCTCCAAATCTACCCTATTTTCTCTTAGTTTTAACTAATAAGAAAGTGCATTCAGGAGTTTTAAGGAGCTGATTTCTTACCTAATAGTAATAAAAAGGTTCTTTGAAACTAAACTAGTACTTGTGACTGGTTGTAGTTGAAATAATAAAGTTTTATAGTTGTAGGCAAGAATTGCCCTAATCTAGAGAGAAAGTAGTGAGAAAAAATTGTTAGAAAATTGTTAAAGCTTGGAATAAGGGATGATCAGTGATAATGTGCATAATCGAGTGTGAAATATGGATTTGATAACAATTAAGTGTTTAAATGCGATAATTGACACTTTTGGTCAATAGAGAAATTGACTTTGAATGTATGGTTGGGCTAGCATTATGGGACATTCGGTGCAGCATTACACGAGCTGTTACTATGGGTAATTCGGTACAGCATATTATAGGACTATTACCATGGGACATCCGGGCAGTTTGGCAACTCCCTAGTGCCTGTTAGGGTGCAGTTAGGAGTCAACAACACCTTTATCACAAGTGTGTGAAGAGGGAAACCATAGTCTATAGGTAGGTTAGATTATCTTTGGTTGGGTGTTTCAACCACCAAAAGTGAGCTCAGGTTAATAAGTGGTTGATACAAAAGAGCCTATAGTTTTATGTCAGGGAGCATTTGAGGATCGGTGAATAGTTGATCATGCTAAGATGTAACAGTATTTGAAACATGATTCCTATGCAAAAGTGATAATTTAGTATTGATATGTTCTATATATATGTGTTATATGATGATTTCAATTATTTTGGCATGGTTATTAGTAGTAATATACATTTAATGAGCTATATTTGGTTACTGAGATTTTTATCTCACCTGTGATTATTTACATTTTTCAGGTTCTAGAACTAGTGGGTTAAAGAGAAAGGATATAGGCTAAGTTGACATCTCTCACCTAAATCTTTGTAAGATATAGTGTAATGAACTTAGTTGATATTAGTCTTGTATATATGCATCAGATATAATTATGGTGTGGTTTGTGATTTTGAACTTCCTAGCCCTTGTACATGTGTGAAAGGTGAAATGACTGAATGGGCAAGTGGATGGATGTAATTATGTGTGAATTTGAGATGGGTGGAGATTATCTATAGTATTTTAGCCATGTATGATATTAAAGAAATGAAATGTGAATTTAGCCCATAGGGATAAATGGGCGTTTTATAGGCCAAATTTGTGTATGTGTGTTATATTGTGCATGTGTATGGTCAATTAGGTATGTTTTGTCCATTTGGACTTAGTCAAGGCCCAAAAAGTGGCTAATGACAATTGGTTTCGAATTGAGACACTTAAGTGATAAAATTTTAACAGAAAATGGTCAAAGTGCACTTTAGTGTCCAATTTTTAATATAAATATCAGATTGAAATTAAACCAGCATCATTAGTTAGATTTCAAAACAAGCTTCGTGTGGGCATTTGAACCATCACAATCGGACCTCATATGTGGAAATCAAAAACTACCATTTAACAGTAAATTTAGGTGTGTGCGCCGCGGTGCATATACTGGCATGTTGTGGCACACGGTGCACGGCAATAATTTTTTACTTATTTTTTTATAATGCACATGTTTTGTAGATCTTTGGTGTACAATGCTTTATTGCTTCCACTGTGTATAAAAAGATTTATACTTGTGTAAAATTATATAAAGGTTTTCTGAAAATCTTTGATTTGGAATCCCAATGTTTTAAATAATTTCAACTCAAATTTTTTAAGTAATTAGCACTTTTTGTAATAGAAGATATGGTAATGTCAGTGAGAGCATTACACCTACCTTTAGCACTGGAAGTTCACCCTAGTACAGTATCTATGGCAGATTTCATGCGCAAAGATGTTAGCCCTGTTTTAAGTGTGGGAAGCCGGGCCATATCACTAAATATTGTCTTGAAGGTGGAGTTAAGATGATAGAGCAACGATTGATAGTTCTAGGATGAGTATTCACAGTGACTTAGGAAGAGACCAGAACGTTTCCAAATTTGATCAAAGGCATAATTTCTATTTACGATAATAGAATAGAAGCCTTGTTTGATTTGGGAGCTACACATTCTTTCATCTCAAAAGAATATGTAGATAAACTGAAACTAGAGCTGAAAGAGTTACATATGTTGATTAAAGTGGCTACACCCTCTAGGTCCTTGAGTATTACTAGCAAAGCATGTCAGAAAGTTGAGATTATATTGGAGGATCAAGTATCTGTGATCAATCTGATTTGCATTCCCATGAAAGGGATTAATGTGATAGTTAGCATGGATTAGCCAGCAGCTAATAATACTATGCTAGACTTTGCTAGGAAGCTAATGCCTTTGCTAGTATTATCAGTAAGGACTAGTTCTAATGACCAGCCCATATTTCTATCAATTGTACAAGTTGAGAAATTGATTAAATAGGGATGTTGTACCTACATGGTAATTGTATGGCTAACTGTGTTTATGATGGGGGTATTGAGAAGATTGGAGTGGTAAGTGAATTTCCTGAGGTACTTTCTGAGGAGATGTCTGGATTACCTCTAAAAAAAGCAGTTGAATTCTCGATAGAATTAGTTCCTAATACAAAACCAATTTCTAAGGCCTTTTATCGAATATCACCCTCAAAGTTGAATGAGTTGAAGAAGATTGAAGACTTGCTTGACAAGAATTTTATCAGATTGAGCATGTCACTTTATGGTTCACTGGTGTTATTTGTAAGAAAGAAGGATGGCAGTTTGTGACTGTGCATCAACTACCTACAGTTGAATAAGGTGATGGTGAAGAATAAGTACCCTTTACCCAAGATCAATGATTTGTTAGATTAGTTGGCTGGAGCCTCAGTCTTTTCTAAGATTGGCTTAAGGTTGGGATATCATTAGTTGAGAGTTTTTGAGAAAGATGTACCTAAGACAGCCTTTCATATATGCTATGGGCATTATGAATTCCTTGTCATGCCATTTGGTTTAACCAATGCACCTATAGTTTTCATGGATTACATAAACTGTATTTTTAGACCATATTTAGACCAGTTTGTTGTGGCTTTTATTAATGATATTCTGGTTTATTCGGAAGATGAGAAACAACATGCCAAGCATCTTCAGATTGTCCTCCAGATTCTTAAGGAGAACAACCTATATGCCAAACTCAGTAAGTGTGAGCTTTGGCTTAGGGAAGTCAGATTTCTAGGCCATATGGTATCAGCAAATAGGATTTCTGTTAATCCACATAAAGTTAATTCTGTGTTTAAATGGGAGTAGCCTAGCTTAGTTATGGAGATTTGAAGTTTTTTGGAGTTAGCTGGATATTACTGAAGGTTTATCCAAGGTTTCTCTTAGATTGCTTCTATGTTAATGAAGTTGACCTGAAAAGATTAACCTTTTGTTTGGAATGATAGATGTGTACTAATGCCAGATTGCTTTTAAAATGAGGCTGCATTTTAGAAGTTGAAAGAGAAGTTGACTATGACACCTGTGTTAACAATCCTGAATCCAAGACTACCATATAAACTGTACACAGATGCTTACCTAAGAGGTTTGGGTTGTATACTAATGCAAGATGGGGCTAGTAGTAGCTTATGCATTAAGGCAACTCAGGCCACATGAAGTGAATTACCTAGCTCATGATCTAGAAATTGTAGTAGTGGTCTTTGTGCTAAAGATTTAGCGTCATTATCTATATGGTTCGATGTTTAGTGTGTTTAGTAACCATAAGAGCTTGAAGTATCTGGTGGATCTAAAGGAGTTGAATATGAGGTAGAGAAGGTGGATGGAATTGCTTAAGGATTATAACTTTGAGTTGAAGTGTCATCCGAGGAAAGCTAATGTGGTAGCTGATACATTAAGAAGGTAGATGCTACACATAGCTAGTTTTATGGTCCAAGAACACAATCTAATGAAGTCTTTCATCGATTCCCAACAAGATGCACCATTGAAAGCATTAGTTGGTGCCTATACTATTGTGATCAATAGTGAATTTTGGAAGGAGTTAAGAATGGCATAACTGGAAGATGAGGATCTTCTTAAGATTTGAGAAGAGGTTGAGTTGAATTTGACTAAGGATTTTAGCTTTAATGATGATGGATTAGTGGTATACTGAGATAGAATTTGTGTACCTAATGATGCAGATTTGAGAAAGGTGATTTTAAATGAAGCACACTATAGCAAGTACACTATTCACCTAGGAGCTATGAAAATGTACCAAGAGATGAAACATTATTAGTGGTAGCTAGGAATGAAAAGAGATGTGACTGAGTTTGTAGCATAGTGCTTCAGCTATCAAAAAGTAAAGATCGAGTATCAGAGACCGAGTAGAACGTTACAACCATTAGAGATACCTAAGTTATAGGACAACATTTCTATAGATTTCATCTTTGGATTTCCAAGAACTCAACTAGGGGACGATGCTATATGGGTAGTTGTTGACCATTTGACAAAATTAGCTCATTTCTTAGCCATCAAGATCAATGATTCTCTAGAAAAGTTGGTTGAGAATTATATCTATGAAGTTGTGCGTTTACATAGAGTGCCTAAGGATATAGTCTCTAATCGATATCCAAGATTTACATCTAGGTTCTGGAAAGCATTGCAGAGAGCCATAGGTACTATACTGAAGCTTATTACTGTTTACCATCCTCGGCTCGATAGGAAAACTGAGCAGACTATTAAAACTCTAGAGGATATGCTTCGATCTTATATGCTAGAGTTGCGTGGTAGCTGGGATAATTACTCACCATTGGCCAAGTTTACGTAAAATAATAGCTACCACTTAAGCATTCAAATGGCATCATATGAAGCTCTATATGGAAGAAACTATAGATTGCCATTGCATTGGATTGAACTAAGTAAAAGAAGCATAGTAAGACCTGATATTATGGACCAAACCACTCAAAGAATTGAATTAATATGGAAGAAGCTATTGACAGCTCAAAACAGGCAAAAGAGTTATGCCGATTGAAGAAGACTGTTGGAGTTTCTGGTAGGTGATCACGTATTTTTGAAAGTTATGTTAGTAACAAGAATTGAGAGATCTATTAGAGCCAAGAAATTGACTCCTAGATTCATAGGTTTGTTTGAAGTTTTAGAGAGGATTGGCTAAGTTGCCTACTAGATTGCCTTACCTCTACAATTGTTTAAGATTCATAAGATATTCTGTATATCTCAACTTGAGAAGTACCAATTAGATCCTTTCAATGTGATTAAGCCTAAAGAGGTAGAGCTACAAGGGAATATGATCTACCAAGTAGAACCAGAGCAAATGGTGGATGTGAAGGATAAGCAACTAAGAAACAAGACTATTCGGTTGGTGAAAGTGTTTTCGAAGGGTATAACTCTTGATGATGCAACCTGAGAGATAGAAGCTAAAATGAGACAACTATACCCTCAGTTGTTCCCTTAGGTATGTATGTATTAATAGTCATTTCAATTTTGAGGACAAAATTCTTAAAAGGAGGAAAGAACTGTAACATCTCAAATTTTTAATCCTGTATTAATGACTGATTAGTAGATGAATTAGTGATTTAATGTAGGATTGGGGTTTTGAATAATGAAGTGTTATTTTGATCTATTGGGATGTTATATGAATAGATATGAGTGGAAGAGTGAAATCCCGAAGCAAAGTATGTGAACATAGTGAGGATTTTCCTTACTATGCCATAGGCCACGACAGGGGATACATGAGCCGTGGTGTATAGTGTAGAACTTTAATTAAGAAGGATATGTCTAGTTCATGTAACAGAAGGGAAGAATGTGAGAGACTGGCAAGGAGAAGAGTAGGGGATGTGCTAGGACAAGCAAAATCAGGAGAAAGAATGATGTTTCTGACCAGTTACTTATCGAATAAGTCTCGTACTACCTTAACCTCTGATTCTACCCCATTTTCTCTTAGTTTGAAGGAGTTTTAACTATTTTCTCTTAGTTTTAATGCATGTAATGGAGTATGAATTATGGAATTGATAGTGATTAGGTGCTTAATTGCGATAATTGTCACTTTTTGTCAATAGTGAAATAGACTTTGAATGCCAATTTTATGTAGATTCTAGTGTGTGATGAGTAGATAAGTAAAAAGTGTTTTGAATAAGAAAGTTACATGGGTAAATCTTTCTAACAGACAAAAGTTGAGGTAACTATATAGTTTATTATGTTTATTAACTAATATAACTATGTAGAAGTAAATACCAAATGAGGAATTGTGGTTTTATGAATTTTCATGCATGATTCACTATTGAAAATGGTTTTAGCATAAACATTGATTTGTGAAATGAAATCTAAAAATTTATTGATTTCAATTGATATATATATATATATATATATGTTATGATATTATATGTTATGGAAATGTGAAGGAAAGTAGTGAAAATTGTGAAAAGAGCATGATCATAAGGGTGAAAGTTCACTTAGGATGTGTGGGGATATGTGTGTATGGAGAAGTGAGTGAAAAATTCATATGGTCGAGCTAGCACTATGGGACATTCAGTGCAACATTATACAAGCTATTACTATAGGTAATCTGGTACAACATATTATAGGACTGTTACTATGGAACACCCAGGTAGTCTGGCAACTCCCTAGTGCCCATTAAATTTAACAACAGATTATGATATGTGCGCCATAGCACATACGTCAATGTCAGACCACTGTGGTGGTGCACGTGGCACAAGCCACGAGCCCTGCCCCTTGTTTTGACTTAATTTAGCTGAATTGTACATGTTTTTTAACTGACCTTGAGGTGCTATTGTAGAATACTTCCACTATGTAATATTTTACTACTCAGATATATTATTAAATAATTTTAGAAATATTTTATTCCTAAGATTTTAAAATAAATGATATTTATGATTAGTAGAATCAATAAAGGGTTATATGGTAATGTCAATAAGGGCATTATAATTAGTTGGTATCAGTTTTTTGAGTTTCGAGATCCAGTCATTATAATTGTTTGTAGCATCAATTCTAGAACTTGGCAACTTATATATTATTTATTACACCATTCTTTCCCTTTTGCTTAACTCTTCTTTTACTTTCATCTTTAGGAGGAGAGGAAATGAGAAGAGGTACTTGAGCTTCGAAAAGTACTCAAGTATCAAGGTGTCTGGTAGAGGATGAGCCTGTACTAGAGGTTCAACTGAATGTGTAACAACCTCCTATATCCTCCAAATACAAGAGAAGATTAATAGAATTACCACAACAAACCACCTTTCTGCAATCAAATGTTTTCTTTGAAAAGCTTGGGCTCAAGACTCATTATACAAAACCATTCAAATCAAAATACTATTAGAGAAATACACAGCGAAAAGAATTCACATATTTATATAACCCACAGTGGACTTAACCCCAAATTACTCATTTCATCATAATTTCTCACTTGGGCTTAAAATTTACCAACAATCAACAAATTCACCCAAACATAACCAAATCATAGCCCCTAGATTCATTTCATCACAAATATCCATAATTGGGCTATAATTTTAACAATCCATTTCTCAAAACATGCATATAACCCTATAGCAACTCATATTTATAAATATACACAAAATCTTGGTTCAGTTCATTACACAACTCTAAGTATACACTGCTTTACAACTGAAGCCAATCCAGACTCTCTTCCCTTGCATTGATACTTCCTAATCCTGTAAAAATATAACCGTAAGGGTAAGATAAAAATTTCAGTAATAGAATATTTCACTCCTATTGACTATCTTATGCAACAATATGAAAGTAAAGTATAGTATATCATTAAAATCTCATTAAATTAGCATTTATATCACATATCTCATTTTTATTCCTTTTAACATAACACATATCCATTCTTAACTTTTCACCACTTTCACATAACATTCATACTATCTTATAGCATATCACAATAAGATTACTACTATCCAAACCTCCAAATCACCCCAACATGAAACTATAGGCTCATCTTAGACCAATGAGCACTCATTGGCCTTAAGCTCACCTACAGGTGTAGAATCACTCGGTCAAAGATGTTCTAACACACATACATACTATAGTTTCCCCCAACACACACAATGGGTTGTTGTTGACTCTAACGCCATATCATATAGACACTAAAGAGTCTCATATCTCCAATACTGCACCTCAATAAGTACTAAGGAGATTTTCTCCAACACCACACCTTATAAGGCACTAAGGAAAATTGTATCTAACACTACACCCTGTTAGGCATCAAGGAGAGCCTACCATATGATCTTTATCATCACCTCAACTCGGGTGAACTCCCACCCCTATGATCATGCTTTTCAAACCATTTAAGGTTCCCATTTATCATTTTACTCATTTTCTCATGCATCACATATATATTAACACATCATTTAAAATCACACTTTTGAATTCTTTTATTCAGTCAAAAGCTATTTCATGCAACATTCATACAATACTATAAAATATGCTTAATTCAAAACAAGTTCATGCAATACATAGCATATTCACACACGGTTACAATAAACAGTCAAACAAAGGAAGTTATTCGGTTACCTTAACCTTTCTGTCACTAGATAGGTTACTCATGGATTTCAACTACCACAACAGCTTATCTTAAGCTTCCTTTCCCTACTCACACGTCCAATATGCCAATCTAAACACATTTGGCACATTTTAGTCATTTGATCCATTTTGACCAAAAACTCATATTTACTACTTAAGGCTATATTCATCCATAAACTCTTTTCCATTTATCCATTCTAGATTTATTACTATCCAACTATTACTTTTCATCACCTCAATTGATCTTATTCTGCCCAAGTCAAATTCTTGCCCTAGATTCTCTTTTTAGGGCTAAAATTGAGCCTACGGGTTCAAAGCTCTACCGTTTAGCTTTAAATTAGTCGCAAAGCTCTAATTTAATTCCTAAGAACCTTTTTATTAATATTGGACAATAATCAAACCCCTCAAATTCCTCTTATCCAATTTCCCTATAACTCATTTTTAGAGAAAATTGTGTAGAATGGAAGATAAGAGTTATACGTGGCTTACCTGATAAGTTATTGTTGATTAACAGCACCTTCCAATGGCCTAAAATAGCTTGCTCTAGCTTCTCAGCCCTTCTTTTCTCCCTCTCTCGTGTGTTTCTAAATTTTACTCCTATGAAATTTATGAAATTTCATGACTTATGAAAGCAATTTCTGGTCCATACACCACAATGCATGCAGCACGAGCCATGGCGTGTGGCACAGTGAGATTTATTCTCACCATATGTACTTGTTTCAATCCAAAACACACTCCTCTTATCCATATCTGCTCATACAACACATCAACAAGTCAATTCACCAAGTAATCACCCAAATCTCTAATCCCATACTAATTACTACTTTACCCTTAGTTAGCAATTAATCATAGGATTAAAAAATTTAAGATATTACAAAGTGAGCCTTAATAAACTAATAAAAAAGATGGTTTGTTGGAAGATCTAAGAGATATGATGATCAATATTAGACTAATAGTGTGAGATCATAACATGTTACTAAGGAGTAGAGAGCAAATAGATGAGAGGGAAGGTTAAGACAGACTAGTACCAAAGAAAGCTCGTAGTAGACTTGAGTTGTCTCAAGCTTCGAGAAGTAAGCAAGCTATGGGAGTTGCTACTGATCTGTATATTGACTGAGCCTAGAAGACTTTTGTAAGATTTAGTCCATCAACATTTAATGGCAGTATGAAAGAGAGAGAAGCCAAATAGTGGATTGAGCACCTCTAAACTATATTTAAGGTGGTGACCTCTACAATAGAGTAGAAGGTGATTCTGACCATGATTCAACTGGTTAGAATAGCTAAGAGATGGTGGAATTCAGTAAGACCATCTGGTAGTGTGAGGTACTCTTAGGAAGAATTTAAGAGGGTATTCTTTGACTACTATTTCCCAGTATCCTTTTGTACTGAAAAAGAGGAGGAGTTTCATTCATTGAAGTAAGGGAATCTGGATAAAAAAGAATTTATCAAGAGGTTCAATGACTTGTCAGCCTATTCCACATATTTACAATACCATAATGACACGAAGTGGAAGGTAGAGTGGTTATTAGAAAAGATGAATCTAGAGTACCTGCAGTAGATTGCTCTGTTTGACATTACTATCTATGAAGATATATGCCATAAGTTGAGAATAGCTACGAGAAGAGGCAAAGAAGTTGAGGCTGAGAAGAAGAGAGACAATATGGGAAGATTTACTTCTTCCTTAGGTTCACCAAGCAGTGTTTCAAAGAAGCTCAAGTAGTTTCGGTGCTTTTAGGAGAAAGAGCCTTACTAGAGGTTCTCAGACTCAGACTGTTTAGAGAGATTTAGTACAGAGGAGTACTAGGGTCAAAATTGGGCCTCTACAACCTTCAAGGAAAGCTTCAAATACACCAGATCTAACTTTTAGTACTAGGAGATCATCTTGGTGTAATATCTATAGCAGATTTCATACAATCAAGTACTGGTCTTATTTCAAGTATGGGAAGCTAGGCTATATGCCAGACATTATCCAGAGGGAGGAATTGAGGCAATAGAGAAATGATTAACTATTCCAGGATGAGTCTTTGTTATGACACAAGAATAAGCTAAGGCGTCTCGAAACCTGATTAAAGGAATAATCTATATCTATGATAATAGAATTAAGCATTATTTGACTTTAGAGCTACGCATTCTTTCATCTTAGAAGAATGTGTAGATGATTGAAACTAGCATTGAAAGAGTTACTTGTGTTGAACAAAGTGACTATGCCTTAGGATCCTCGAGTATTACTAGTAAGGCTTGTCAGAAAGTAGAGATTGCATTTGAAAATCAAATGTCTATGATCAATTTGATATGTATTCCCATGAAAGGGATTGATGTAATTGTGGGCATGGATTAGCTAGCAGCTAATAGTGCTATGCTAGACTATGCCAAAAAGTTAGCGTCTTTGCCAGTATTAGTAGCAGGGACCATTTCTATTGAGCAGGTTAGATTTTATTAGTTATACAAGCTAAGAAGTTGATCAAACAAGGGTATTATGCATATATAGTAATCTGTGTAACTAGTAGTGTATATGATAGAGATATTGAGAAAATTGGAGTAGTAAGCAAATTTCCTGAGGTATTTTCAGAAGAGATGTCTAGATTACCTCCAAAAGTTGAATGCTCAATAGATTTGGTTCCTAGTACAGAGCCAATTTCTAAAGCTCTATATCGAATGTCGCCCTTAGAGTTGAATGAATTAAAGAAGAAAATTGAAAATTTGTTTGATAAGGGGTTCATCAACCTGAGTGTATTGCCTTAGGGATCGCCGATGTTATTTGTGAGGAAGATGGATGGCAACTTAAGGTTGAGCATCTACTATCAACAATTGAACAAGGTGATAGTGAAGAATAAGTACCCTTTACCCAAGATCGATGAAGTGTTAGATCAGTTGGCTGAAGTCTTAATCTTTTCTAAGATTGACTTAAGGTCAGGGTATCATCAGTTGAGCGTCTTTAAGACAGATATACCCAAGATGGCCATTAGGACACATAATAGGCATTATGAATTCCTTGTCATGCCATTTGGTCTAAATAATGCACCAGCAGTATTCATGGATTACATAAGCTATATTTTCAAACCATATCTAGATCAATCTATTATGGTTTTTATCGATGACATTCTGGTTTATCCTAAAGATGAGGAACAACATGCCAAAAATCTCAAGATCATACTTTAGATCCTAAAAGAGAATAAGCTTTATTCCAAGCTCAGTAAGTGTGAGTTTTGGTTGAGGAAAGTCAGATTTCTAAGCCATGTGGTGTCAGTAGATGGGATTTCTTTTTATCCTCATAAAGTTGATGCTGGGTTGAAATAGGAGCAAGCTATCTCAGTTACAGAGATTCAAAGTTTTCTAAGATTAGCTGGATATTACCAATAGTTTATCCAAGGTTTTTCTCATATTGCTTGTTCATTGACAAGATTGACCTAGAAAGATCAACCTTTTATCTAGGATGATAGGTGTGAGACTATATTTTAGAAATTAAAGGAAAGGTTGACTACTATGCCAGTGTTGATAATTTTGAATCTAAGACTACCTTACAAGGTGTACATAGATACTTCTCTAAAAGGTTTGGGTTGCATACTAATGCAAGATGAATGAGTAGTAATGTATGCATCAAGACAATTGAGACCACATGAAGAAAATTATCTGGTTTATGATCTAGAACTTGCAGCAATGGTCTTTGCACTAAAAATTTGGTGTCATTACTTGTATAGTCTAGTATTTAGCATGTTCAGCGACCACAAGAGCTTGAAGTATTTAATAGATTAGAAAGAGTTAAATGTGAGGTAGAGAATATGGATGGAATTACTCAAAGATTATAATTTTGAGTTGAAATACCATCAAAAAAAAGCTAATGTTGTGGCTAAGGCGTTGAGCAAAAAGACGCTACACATAGCTAGTTTGATGGTATAGGAGCACACCTTAATGGAGTCTTTTATTGATTCTTAGCAAGATGCACCATTAAAAGCATTAGTTGGTGCCTATACTACTATGATCAGTAGTAATTTTTGGAAAGAGTTGAGAATAGTGCAGCAAGAAGATGAGTATTTTCTTAGGACTAGAGAAGACACTGAAACAAATCTATCTACGGATTTTAGTTTTAATGATCATCGATTTGTGGTGTGTTGAGATAGAATTTGTGTGCCTAATGATGCCGACTTGAGAAAAGTGATTCTGAGCACACTATTTACCTGAGAGCTATGAAGATATATCAAGATGTGAAGCATTACTAGTGGTGGCCAAAAATGAAAAGAGAGGTGACTAAGTTGTAACATAGTGTTTGACTTATCAGAAGATTAAAATTGAGCATCAAAAGCCGGCTGCAACATTACAGCCATTAGAGATATCTAAGTGAAAATGGGATAGCATTTTCATGCATTTTATCACTAAGTTACCAAAAACTTAGTCAGGGCATAATGTTGTCTGGGTAATTGTTGACTGGTTGACCAAGTTAGCTCATTTTATAGCCATCAAGATTAGTGATTCTTTAGAAAAGTTGGCAAAAACATATATCTGAGAGATTGTGCAGTTGCACGGGTACTTGAGGATATAGTCTCTGACCATGATATAAGGTTTACATCTAGATTTTAGGGAGCATTACAAAGAGCCACAAGTACTACTTTGAAGTTTAGCACTTCTTATCATCCTCAAACTGATGGGCAAATAGAGCGAACTATTTAAACTCTAGAAGATATATTGCAATCTTGTATGTTGGAGTTACGAGGTAGCTGGGACAATCACTTAACATTAGCTGAGTTTGCCTATAACAATAGTTGCCATTCTAGTATTCAGATGGCACCATACGAAGATCTATATGTAAGGAACTATAGATCACTGTTGTGTTAGATAGAGTTAAGTGAGAGAACCATTATAAGGTTTGACATTGTAGAGAAAATTACACAGAAGACTGAGTTGATAAGGCAGAAATTGTTGACAGCTCAAAGCAGGCAAAAGAGTTACGCCAATTGATGAATAATGCCATTAGAATTTCTGGTAGGACCATATATTTTTAAGTGTTAAGCCAATAATGGGAATCAAGAGATCGATTAGAGCTATGAAATTAACTCCTCGATTCATAGATTCATTTGAAGTCTTAGAGAAAATCGAGCCGGTTGCGTATCAAGTGGTATTACCTCCATAAGTATCTAGGATTCATGACGTATTTCACGTGTCACAACTTAAGAAATATCAACCGGACCCTTCCCACGTGATTGAGCCTAAAGAGGTAGAGTTGCAAGAGAATATAACCTATAGAGCAAAACCAAAATGAATAGTGGATGTGAAGAATAAATAGTTGAGAAATAAGACTATTCGACTAGTGAAAGTATTTTAGAAGGGTATGACTCCTAGTGACACAACCTAGGAGACAGAAGCTAAAATGAGGCAACAGTACCCTCAATTGTTCCCTTAAGTACATGTGTATCGATAGTTATTTCAATTTTGGGGACAAAATTCTTAAAAGAAAGAGAGAACTATAACATCTTGAATTTCTAATCTTGTACTAATGAGTGATTATAGAATGAATTGGTGACTTAATGCGAGATTAGGATTCTGGATAGTGAAGTGTTGTATTGACTCATTAAGATGCTATATGAGCAGATATAAGAGGATGAATTGTAAAGGGTATCGTAAATTAAGATTTAGATCATCATACTAATTATGGTTAATCAAGGACTATCCCAAAAAAATTATCTTATAAGGGATTAACCTAAATAAATCCTTAACATATATTTTCACAAACTATATAAAACCAAGGGATCCTAAGTCTTTTAAAATATTTTAAGAACTCATTCATTTAATTAAACATATGTAAAAGTATGATTAAGAAATACATCTTAATATGAGAGAAAAACTCTCCCTTATTTTCTCTCTATACCCTACTCCACATAATATATATATTCACCAACATAATAATTGGCCACTCAAACCCTTCCATAATTAGTAGCAGGGGGCCAAGGTCTCAATCACATTTATTGTAATAATAATTGACTAATTATCATACTCTATATATCATCTATTTATCAAATAGCTCATCACATGCATGAATTTCCCTTTTCATTCACATATAATTAATATCAATCACTCACCCTTGGATATCAAAACATAATGGGAGACCATAACAATATTTCAGTTCTCAAATCATGCATATAATAACTATTTCCATATACACAAATATTTGGCCTACTAATACTAACATAAGCACTAAACCACATACCTAAGAGTCCAAAATATATTTCTACCCAACACAAAACCCATAATGTAAGTGGATTAAGAATATATTGTCCTAGTTGGAAATATCATAAACTAAATCAAAATAAAAGGAGAAAGGCTTACAGAAGTGATTATTATCACTTGGTCTAATGCTCCTTTCCTCTTTCTTCTTAGATGAGCTAGGTCCTGTAATATGTTAAAAAAGAGAGGTGAGTACAACCACTCAGTAACTGAAGGTACATCTAAGTTATACAAATGCATGATAATTAATCATAAAAGCAAGTGGCTAATAAATTCATCAAGATGATCATGTAAACAATCAGATCAAGATCATCTAATCACATTAACATCTAACTCATACGAATAATTTCAAGAATAAAGTCAAGTATAAAATTAGCATGATTGCCCATAAGTACTGAATATTCATACAAAATTGGCACAATTGGCCACATATACATTATTCACATATTTTTACCACATGTTCTTATTTTCACAATTATAATAATATTCTCAAACACAAACAAAAACAACATCAAACAAGTAGAAAGACAGTTAGAAATGCTCAATCAAGAAGCTTTAACAATTTTGGAATTTGCATAGCAAGCTCTCTGGAGATAGTGAACTTGTCGATTTTCTAGCAGCCAATCCACTTAATAAATTCCCCTGAAAATCTTATGAGAGACACAAGAGATATATAGAAAATTATATAAAAATGTCAAACCAAAATTCCTTCCTAACTGTTCCCAGAATTTTTTACAAGTTGGTCCATAGATCTGGAGAATCCAGAAGACCTTCAGAGTTTCTAACAAACTTTCAAACTAGAAAATGAAAAAATTGAAGAAAATGCTAAAAAAAAAAAAGAAACAAAGATAAGATAGTAATAAGAAAAATGAGACTAGAATAAATCAATTTAGACATACAGAGAGGAAGATATGCTAACTTAAAATTGTAACAGGGTTATGAGAATCCTCTGTAAAGGCTCTCTGGATCTTGTTAGATTGTAAAATTTTCACAAGACACTTCTCACATCCAAAATTAACCAAAATAATTTTAAAATGAAGATAACATATATAGATTTCAAATGAAATAAATTTCAAGTTCAAATTCCATCAGACTCATTCCAAGTTAAATTTTAAATTTCAAATAGAGACAATAAAAACAGAGTATTTTTAGCTCTATACCAAACCAATGAAAATTGCACTAAAATTTTTTTCTTTTCCAAAACTGAACAAAAAACACACAAAAACACTAAACAAAATACAAAACACAAATTTTTTTTATGATTTTTCACAAAATTTTCTAGAAACACTAAAAATGTAAATTAAGCACTAAACAATCTTAGAATTAAACCTAAACACATTCCCCAGCAACGGCGCCAAAATTTTGACAATGAATTAGTCATCTGCCTTCAAAATTAAACTAAAACTAACCCTAATGTAATATAAGGTCTGTAACACTTGCCCCGAGTGTTATCCAAAAATTACACAATTCAAATAAAATAAGTGTGGTTAAGGAATTAATCCTAAAACCAACTTAGAAAACAAACCATTTAAATCACTAAGCAAATACACAATTGCAAATTAAATATTTAAAGCCTTTAAAAAATTTTATAGGTTCTACCTATAGCGCACGGAAGCAAGTTAGACGAAAGAAGGGTAAAAATATGCTGTCATGACAGCATAAATTGCTGTCATGACAGCCCTCCTGAGTCAACTTTAGGGCGGCACCGTCCTATCTTTCGATCTCTAATAGAAGAAATTTTAAAGCTCACACGTCACATTCAAAGGGTACTATAAGTGTACCAAATTTTAAAAAGATCCATATTATAAATTTGGTCAATTTTGCTGTCATGACAGCACTTCCGGACCAACTTCCGGAGTGCACCATTTCATCATCCGACCTCCGATCGGAGTAATTCCAAAGCCCACATGTTACTTTTTAAGAATACTATTAGCATACCAAATTTTGAAAAGATCCAACGGACGGATTGAATTTTGTGTAGGTTACAATATAACTACTGTAGCTGAAATGCTGTCATGGCAGCACCTCCAGACCAAATTCTAGAGTGCGCCGTTTCTCCATCCGATAACCGATCGACATGATTCCAAATCCCACACGAAGCTTATAAAAGATTTTACTTGTGACCCAAATTTTAGAGAAATCTAACGGTTGGATTAAGATTTGGACACCCGGATGCAAAAGTGCAGCTTTTTGGTAAAAACCATTTTCAAAATTGTTCAAATCTCATCCTAATGGTCACAAACCTGTGGGAACACTTTGGACACGTCAAATAAGACTAAAAACACCTGATAGAACATTCAAATGATGAAAAACCCCCATACATCAAAATTTGACCACCCGGCTGCCATTTCTCAAAATGGACCATAAACCCCCAAAATGCACAAATCATACAAGAGTGGTCACAAATCAATCTAAATACCATGTATTTATATAAATATATATGCTAAATATTTTCACTTGGCTCAGAGCTCCTTGTGGGGCCCACGCACCCACTCTCTCTATCCAAGGTGTATGTTTGCCCATAGCACATTATTTGCAATGCAACCACTTTGCATTTGCTTATAAAATCACATATATATCAAAATAAATATCTGCTTGTAATAGAAACTTGGTCTACTAAGTAAATCCATCAAAACCACACACCATAACCAAGTTTTCTAGCCACAAGTCTACAAACAGACAAAAATTCATACACAAGTACACAATCCACACATATTCACACACACATACATAATCATATCCTACTGGCACCCTAATCTTAAATACATTACAATATATTTGCTCAAAAGAAAGGGGTTGCAGTTCTTTACAAATCACAAGCAAACCCTAAGCTTTGCTCATTTCCCCGTCCACCACTGGATCCTTCGCCTGGACCTAGAATATTGAAAAGAAAGGGGTGAGACAACCACAGTCTCAGTAACAGCGAAATCTACATTGATTATTACAAAGTAAGCCATAATCAAATAAACGAATAATAAATTCAACATAGTATATAATTTAGCCATTTAAAATGCATGAATGCATGACCTAGGCCGGTATGGCCTTTCATGACCAACAGAATGCCCCCTGGCACTCTTTAACTCGCAGGTAAACCTTATAACTACTTGTACCTCCACAGGCACAAAACATAATCTGAGGCATGATCTAATCCACCGAACCACCTATGCCCCTTCGACGTGAATCCTGAGCAGTTAAAGCTAACTCCCTCCCAGAGCTAGCCCGACTTACTCTCCATGTGAGGGCTACCTTGGCCTAGGCACTCAACCTCACACTTCATATGTCGGAGTTCCTCCCCCACTGAGAGGTGTCGAACACTCAATACACTAACCACTTTAGTGCACTGAGCCCACAATACATAAGACAACACTGAGTACTGACAGTGTGCCATAAAATATCAAAAATCCACACCTTCTCATTGGTGAACTTCCACCAAGATCATGCCTTTTACTCTTGTCTACCTTTCCCGAGTATTGACCACTTCAACACTCTAAGGTAGTATAACATTTATAAATCTTCCTTAAACGATTCCTTAGCCTATCTAAGGTACCTTACTTAGGTACACTTCCTTAAGTGCAACTTCTATTCCTTATGATTAAAATGCATGTAAACAAATCTCGTTTCCATAAAAACATTGTTATTAAACAATTAGAAAACATATTTGCACTATAATCAAATTAGTACCCCATAACCCCTTATAAAGCACATTTAATCTTTTAAAACATGTAATGCATGATAGCTAGTAATATTTATTCAAAAATAGCTAAAACAGAGTAATAAAAAAATATAAATTTCCCCTGTTACCTCAACCCTTTGGTACCAAAAGGGTTTCCCTTGTACAAAATAGGGCTCGGCTTGTTCCTTACTTCACAATAAGTTCCACCAACAATTTCCTATAACATATAAGTGATCCACATCACTTATCATGACAAATAGCATTAATGAAGACTATAACTCATACCACACAACTTGGGTCAATGAGTCATAATCCACCCTAATGGTCCATATATTAAACCAAACATTCACATAGTATCACTTAACCACCAAAACCATTTCTTAGCCATCATTAGGCTAATTTTCAATTTATATAATTTTTTATCAATTAAAAACCTTCACTTAGTGTCACCAACTTTTACCATTAGCCCTTATAATGAAAACCAAACCTTAATTTAAATCTTATTGGGCTCAAATAGAAAAATTATAACTAAATCAATAAGCTTAAACCATTGAAGAGCAAAAACCCAATTTCTCAAGGTTTATTTTGTGCCCAAAACACCTCTTTTCATCCAATTATCCACTCAAAACATTAGATCACTATATAGAAACTCAAAACATGCTCCCTAGGATCCAAAGAAACAAAAGCTTACAAGAATAAAGCCTTTGGGATCAAAATCCAAAAATTTCCTCTTCCAAAAATTGAAGAAAATCAAGAGAAAGAGAAGAGGATTGAAGTAGGGAGTTTACCTATCATGTAGCCGAGCTCGCAACGGTCGCAAAGACTCCTAGATCCAAGCCTAACTCCCTCCCTTTCTCTTCTCTTCTTCTCTCTCTCTCTCTCTCTCTCTCTCTCCCGTTTGTGCGTTTCTTTCCTTGCTCATTTTCTCTGTGTTTCTGGTCTGTTTTGCTCTTTAAAACTGATGCTAAAACATTTTGGGGCAAATTACAAGAAAGGACCCAACATTTTTTATTATTGCACAAAAGCCCGGGTCAACTTTGGTAATTTTTCCCATAGTTAAAAATCAAAGAAAACTAAACTTTTACTTAGTAAAATTTAAACTCTGAACCTCTATCAAATTATTCTAAATTTTAATTTAATTATAGATATTTTATTTTATTTTATTTTTATAAATCTGAGTCTTAAAATTTCGGGATGTTACAAGGTCAACCCTAGGTCATCTTCCAAGGAATGGTCTTAATCTAATTAAAAGTTATCTAGTAGAATAAATCACCCAAAGTTATAGGAATTTAGTTACCTAATTATCAAAACTAATTACCTAATATGCAAGTAAATAAAATGCTAAATAAAGTGAGTAAAATGAACTTTCCTTTTCACAAGAGTGGAACCCTAGCGATTAGTTAATTTTGGACTCATTATCTTCTCATGATTATACTAAGCTTAGCTTTCCTTTCCTCTTGACTAAAGCTGTCTTGATTTAAGAAAATTATCTTAAGCCAATTAATCTAATTAGCTAATTTCTGTAGGTCTTAGATTAAAGTCCCTAGTTCAATTAACTAATTGGTGTAAAAATTAGCCAATTGATTTGCTCAAAACTCTCCCTCGAATGCCACGGCTAAGACAAGGAATCAAGTAATCACAAGTTTATGTCAAGCTACTCAACAACTAAAACAGTAACATCACAAGATTATGCAACATTAACACATGTAATTTACTAATTGAAAAATACAAGATTATGTATTTAACAAAAAGTGGCCAAATTTAGTCATGGCTGTTCAGGGAAGAAATTAAATGAAACAATCCTCTCTCTTTACATCGACATCAAATTCAAATTAGAATTTACAAGTTAAGATGATTAGACCCTAGATTAAGGAATCTAACCGTGTAGTAAAAAGAGAATAGGATAGGAAACAAAAGAACTTAGCCAATTTGAAGCTCAATACTCATCCTCCATCTTCATCTCTCTAGGATTCCACCAAAGATATTAGCCAATCTTTATCATATTTAAGAACCCTAGTGATTGCTTGTGAAAGCCAAACTCTATAGCTCTTGAATGATGGAAATGAGCTTCAATCCTTGTGAAAAGGGAAGGGTAAGGACGAAATTGAGAAGAGGAGAAGAATGGTGTGAGTTTTGTGGAGGTTTGATGGCTAAAAATAGAGGTTAGGGTGCTGGAAAATGAACAAAAGAGAGAAATGAAGAACACTATGAACAAGTGAGAGAAAATGAAGGAGATGAAGGAATAGGTGAATGAATCTGATTTGAGACTCAAAATGGCGTGCCCAAGGTGTTTCCCATCATCTGATCCTAATTAAAAAAATATGAAAAGAAAATAAAAAGGAAAATGGGAGCCTTGTCACAATTGCAAGGTGGCAACCTCCTATTAGTTTGTAGATAATTCCAATATGTGTGTAATTTTTCATATCTCATCCACATTTTCAAGCTGATTTAATCCCTAAATAAAGGTTAATTCATATGCAAACCATCATCTTTAACCTCAAAGAGTATTGACTTCAATTGCCCAATTGATGAACAAGTCACATGCCACCTATGTCACATAAATTACATAATTCAATTAAATAGCATGTAATAAAATAAAATTTAATTAATTTCTAGAATTAATTAAAATAAAAAAATTCTAGGCTGCACAAAATTATATAAAAATTTGCACACAAACGCGAATCGAAAACTAGGTCAAACTAAGACATGTTGACTTTTTATTTAATTATTTCCAAACTAAAATGAATTTTAAAAATTTAATTTCACCACTTATCAACTGGACATAAAATAGACTTTTTAAATTTTTCTTGTACATTTTCTCAAAAGTTCATTTTTTGGACCAAAATGCCCTTAGTATACGAAACCTGGAAACTTAGGCAAAATTTTAAATCTAATGCAATGTGTGCACCTATCATTAATAAAAAGGGTCCTAATTGATAAATAAAAGTAGGTAACAAATGTGTTCTATTAGATATCCCGTATTGAACTTCAATTGAGTACCCATAGTATCATTCATCGCCTTCCGAAAGTTTAATTGAGGAAGGGATCAAGACAAATGAAAAGGGATTGAGCGTGTTTTAATATGGGTGTGGGTCCCACATCTTTTCCTTATATCTTTATATATATTAATAATAATAATATTACAAACACCCAGGCCCTTTCCTGAAATGAATTTAGTGGCTGCCCTTTTTCTTTATATTTATTTAATGCATACACGCACACCAATGTCCCTTCTCCCTTTTTTTAATTTATATATATATATATATATATATCAAACACACACGCAGAGTAACTGTCCCCTTTTCTTCTTTTTTTATTTTATATAATAATAATGTTGTTATTATTATTATTATTATTATTATTTCTATTTCTAAAAAAATCACAATTCAGGATTTGGATTTTATTCTAAGTTAAATCCAATAATAATCCTCTAATTAAGATTATTTATCTCTAAGTATTCCTCTAAAATTACTTATTTATCCTTGATTAGCTTAATTAATCTTAGGTTAATTTTTGGGATGTTACATGAATGACATCCTGAAGCAGAGCATGTGAGTATAGTGAGGATTTCCCTCACTGTGCTGCATGCCACAACAGAGGATGGATGCACTGCGATATATGGTATAGAAATTTGATAAAGTGAGATGTGCCCTGCTCATGAAAACAGAAGGAGCGACACAGGAAAAAAGGATCAAGCATGGATAAGGAGCTAACATCTACTAGGCTAAGTGATTTTGGGAGAAAGGATGACATTTTTGACTTGTTACTTATCGGGTAAGTCTCAAACTATCTTAACTTCCTATTCTATCCTATTTTCTCTTAGTTTTAACTAGTGAGAAATTGAATTTGGAAGTTTTAAGGAGTTAATTTCTTACCCTATAGTCATAGAAAGGTCATCTAGGATTAAACTAGACCTTTGTAACTGGTTTAAGTTGGAACAATAGAGATTTGAAGCTTTAAGCTCAATTTGACTTAGTTTAGAGAGAGAGTAGTGAGAGAAATCTAGCTAGGTAAAGGTTAAAGCTTGTATTAAGTAGTAATTGGTTATAATACATGTGAACGAGTAAGAATAGAGGAAATGGTAATGATTAGGTGCTAAGTTGCTATAATTGACACTTTTAATCAATAGACAATTGACCTTGGTCTTGCCAATTTGGTGTAGATTCTTATGTACAATGAGTTAAATAGTGAAAGAAACTTGAATAGGGTTATGGAACATGAGTAACCATTTCTATTGGATAGAAGGGTTCAGGTACTCATATAGTTTGTTATGAAGATTAGCTATTATACTTGTGTAGAAGTAAATATGAAATTATGAATTTGTTGTTTATGAGTTTTATGCATGATTTGACATTGTAAACAATTTTAGCATGAAAATTGATTTGTGAAATGAAGCTTGAAGGGTTATTGGTTTCAATATATATATATATATATATATTTGTGTGTTTGTATGTATGTTTGCATTTATATATATATATATATATATATCTCTGTGTGTGTTATAAAACATTGAAAAGTGGTAAAATGTGTGTGAAATGCATGATCATAGGGGGTGAAAGTTCACTCAGGGTATGTATGGTTATGTATGTGTGGAGATGGGAGTGAACAAATTCATATATTCGGGCTAACATCATAGAACATTTAGTTAACATTTTGTGGGCTGGTACTATAGGTAATCCAATATAGCACTATGTTGGGATTGTTACCATAGGACATGTAGGCAGTCTTGCAACTCCCTAATGCCCATTAGGGTGCAGTTAGGAGTTAATGATACCTCTATCACAAGTGTGTGAAAAGAGAAAAACCATAATCTATAAGTGGGATAGATTAGTTTTGGCTGGATGTTTCTACCACCGAAAGTATGCTTAGGTCAATGAGTAATTGATCCAGTAGAACCCATGGTTTTGTGTCAAGAAGCTTTGGAGGATCGGTGAATAGATGATCATGTTAGTATGTGAAAATGTGTGAAAAAGGTTTATATGAGAAAATTTATGGATAAAGTTATGTTATAATAAATATATATTCTATGCTTTAGTTTTACTACTTTAGTATCCATTCGTGCTAATAGATATTCAATGAGCTATATTGGTTACTGAGTTTTTGATTTCACCCATGGTTATTTGTATTTTTCAAGTTCTAGTAGTAGTAGAGAAAAGGGAAAGGAAACAAGCTGAGTATAGACTCCTTTGAAAGGCCCATTGTAAGCTAGTGTAATGAAATTGAGTATTATAGTAGTATTGTATATAAGTTGCCATAAGAACCAACTCTTGTGCATAACTTGTGAATATGTGTGTGTATGTGTGATTTTTAATATCTAACCCATTGTGTATGTGCGTGTGTAGTGAAAATGATATTGTGGGCTAGTGAATATGTTTATACATATGTTAATATGCGTATCATGGAATTTGGCCGTGGATATGAATGAATATAAGAAAAAGGAATTTGGCCTAAATTATGCGTTATGGGAGGTTTACAAGCCAAATGTGTGTATGTGTGTTATTTTGTTTATATAATTGGTTGATTAGGTGTTCATGGTCCTTTTAGATGTCATCAAGGCCCTAAAGTTAGCCAATGACTTGTGGTTTTGATTGATGATGCTCAAGTGGCAAATTTTGGCATTAATTGGTCAAAATGCACTTAGGTGTTCAATTTTTAAATGACATATCATATTTAAATAAAACTAGTGTCATTGGTTAGATTTTGAAACAAGCTTCGTATAGGCTCTTGAACCACCCCAATCGAACATCGGATGCGAAAATGGCACACCACTGAAGTTCATATCAGAATCTGAAATTTGACAGTAGATTCTAATATGTGCATTACGGTGCATGTGTTAATAAAGGACCATATGCTGTGACACATGGCACAGAGCGTGTAGTTGTGGTCTTTGTGCCACATGCCACGGTGCATGTGGCACAAGCTGCAGCGCGTGGTCTTTGTTTTGATTTAATTTGGTTAAATTGTACATGTTTTCTAGTTGACCTTGAGGTGCTACCATAGGATGCTTCTGCTTTGTAATATTTTACAACTTGGATATATTATTAAATGATTTTAAAAATGTTTTATTTGGGATCCCAAGCTTTTAAAATAAATTATATTTATGATTAGTAGAATCAGTAGAGGGTTTTATGGTAATGTCAGTGAGGACATTATAGAAATTGTGTGGAAGTGAAATGGGATCACTAAGAGTGATAGAAGGCGGTAATTGAGTGGTAATGAACCTAGATTTAATAAGTAAGAAAGGTTAGACGGCCAAATATATCTTTACTTGACAATTAAGTATCTTGGTCAATGGGATCAATTGACTAATAGTACTAATTGTGTGTAGATTAGTGTATTTCACATGTGAGTTGAAGAAGGACACTTGAAGAGAACTTTAACGGCAATTGAAAGTTTATAGGTAACCTTTCTTATGACAGAAGGGTTGAGGTAATTAAATAACTTTCTTTCTTTGATTATTTGTTGTAACTATATGAAAGTATGCTATTTAGTGCATGAAACTATTTTAAACTGAGCATATTTTGTGGCATTGCTTGTTTGTTGCATGAAAATGAACTTTTAACCAAACAAACAAGTGAAATTGTACATTTGTGTATGTGTGTGTGTATGTGTTTGGTTATGAATATGTACTTGTGACTGATATTGAGGCATGATCATAGGGTGGGAGTTCACCTGTAGGGAGAAGTGGTGAAAGACCATATGGCATTATTCTCCTTAGTGCCTGATAGGGTGTATGTTGGAGAATTATATCTCCTTAGTACCTATTGTGATGTGGTATTGGAGATTATCTCCTTAGTGCCTACTTAGGTATGGTGTTAGAGATTTAGGGAACCTTAACATCTATAATATAGTGTTGGAGCCAATGACAACCCATTGTGTGTAATGGGAGAAACCATAATCTAGAAATGTGATAGAATACCTTTAGCCGGGTGATTCTACCACTGAAGGTGAGCTCAGGGCTAATGAGTGTGTGAATAGGTCCAAGGCTAGCCTATGATTTCAAGTTAGGGTAATTCAGAGGTTCGGATAGTATTAACCATGCCCAATACTATATTAGTGGTGAATTATGTAATAAGTTGTGAAAGTGGTCAAAGTAGAGAATTATTGTACTAAATATTGTGTTTTAAGATGAAATCTATATTATATGCTATGTTTATTATATATTATGTCATACTTGCTTATGGTTGCATATAATAGTCAGTAGTAGAGAGTTATTATGTTATTGAGATTATCTATATTATCTCATCCATGCTTACATTTTTTAGGTCAAGGTAGTGATTCAGGCAAAGAGAAAGAGTCAGGGCCAGCTTAGTGTTAATAAAGTCATGTATCTCTGAGTTTTATGTAATGAACTCAATGTAGCATGAACATTGTAAATTTAAGTTGCCATAAGAATTGCATGCATGTTTAAAGTTGTGATTTGTTATGTTTTGTTGTGAATTTGTGAATCTTAGCCTATATATGTGAATATATAGTGAAATGCTTAACAAGGCCTAAGATTTAGTTGTGAATGTGTTGTGAGTGTGAAAACATGTGAAAAGTTGTGAATTTGTGGTGAACTTGAGCAAAATATGGTTTTTATGTAAAGTAGTGAGAAATTTATGTTTGTGGAAATGAGCTATTAAATGGCCAAATTGTGATTTATGTGTATATATGCTATATAATGTGCTTGATTAGGTGTATCGGGTCCTTTTGGATATGGTTCAAGGCCTAAGATGATCTAATGAGGCAATAAGAATGATTCGAGCGCTTGGTTGTGGTAAATTTTTAGAAAAAGTAACTTTTTGTGCCTGGGTGTCCAAATTTTGATTGGACCATTGGATCATATCCAAACTTATCTCATTAGTTAATTATGAAATAAGCTTTGTGTGGGTGCTTGAATCACTTCAATCGAACATTATATGTGAAAACGACACACATCGAAAGTTTGCCCTACGAACTAGTCTTTGATAGTAGAATTTTCTATCATGTGTGCCACGGTGCATGGTGTATCACACCACAACACATGGTGCAAAGAAGAGTTGCTCGTGGCATTGTGCCACATGCTGTAATGCATATGGTGTACATGCATTGCATGACTCAGTTTTTAACCTTAATTATTGATTTTGAAAGCATGGATGGATTTTATGAATGCCTATGCTATTTTCCACTGTGCTATGCTCTCTTTTGTATTTAGTCAATTGAGAATTTCTAATGATTTTCAAAAGAGTCTTAGGCCTAAGTTTTTCAAACAAAGTATTTGAATAAAGTTTGATTTGTGAGTGGTGATTATGTTAATTCTCTTCTTATATCCCGTGGAATTAAGGGGATGGTTATAGGTTTTACTTCCAAAACAAGTTACACTAAGAAGTTGGATACCCAAATACATTTTTATCACCTTTCTCAACTTTCACAATAAAAAAGGTGTCCAAAACCCTACACAAGTGCCAAAAGTCATTCCTAATACCCAAATCATATTTACTACACCTAGCACTACTTGTACAACATACCACTAGCACATGTACACTATTATGTCACACTTTTACTCCTCAACCACTTTAATACCAAAAACAGAAGGGGAGGTTTTTCACATTGCATTTCAAAACAATATTCCAAATTATAATTAATTCACATTTACACACTTGTACTAGTATTTTGACCCTATCAAATTTTACAATTTAATATAGACAACATCTCAGGGCCAAAAACAAAACAGACATCATAAACTCATATAGTGCAGTATAAACAAAAAGCCTCCTAAATTGCCAATATTAGTGTATTACATTAAATACATAAAAACATAGAGGCATACTCTAGGAATACCCAAATTCATAAACATCTAGTGTCTTCTCCCTTTCTACGCCAGAGCTAGAGCCTGTTAAATGTTAAAGAAGAGGGGTGAGTTTAGCCACTCAATAACTAAAGTAGACCTACCCTATGTAGTTATATATCAATTGAAATAACCATATGGGTATGAAATAGATTTTTTAAAAACATGCATCAACACAAAATTCATAACTTACCATCTTCCTTTCAATTAACTCATTTTCATCTTAATGCAAGGTGTATTGTCACAAGACACTTAAACATATGATCATAACCCGATATATTAACACAATTTGCCACAACTTAATAATGTGACACATCATATAATCACATACACATGATCAACTATCCATATAATCTCCTTATTCCTTCCAACTAAAATCATGATCTATAACACCGAACAGGGCTCTGTCCATATGACTAGACTACCTAAGCTCACCAATTATGAGGTGTGACCTAGCCAAAGATCACATGACTCACTCTCAAACTATGGTTTCCCCCACTCTCAAATATTTGGGGTGTCATATACCTTAGGCTATTCTCCTCGATAAATTGGTGGAGAGGTTCTAATCCCTTGATAAACTATAGGACAGTTCCTCAACAAACTATGGAACAAGGCTATACCCTCATACACCGAAAGGCAGCCAAAAATACCATATGGATTTTATCTACTCCTCTCCCTGGGCAAATTCTCGCCTATTGATCATGCCATGTACAATGTTCACTTACTATTTACAATTGCATTATCAAAATCAACACATTAGGCTCACGACTATACGCTACCTAAGTGAGAATCAAATCTCATTCACATTTATCACATATATTTGTGATTTTCAGCCTCAACACATTCATTCTTTATTACATAATTATCACAATTCTTATTCTAATATACACATATATTCATATTTTTAAAAATCACTTTATATTCAAATTTACATATCCAGACAAAGCACAATTATGCATGAACATAATTTACTCAATCATCAAGATTTAGGGCATGCTTTCACATTAATAAATTTAATCATACATGAAAACACACACTTTTATATTAAAACACAATTAATAAGCAACTACCCAAAATAGGGTTCCCCCAGTTACCTCAAACCTTTGAGATCAACATTCTAGCTTCCAAGGTCTATTTCCTAAGCCAAAATGGTAACCAATTACTCAATCTACAATTAGTCAAATTCTCAACTCATCAACAATGTCAAACACACATTTTCAACTCTAACTCTTTCCATATCTAGATTATCCAATGCCCATGTTTTTTATGTTTAGGCCTACCCATTATGTAACATCTTGAATTCTTAATCTCGTGATTAGCTATTATTCAAGGATAAAGTGGTAATTAGTGTGGGATTAGAGATTTGGATGATTATGTGATGATTTGACTTATTGGAATGTTAAATGAGTAGATATGGGTTGAAGAATAGCATTTCAGGTCGAAGCAAGTGCCGTGGTGAGAATATTCTCATTGTGCAATGCATCGTAGCTAGTCTGCATGTGTTGCAATGCATGGACCAAGAAGTGACTTCTTAAGTCATGAAATTTTAAAAATTTTAGAAGGGAGAAATTGGTAGCACATGAAAGGGAGAAGAGAAAAGTGAAGGGTGTGCTAGGGCAAGAGATTTTAAAGCCATGGAAGGTGCTTATAATCAATAACTTAGCAAGTAAGCTACGTATAAACTCTTACCCTCCATTCTACCTAAATTTCTTTGAATATGAGTTATAGAG
>NW_026555338.1:11985156-12023267 GCF_029017545.1 Prosopis cineraria
TTTTATATTTTTAGTTATAAAATTGTATTTAATCGCTCATAAACTTGAAGTAAACAAAACTCTGTTAAACTCGCGAGTTGAGCCTTCGAGTTTACTATTTTTATATTTCTAACTTATAAAATTTTGTTAATTTGCTCATAAACTTGTTGAGAAAAATAGGTATATACTGTGTAAAATTGATTAATAGAAGCAGTGGGAGCTGATTCAATGAAAAAATAAAACATGAAAAAACAAAAACTAATATTAATAAAAAAAGAAAACAAAAAATGCCAAAGATAAAATTGCCCTATTTTAAAATTTCTATGTTGAATATAACAATCTATAAATATAGATGGATTTAATTTTAATGATTTATATTTGAAATATATTTAAATTAAATTATGATCATATTTAATTTTAATTATTAATCATATATTTTTAACGGTTATTTATTAATAAAGGTAAAGTTTTACGAGTTTAAGGTCTGAATCTATATTTTAAATTTATATGTTTATCATGAGTTTACACTATGTTAGAATATGAGGAGGAGGAGGAGGAGGAGGCGAAGCTGTATGAATGTAGCATGCATCAACTCGTCAAGATATTATACTAAATTAAAAAACTTTGAGGTGACACTGAAATTTTTTTTAAGAATATGAGATGTGCTTGCTTGGAGACTTCAAAATTGTACCTTAATTTCTTTTTTTTTTAACCTTAAAAAAAAGTGATGCTTTCCAATAATATTTTTGTGAGATGAAAGTGCTTCATCACTTTACACATAAAAAGCCATGTAATTGTGTTAGTGCATCCAGGTTGTTTCAATGGTTGGTGACTAGAGCCTTCTTATTTTTGAAAAGCCAAGTGATTATTAAAAATTCAAAATTCATGTAAGTGATAATTATTAACTTAAGATTTTAAAATTTAATGATTACATTTGTCATAAAATTTTAGAGAAAATTATTTTTAAGGACCAAATTTAAAATTATTTATTCTTAATGATTAATACTCATAATTCTACTTATAAATTTATGTTGTTTGAGCCGTAAATAAATGTAAAATTATTCTACTTGTAAACTTTTGTCCTATGAATAGTACGGTTGTTGTCCTAAACAATTAAAGAGCTTGGTGATCCAAAGGTCATGAGATTAAATCCTTCATTGACAACCTAAATCAATTATTTTTCAAATAAAATGTTGACGGCACCAGAGTTTCAGTGACCTACTGTTAGTGATCCTGTTGGTAGTAGGGGCTCTAGTGACCCTGCCACCAGTGGTAGTCCAACGGCCAGCTTCGGCGATAGTGGGGGTTTCTTTTCTTTTCTTTTTTTTTGTGTTTTTTTTTAACTAGAGGGATAGTTTGGACTTTTGACTTTAAAGATTAATATTAGTCAAGGACCAAGGGACCATAGTGTAATTGTAAAGTCAATTGGTCTTTTGATTGATATTAATTTTCCTTAACAGTCCTTAGATGCTATTTTTCCTAAAAATTTACCCAAACTTATTTTGTTTCGAATATGCATGGATTTTTAAGGGCAATTAATCTCTCCAGCCTCCCTAAAAATATCTATCATATTATATCATGTTTTTCTAAAATACCCAAACTTATTATTAAGAATAGTATGATATTGTCGTTATTATAACTCTTTTCATTCTTATAATTCATCCATTTCCAATCACACATCTTTGTTAATACTTATTATCTATTCCATCATTCCACACACCACATCACTCAAGCTCAGTACTCACTCTCTAATCCAGACAGTAAACACACACATTATTATTTGCTTACTTTGAATATTTTTGCATTCTTTAAATACCTTAAAATTATGATTTTGGTTTATTATTTATTGCAAATAATGGAGATAAGAAGGGACATATGAAAATTTTAACATATTTGCTATAGACGAGGATCCACAAGGAGAAGGATCAAATCATATTAATGTTAATGATGATAAAAATCATCAAAATTTAGCTAATGACGCTAACAACGTGTAATTAATGTCGGAGTTAATTTTGGGATATTATTTTTTTATTACACTTAAATTTTTTATTGTGTGAATGGATTTATTTTATTTTCCTAGACTTAATGTGATGTGTAACTCTATTAGGATTTTAAATATATTTTTTAAATTTTTAAATTGAAAAATTAAAAAAATAATTAGGGTCGAGGCCCTAAGGGCCGGCCCTTCATCCTTAAAAGCTAGGGCCAAACTACTAAAAATATAATCCTGAAATGTAATTGGACTTAAAAAGACCAACCCGTTTAGGTCCTAACCGTTGAAGGGTCAGTTTTTAAGGCTAAGCTTACCCTAATTGGCACGTTAAGGTGAAAGTGCTTCATCAATTTACACATTAAAAGCCACATAATTGCGTTGGTGCATCCAGCTGGTTCCAATGGCTGGTGACTAGAGTCTTCTTATTTTTTGAAAAGCCAAGTGATTATTAAAAATTCAAAATTCATGTTAGTGATAACTATTAACTTAAGATTTATAAAATTTAATGATTACATTTGTCATAAAATTTTAGAGAAAATTATTTTTAAGGACCAAATTTAAAATTATTTATTCCTGGTGATTAATACTCATAATTCTACTTATAAATTTAAAGTTTTAGATTAATAAAGTATGTTTCTTCCGTCAACCTTTGATTTCTATCCTTCAATCAAATACTTCCAATTAATTTCAGTCCTACCAATTAATTTTTATGGGTCATATTACACCGCTTTTAAATGTTGAAGGAATAATCTACACAATAAATAAGTTCAATGTTTATGATATTGGATTTAAAGTTTAAATGATAATTTTCTCATTTATCTTATACTTAATAGGGATAAATTAAAAAAGTTATTAAATTTTAAGAGTGTTAACAAATTTTAAAATATTTTTAATTTTCGTGAAACATGTTGAAGTGACTAATAAACACACCAGCATAGGAGTATTTTCAGAACCAAGTTTTAAGTGAATTGTAACTACAAAGATTAATTCGTTGAAGCTTCCATGTGAAGCCTAACTCTCATGCTGTAAAGTAATCTCCACGGGTCCTTCCTGTCATCTTCCTACCAAACTTCTTCATAGTTTCCTTTAGGGTTTCTTATACTTGCTTCTCAGAAATTCTCACAAGTAACGTATATGTAGGTTTGCAACGAATTGAATATGGAAAAGACCAACATTCATTTTAAGAGTCGTCCCATTACATCAATCTCTTGCTGTTGGTTTTATTTGCGTTGGAGCAAACAAAGTTCTTCATAATGCCGACGACACCTTCCCTCTCTGAATGAGTTGACGTCCCCTAACCTCTCCTAATTCAACACAGCTGTATCATTCTGGTAATTTCTTCAACTTTCTCACCAAATTACTATCTTTGTAATTTTAAATTCTGGAGCTTTAATATATAGCTTATGGGTTCTAGCAGATTAATTTTTAGATGGTTAAAATGTATATAACCCCCTCAACTTAAGGTTAATTGTATATAACCTCCCTTGTCTCACACCCTTGCCTTATAGATTTTGTGTATTTAAGTAATATAATGTCCAAAATTCCATCTCATTTACCAAATACTCTTGATTAGGTTAATTGTGAGGTTTAAACTTTTGAAGATAAGGTAAGTTATATGCGATTGACCTTAATTAACTTCAGGGAGGTTTGTGTATTTTTTTTTTATCATATGGTTAGAATTATTGAATGAATAACACAAATTATAATTATAATACTAGTTAAACGTACACACTTATTCATGTAAATTTACATTTCTCCTAATTACTCCCTCCCTTTAAAAGTATAAGATATTTTAACCGAATCTTACCTTTCAATAAAGTAGTTACCTACATTCAAACTAATCCTATTTTTCTATATTTATCTCTATTAAACACCCTATGATAAATATAAAGTTACTATCAATAGGGGTACTTAAAAAAAGAATAATAATTACACCTCAAAAGACTAAAATGCTTCATATTTTTAAACATTCAACTCCTTAAAAAATGTCTTATATTTTTGAACTGCAGGAGTATATTTTATATAAAAAAGTGATTTTGTTTTGTAATTTCTTTTGACTAATGTATGCTTTATTCCAAAAAAATAATAATTGTGCTTTCCTATAATCTTTTCAAAAGAAAACGCATGGTTCAAAAAAATTCATTTAATTTTTCTTCAAAAAATAGAAAAACTTTATCGCCATTGTCAGCATTTTGTGAAGGTGAAAGTGCTTCGTCACTTCACAGATAAAAAGTCACATAATAACGTTGGTGCATCCAGCTGGTTTACATGGTTGGTGAGTTGAAATTTTTTATTTTTTTTAAAGCCCTATAAAAAATTAATGTACTTATCTTAAAAAAGTGATTATTAGAAATTTAAAATTCACGTTAATGATAATTATTAACTTTAAATTATAAAATTTAATGATTACATTTGTCATGAAAATTTTAAGAACCAAATTTTAAAATTATTTATTCCTAATGACAAATACTCATAATTCTACTTATAATTAAATTTATGTTGTTTGAGTGGTAAATAATTGTAAATATTATCTTACTTGTAAACTTTGGTCCTATGGATTGTACCGTTGTCGTCATTATGACTAAATAACTTATGAATTTGGTCACTAGGTAGAAATTTACCCAATCTCCTTTTGCTTCAAATATGCTTGAATTTTAAAGGGCAATTAATCTCCCCTCCCCCTAAAAATATCTATCATATTATATCATTTTTTCCAAAATACCCAAACTTGTTATTAAGAATAGTGTGATATTGTTATTGTATTTTTTTCATTCTTATAATTCATCCATTTCCAATCATGCATCCTCATTAATACTTATTGTCCATTCCATCATTCCAAAACATGTCAATCTAAAATAGTAATAGTGACCAATGGAGTTAGACTTAGTAAAAGAAACTAATTTATTACAATGTAAAGAATTAAAGTTTGAATATCCAGTGAAAAAGATGCTAATATTTAATATTTGTCAGTATTTCGAACATGATTACCTCCAATAATAGTATGATGCTTGTGGGTAAAAATAGTAATAACTAATAACCCATGTGAAGTATGTGGTTATTGTAAGTAATTTTGGGAAAATTGGTCATAAGGACCAATGTATTGGAATTCAAAAATCATCTATGAATCTTTAATAATTTATATTCTAAGGCGAGTGTCCCAAAAGAAAAACAAAGAAAGAAGAAGAGTATTTTACTATTTTTGCTGATGAAATATACATTGCCTTTGCAAGATCATGGTTGCTGCATGTTTTATATCAACAATTAGAAATTAATGATCAAATATTTGACTCTTTTCACTCATGGGGACATTTTCACAATAATGAAAGAATTCTTTGAGGCTCTCCATGTGAAGCCTGCTATTATAATTCATCCTTTCCATCTTTCTTTCAATTAGCACTTTTCACATTGCATCACACACAACACAGTTTTGTTTCTGAGAAAATTCTTTGAAGTTTTGTAAAATATTTTCTCAGAATTAGATTATTGGCAGAATTTCATTAAAAGAGCATGGATATGACATCATTATAAATAAAGCTCAAATTAATTTGAAATTTCACTACAGGAATTTAAACATATATATACACGCACATTTTGAAAAATTATATGTAAATAACAACAAATAATGCTTTAGTCATGTAAACGCTCATTTCTTTAAAATGATTGGCTCCAAATAATTTAATCAATAAAGGCTAACATCTAATATAAATGTCTAGTATTTTCTCAGTGCTTTGTTAATTTTCAAATACGATTATTTTATTATACAGTAGCTCTCTTGTGATAAAATGCAACTGATTTTTTTTTTTAATTCCATCATTCCATATTCTGAAAATTGGAGGTATTATCACCTACGAAATCCCCCTATATGGAATTGTTATTACTAACAATGATCTCATAAATATTTTGAGAATCTTTTGATATATTTATTTAATGTGACTGTATATTTTAAAATAGTAGGACTCAAACTCCAGACTTAGAATAAATTGATTAACAAATACAACTAATTTTGTTTCTCTGAAATACATTTATTGCAAATGTAAATCATTTATATCAAATTTTAACATTTCATAATTTATAATTTTAGTAACTATTAAATTTAATATCTCGGTTCATATTTGTAATCTTCAATACAGTGAAGAAAAAAAAGTTTATTTAACTAAGCCTTTTATATTATAAAAATTAAAAGATTATTTATTAATAATTAGAGAGGGCATATGTGTTGTTACATAGATGGGCCGTTCATTATGCTATGGTCATTGGACTTTTTGAGCAAAGTATAACTTTTCAGTTTTCATCGAATTATGCATTTCCGCTTCACAGCCATTGTTTCCATGATAGCGCTTTGTTATTTCTCGTGAAAAAAAATACTAATTTTAAATTTATGATTAATTTTGACATATAACGAAAATATTTGGATATATTTTTACAAAATTATAATTTTACTTTATTTTTAATTCTTATTTTCAATTCTTTTTAGAAAAATCACATTAATCAATGTTATAAATCAATTATATATCATATAATAGAATTAATTATATTTAAAATCAATCACATTAAATAAATTTTTTTATGAATTAATTTTTTTATGAATATGCAAACACACCCTAAGTCACTTTGAATAAATAAATCAAAATATTTTTTTTTAAAAAAAGGTTACCTTTATTCGCAGCTTCTAAAAACTTTCTAAAAAGATGTTACAACTTATGTCCTGCTAGCATGATTTTGCTTTTCTCCAATTCTTTTCCCACATCCCCTTGCTTTTCTACTTCCGGCTTCAAGGCATCAAGGATCTTTCTTTATCCCTTGCACTCACCTTCTCTCATTTTTAATAAATCGCTTTTGGATCAAAACTTTTTAATGATTTTAATTTAATTTTGATAAAATTATTATTATTATTTTACATAAAAATATATAAATAACATATTATAATTTTAAATTGTTTAAATCAAAGTTTAACAATTTAAATTTATTTATATTATTTTATTTATATAATAAATATATTTAGATATTTTTAAAAAATCATAATTTTAATCTCTAAATGTTATTAATTATAATTGAAATTCAAACAGGAACTAAATAAAAAATGCGCCTTATTAATCAAATCTAAAGTACGACTAGGCTTTTTAGTATTGAGACTTCCATGTGAAGCCTATCTCCAATACTATAAAGTAGGCTTTGTGAGTCTTTCCAGTAGTCTTCTTGTCGAGCTTCTTCGTGCTTTCCTTGGTGGTTTCTTATACTTGTTTCTTAGAAAATTCTCACAAGTTATCATGTAAATTCGTAGCATATTAAATAAGGGAAAAGAAAACCGATAGTCGTTATAGAGTCGTCTCATTGCATCAATCTCTTGCTTTTGATTTGAGTTGGAGCAATCAAAGCTCTTAAAAATGCCGACGACGTCTTCCCTCTCACAACAATCCAACGTCATCTGAGTTTTGCTGATTCAACGTTGCTGTGTCATTTGGGCTTAATTCTTCAGGTAATTTCTTCGACTTTCTCACCCAATCCTCATTACATCTGTTATTTTAAATTCCGGAGCTTCAATATATGTTCTAGCAGAGACTGCAGAGTAATTTTTAGATTAATAAAGTAGAGTAATTTCCATATCTTCCGGTCTCACTACTCACATAGTTCTTTTTCCTTTTTAGGGTAAGTTAACTTTGGTTTCCTTTTTTCTATTGCTAGGAAGCCACCATGGCTAGATTAACAACAACATCTTCCTTCCACTACCAATGGACTTACGATGTCTTTATCAATTTTAGAGGCGAAGATACTCGTTACGGTTTTATAGGAAATTTGTATCATTCTCTAAGTCAAAAGGGAATTCGCACCTTCCTTGATGATGAGAAACTAAGAAGAGGGGATGAAATTACCCCAGCACTTCTCAAAGAAATCGAAAATTCTAGGATGGCCATTACTATATTTTCTAAGAACTATGCTACCTCATCATTTTGTCTAGATGAGCTTGTTAAGATCTATCAGTGCATTAAGGGAAATGGTCGTTTGGTTTTGCCAATTTTTTATGATTTGGAGCCTTCAGAAGTGCGCCATCAAAAGGACAATTATGAGCGAGCACTATCTATGCATGCAAAAAACCGCAAAGCTGATGAGAAGAAGATACAAAGTTGGAAGCATGCATTGACTGAAGTGTCTAACATTTCTGGCTTCCATTTTGATCCAAGGTAATTCATAACTTTTAAATTGTTTTTTTCCCCTTGCCTAGCTTAATAGGTTATAAGTAAATAAGCATAATTTTCTTGTTAATTTTTCAGGCATGGTTATGAATATCAGTTAATTGAAAGGAATGTGACAGAAATATCTAGTAAAATTGATAGGATTCCTTTATATGTTTCTAGATATCCTGTTGGATTAGATTCTCGGGTTGTAAGTATAAAGTCTTCATTAGAAATTGGATCAAATGAAGAGGTCAAGATGGTAGGAATTTGTGGAATAGGGGGAATAGGTAAAACAACAATAGCACGTGAGGTATATAATTCGGTTGCTAATAATTTTGATGGCATGTGCTTTCTTCATGACATCAAAGAAAAGTCAAGCAAGCTTGGCCTACAACAAATGCAAGAGACAATGATTTCCAAGATTATAGGAGTGGACGTGAAAATACAAGATGCTCATGAAGGAGTTGAAGTAATAAAGATGAGACTCAAACATAAGAAAATCCTTTTGATTCTTGATAATGTTGACAAACATGAGCATCTAGAGAAATTAGCTGGTGATTGTGATTGGTTTAATGGTGGGAGTAGGATCATTATAACGACAAGGGATAAGCATTTACTTGTAAGACACGGGGTTAAAAGTATATATGATATGAAGGCTCTCAATGATGAAGAATCTCTCGAATTGTTAAATTGGAATGCTTTCAGAAATAACCAAGTTAATCCAAGTCACATGATGGTGTTAAATCAAGCAATAAAGTATGCACAAGGCCTTCCACTAGCCCTTGAAGTTATAGGCTCTAACATGTGCGGAAGGAATATAAATGAGTGGGAATCTGCCTTAGATGCAGCTAAATTAATTCCTGATGAAGCCATACAACGAGTATTGAAAGTAAGCTATGATGGCCTCAAACAGTTTGAGAAAGAAATATTTCTTGATATTGCTTGTCTCTTCAAAATGGAATCTTTGGAATATGTTAAGCATACAGTGGAAGCAATTCATGGTTTCAATAATGCAAATTATTTTATTGGAGTGTTGGAGGATAAATGCCTCATAAATATTGAAAACTCTTACATTGAAATGCATGACTTGATACGAGACATGGGGAGAGAAATTGTTCATCAAGAGTCACCAAATGAGCCTGGAAAACGTAGTAGATTATGGTTCTATGAAGATATTGTTCATGTTTTGGAAGACAATACTGTAAGTATTTGAAATTATCCACTTTTTCTCAATCTTGTAATTTTATTGTTCCTTTTAAAATTTCTTGGTAATTTTATTTCATTGATGATATTTATATTTATTCCCCTTGTTATGTGAAGTTGTTCACTTGTTCTTTTGTCTTATAAATTGAAGCATAGAATTTAAACAGAGAATATAATGGGTTGAATGTGGAGTAGTTTTTTAGAAGATTTTTTTACCTATAAGGACTTTAGACGATGCATGATGCGTGACATGATGATGGATTTGTACAGTGAATAGGTTAGTTTTAACGAAGATAGCATTTATTTTTCTCTTTTTATCTAATGACTTTCAATTATGTATATTTGTTATGTTAAGTGTTTAATTTTTTTATTTTTATTTTTTTAGAAAAAGTGTATATCTTAAAAGAAAAATCCTTTAAAAAAAATCATATAAAATGATAAAAATTGTGGAGACATTTCACAATCATTTAAAGACATTAACCAAGTATTGAAAGTACGTCATGGATTTAAAAATCTAACTTATTTTATTGGAGATTTGATAGATAAATGCCTCATTAAAAAGAGTGTTATATAATAAAAGAAAAAATTCTTTAAAAAATCAATTTAATGATATTAAAATTGAAGAAAAATTTCACAACGTACAAAAATAAATATATAATCAGTAAGTTAATCTTAAAAAAAATTGAAAAGTTAAAAAAATAAGATGATCAATTTTTAATGACCTAATAAAATGATGATGGTGTATAGTTTTAATAGATTTAGAATTGGCTAGATATATCAACATGTAAATTCTTTATATATAAACCAAGAATAATTAGGATTATTTATAAATAAGTAAAATTTATGCATAGGTAAGGAAACACCGGTTTGGGTCTAGGACAAAAAAATGGATTGGGTTGGGGGCTCGGTTTATATTTACTTGTTGCACCTCCCTTGTATGTCATTGATTTTGAATTTGTGACGAATTAATGCTAGTCATGGTAGTCATGATTTGCATCAAACTTCCAATATCTCATTATTTGCATTTATTATTGGCTTGAAAGGGCACAAATGAAGTCAATATTATAATTCAAGATAATTGGCTCAAATGCATGGAAGTAGATTGGGATGGAGAGGCCTTCAAGAGTATGAAAAATCTCAAAGTTCTTATTTTTAACAATATAAAATGCTCAGAAAGTCCCAAATATCTTCCTAATAGTTTAAAAGTGCTCAAGTGGCAAGGGTATCCTTCTTCATATTTGCCCACTGATTTTCGTCCAAAGAAGCTTGTTGAATTCGACATTGGGAATAGTAATTTGAGTTCCCTGGAAATAGTCAAGGTAAAATAACCCTATCTTATAAGCATTTCTTGTTAGCTAAATTGTATTTAATAATTTCTCCTTTTTTTTAAAGCTTTATAGATAGCTCTGGTTATTGCAGAATTCAAACAATTTGAGTGTTTTGAATCTTCAAGGTTGTCAATACATTACAGTGATACCTGATCTATCCAATCTCAGAAATATGAAGGAATTACTCCTTGCAGATTGCAAGAATTTAGTTGAAATTCATGATTCGATTGGCGATCTAGCAAAACTTGAACTCTTGGATGCAGATGGCTGTGTCCGGCTCAAGACGTTTCCACGTTACCTCAAGTTACCCTCTTTGGAAAGCATAACTCTTGAAAATTGCTCGAGTCTAAAGTACTTTCCAGAAATACCTGAAGAAATGGAAGTGATGAAATATCTATATTTAGAAGGTACTGGAATAGAAAAATTGCCCTGGTCGATTTGCATGATTACTCAGCTTGAATGTTTACGTATCGGAATGCATAAGGGGATTGAGATCCCCGATAGCATTTCTCTATTGCCGAACCTAAAATACATGAGTGTGTGTGGTGGTGAAAATTTGTTGTCATATAATCATGAGGAAGCCCAAGAACAAGAGTTGTGGTCAAAGAAATGTCCAAACATGACCACTTTCGAGTATCGGTATTCTAATATATCAAATGACGTCCTTAGAATTAATCTTGCTCGATTTATCAATGTGAAAAGTGTAGAGTTGACCGGTAGCAGTTTCACAGTTTTGCCCGCATGTATAAAAGAATGTCATCAGTTGAGGGATATTTGTTTGGGGGAATGCAAGTATTTGAGAGAGGTTGAAGGGATTCCGCCTAACTTATCATCTCTTAGAGCGACAAATTGCATATCGTTGAGTTTAGAGTCGAGAAGATTGTTATTGAGCGAGGTCAATTTCTCTCTATGATTTTCTGATATTCACAGCTTTTCAGTTTGTTGTGCATGTTGCTCAACGTTTGTTTTGATTCACAGGAATTATTTATGGCTCCACACAAACACTCTTCCTATGTCCGTTCTGTAGTGCCAGGGACAAGCATTCCAAAGTGGTTTGATATTCGTAGCAAAGGAGAATCTGTTTCTTTTTGGTTTCGTAACTGCTTCCCACGTCTGTGCGTTTCTGCTCTTTTTCTTAAACCAAATGTTGATACTGTGACAACGCCGATTTACATCAATAATGAACGAGTAAATTGGTGTGGGTTGGGGATTCCGAGTGAACGAAGTGATGCTGATCACATAGATGTGCGGAGTTTCAATATTAAGGATGATCAAATGAAACAAGCTTTCCGAAAAAATTGCTGGAATCATGTACATATTCCATGTCCATTGAACAATCAGATGAGAGTAGAAGAGTTTGGAGTCTATGAAAGGAAACAACTTCGTGAGACAGAAGATATCAGATTTACAGATCCATATGAAAGATCGGATTCAACTAGTGGAGGCCAAGGTAATAATGCTCTCTTGTCCCTATTCTTGTGAATTTCATGTCACTATACTTTTTAATTATTTATATCTCTTTTAATTTCTTTTTTTTCTCTTTAATGCAATATATAATATATTGCTTGCCTTACAGGGGCAGATTATTGTTCTTACATTTTTTTTAAGGCAAAGTTATGAAAAGAAAACTCATTTTATTTTTCATAAAGAATATTCTTTGAATATTCTGCAGAGTTCTTGAAATACGAGGATGTACAATTACAAAATTTGCAGCAATGTACTTCATGCATATATTTCCATGCTTTCACACCCCGAGTAATTGAAGTGCTTAGGAGGTTATATAATTCAGTAATGAGTGGATTTAAGCAAATTTACAAAGTGTAGGGAATAGTAAAAAGGATCATATAACACAAAAGCAATTAATACCAATTCAAAGGTCATGTATTTAAGGATTTAAATCACCATACGTACATACATACATTCATTTGCTATGATACTTTTAGAGATTTTTTTGGAGCAGAGGCTACTCTAGAATAACAATAGAAACTTGTGAGATATCTAATAATATATTTGATGGTTTCTATAAAAAAAACTGTTAAATTCTTTTTCCATAGACAGTTGAACATGATAACAATCAAATAAATAGGGAGAATGACGTTCAAGTCCTCTCAAGGGATATTATCTTGTGAAAACATAGATTATTGTTGTTAAAAGCTGAATCTTAATTTATATTTTTTGTTAGGGCTTTCTCAAAAATTTAACAAATTGAGGTTCAGTTTTAATAACAACATATCTGTGTTTTCCTTTAAGAGGGACTTAAATGTTATTCTCTCAAATAAATATGAATAATACTTTTAAAAATAAAAAATTGTTAATAATATTTAACAATTATTTCATTAACGATCAAATTTAATATTAACATATTTGATGATTAATTTGAGAATTGTCAAATATTTCTTCCGCCTTGATTTAAACCACACCCTCATTGTAGTAGGTCAATGTACTGAAGATAATAATTGGCCCTCATTGCTTCCATGTGGGGAAACACCTTTCTATAATGGGTCTATTAGTCACCAAGGTAATAGACATATAAATTGTCACTTAACTTGTCAATTGTGGTTTACAAAATTGTATCGTTGTCCAAAATAAAAGTATTAATTAGTTATTGTATTTTTGTAACGTATAGATTACAGAATCACAGAGAACATGGATGATGGTGAAGATATAAATTCAAGATACATGGACAGTGATGGTAATGATATCTTGGCATTTCTCTTATACTATTATGAACTTTGATTTGCATTATTTCCCTCTATTTTTACTATTAATCTGATTCAATAATTTTTTTATTACGGAATCTTTTGAATGGATAAGGATACATTTTCCCCAAAGAAGCAAATCTTTTTTAATATATAGATTATGAAATCAAGGAGATCAAAGCAAATGATGATGATGATGATATGAATTCAGAATACACCAGCAATGATGATAATGGTATCATGGCCATCATCAACGTTAATTCAGGGCTTGCTTGATTTCTATTCTCTGTTTTTTTTAATATTTTTAAAAATTATTTTGGAACATAGTTTTCAAAACAGAGAAAAAATAAAATCTATTTAGCTGTCTCAATTTGAAAATAATTTTAAAATTAAAAAATTGACCGAGATGGTTATTAGCATTTTATGATGGTGGCTTAAGATAATTATTGGTCATGGTAATTGTAATTTTCATTAATAAAATGTAATGTATTTTGAAAATGAAAAAAATAAAATGAAAATAGTTTTAAAATGTTTCTATTTTTTTTATTTTCATGAGAACATTTTTGGAAACAATTAAATTCAAAATGCTTATCTAAACAAGTTTTTGTTTTTAAAAGCAGAAACCAGACACTTACTTTACCTCTCCATGTTTATTATTTTTCTCTTGCTTTTGTTTTCCGACTATTTAAACTTATAAAGATCCATTTTTTCCAAAGAAACAGGTCGTTTTTGACATTGAATATATAGAAAAGTATAAGCAATCATTGCTAGAAATAACTATTTATACTTCATTCATTTATTTATTCACCAGAAAAAATTGTCTCGTAATAGAGACATTGGGCCCGTTTGATTTCTGTTTCTATTTTTTGTTTTTAAAAACTGTTTTGTAATATAATTTTTAAACGTTTTTTCAAAAAAATAAAATAAAAATTAGTTTGGTTGTTATTTTAAAAGCAGTTTTACAATTAAAAAAATAGTTTGATTGTAATGGTTATAAGTAGTTAACAATGATAATTTATTATAAAAATTGGTCAAAGTAACTATAATTTTTAATAATCAAATAATCAAATGTAGTGAATTTTGAAAATAAGAAAAATAAAATGAAAACAACAATGGTATTTCTATTTTAAAAAAATAAAAAAACAAAAATTAGTTTTGAAAACAATTTGATTGAGAACACTTATCCAAACAGGTTTTTTAAAATTTTTATTTTCAAAAATAAAAAAAAATTTTTTAAAATCTGAAAACAAACAAGCCCATTGTGGCTGAATTTTGTATGTTCACACATAATTTTGATATATGCATGATTTTATTTATTTAAAGTTCTCTTGATCATAATTCATAATGTCCAATTAGCAATGTCAAGACAAAATCATGTGTGACTTAGGCAAATAATTATAGTTTGGAATATATCAAGAAATATTTCAGTTAAAACTAAATATGTATGTCATAACAGTTAAAAGAACATAGGCAAATTAACTGTTAAGAAAATTTTATTCTCAGTCTCTGTTGTAAAGCACTAATCGATGTAATTTGAACAAAATAATTGTCCTTCAATAGAACAATTCGGTACAAGGATGAATGAGAAAGAACTAGCACTTGGCAAGAAACGAATGTTGATGGGGGATGACAATATTGCATCAGTAAGCTCATAAATATATATATATATATATATATTTATGTTAACACTTCATATAACTTTGGACTTTCTTGTTAATTGAGTTTCAATTTATGACATTTTACTTGCAGGGTTTAGCTACCTGTAGATGCACAAAGAGAGGAAGAAGTTGCTCAATCAATCATAATGAGATTGACACAATCACACCTGAAATCCAATTTGCCAATGCTGCTAGTGAAATAATTAATAATCAAGGTACAAATTCAACCCACTGGCTTCAATATTAAACTACATTTTTACCAATTTCTACATGAATACAACTTTTGATATATCACATATTTCCTTATGTTATAATTTTATCCTTTTTTTCCCATTGTCAACTTTCTATTTACCATTTCATGCATTTCAAGTTCCACTAGCATCTTATGTAGAAGACTATAAAAGAGAATATAATAGCAGTAAAAACCTAGTTTACTCGTCCTAATCCTTCATGACTTTTAGGTATATGCTAATGCCATAGCCAACCAAGATAGGTTACATGTACTATTATAATTGGCCTACATAGTTGTATTCATTGTTCAACTTTATAACTCAAAGGTGCTTCACAACTCTATCTAAGGACAGCAAATGATAGAAATAATGGATATAAGTGGCTCTCCTTGAATTTTTCTATTAAAGCAATGTTTGACAATCTGAATGCAAATGATACTTCATTACTAGTGTTACCATTTACAAAGCATGGTGGTGATGACACCAAGGTAGATGCATATATGATATAGTAATATCAACAAGTATACTCAATAGTATATATGCAGATTTCTTAAAAGAATAATGTAACTATAACAGGTCACAGTTTTGAAGAAAGCAAGTGGCTCTCATTGCGTCCTTGCTGGGAGACACCATTGTCTGAGGGTTCAACTAGTCAACAAGGTAATGTTGGAATAAAATTAACATGTGACGCCACGCATGTAAAAATTAAACATGTACTGTGTGGCCATTATTATAATTTAGCCTAAATAAAGTGGTCTATTTGAAAAAGTTTTAAGGCTTAAGGGGGTGTAATTATTATGGAATTAATGTATAGAGACCGGAGTGACATTTATAATTTGTTGAGGGGCCAAACCATAGATAACACAAACTTAAGTCTATAAATAGAGATTGTGATCCTCAGATTGAGCATAACGAGTAACTAATTCTTTGACTCCTTCCAGAGAACCATAAGGAAGTTTGCAATGTTTATAATTTGGAAGATCAGAGTATGCCAATCCATCAACATATGGAATCTTGTGACTATGGATTTATCTATTCAGGTATGCTATCACATTCTATTCTATTCCTCTGAATTGATATGGGATTATATTCAAGTTTATAATTGGTTGCAATTGATTTTGTGGTTTGAATATGAACTCAATTGATCTGGAATAATCAATTCCAACAAGTAATAGACCTATAGATTTTATGGAACTATAAATATTTCACTATATTAATGTAAGTTGAACGAATGAAAGTTATAACAAATTTATCTTAATTTGTGTTTGGATGTCAGAATGCCAACAACAACAAAATATGACTTTCATCAATGGGGACGAAATCCCAGGAGGTTCAGAAGATGATAGAAAAGCTAAAGGAAAGGAGATTGGAAAGGAGATTGTAGTCTACAATGATAGCATAAATGAGAAATGATATCGCCAATTTATCACAGGTAATTTTATAATTAGAAAAAAAATATAACAATGAAGCGTTTCTCTTAACGGATATGTGCAATTTTTATTAATATAATTATTTTTGCAATTCCTGGATAAAAGAACCAAACTCTACACCAATTGAACTTTTCCTGATGATTCATTTGGATAAACTATTAAACTTTTTGTGTGTGTGAAGGATAGTTTAAATGAGTTTAATTTTAGGGTCATACTGGATCAAATAATATGTAAGAAAAATGTGTGTGTGTGTGTGTGTGTGTGTGTGATATTACTCTCTTGATACATATTCACTAATTTAATCTCTTTGACTCTCCCCTTCATCTTCATTTCTAATATGTTGCTAGCTATGGGATATTCACTCTACATCTAGACTCTGTTTGCCTCCATGTCAGTGAGGCAAGCAATTTGAAGAATCATGTTGATAATAGATGGACAAGTTTGTAATCATTGGTGAAAAAACTGTTTGCCTTTAATTTTAAGTATTTTTTTATGTTTGTTGAAGTAGCTAACCTAGCTGGAATAGTTTCTAGATGGAGAACTATATTAACATTGCTATGATTGTTGTATGGTTTGAATAAATTTGAAACTGTGGGGAATAATCCGTTTCTTAGGAAGACTATCGAACTCTTTGGTCAATGGTTATGACTACTATTTTTAAAATAATTAAAAAAAATCGAATGCCTTCAAACTCATTCTAATCCTTCAACTTGTACAGTTGCAACACCCTTCCAAGGTTTCGAATTGGTTGAACGCATTGGCATTTCCTTTTAGAGATTGGCTTTTGGTCTTCTTTTTTAATAGAATTTACTGAAAATATTTTCCTGCATGCTTGATAAGAGATGAATTTGCATGGTTATATCATTGTCATGTTTAGTGGTATATTTATATTGAGCAAAATATAGTTAGGTGAAATTTATTTTCACATTAATTTACACTAGAAAATAAAGAAAACATAATGATTCACAAACTTCTAGCACAAATTGAGACTTAGGATTATTTATCTCCCTTACATTTCATTATTTTGAAATCACCTCATCTCATAAATGCTTTTAATGAAGATAAGTGCTAGCTTAGGATTTTAAAAATATTTGAACAAGCTCTCTCAAGTCATGAACAAGTGTTTAGTTAAATTAATTGCCCAATTTCTTGTTGTAGTCAAGAAAACCCAATTTTAAACACCAACCCTAATGCAGCTATGCAAGGTTGGCACGTATATCTCTACCTTATTAGCAAAACTATCTATTCAACATGCAAATATTAAGTTCTTACATTATTTTACCTAAGTTCTATCCTTAACCTAGCTCTCCCAAGCATTAATCAATTGAACCTAACATTTAAATGGTGGCAAAACGCTTGTAAGCATTAAGAAAAGAGTAAAATAAACTCATATATATCATTAATCACAAAAAGAGATGAGGAACTTAGTGTTAATCTATACAAGAGATCAAAATAATCCTAGATCAAAGAGTTTAGCTACTTATAAACATCAAAAAGCTACGAATATAGAAAATATTCATAGCCATCTCAGATTACAAGGAGAGAAATGGAGAAGAAACAAAGGAATCGAAAAAAATGGAGTTTCAAATATTTTCAAAGCTTTAACTCTTGGACTCAAGTCATCCAAAGCTTAAACCCTGGCACAACTAAGCTCTCAAAGTGTCTTTAAGTGTGTAGAATGCATTATGGGTTGAGTTCTCAGTATACATGCATTCTACCCAAGCATTTTCAAGTAAATAAAATGGAACATTTTGCTGATAAAGGCGACAGTCACGAACGAAAGTCACGACTTTAGGACGACTTTGATAATTTTGCATTGTTTTCACTATTAACGAAACTTAGCTTTTATGCAATTAATTTCTTCATCTAAAACCTCCCAAAAGCATCAACCAATGTCTAGAAATACATCTAATCAAACTTTAAACTAAAATAACATAAACTTAGTCCTAAAGTTTCAAATTAAAGCCAAGTATGCAAACTAAAAATAAGATGCACATTTTCTTAGTTTAGGTAATCAAAATATATACAAATGAGATAAAATATATTAGAATCTAAGGAAAAATTAATGAAATGCTAGAGGTTAACAAGTTTCAACTTTCAAGGACAATAAATTATTTAGTTTTTTCTCTTTTCTACAAGAGGTCTTATATGTTATTCTCTATTTTTTTTAACAATGGTATATATTTAACCCTTGCATATAGAATCATGATGTGATTCTATTATTATAATGAAACTTGATCCTTTTAAGGAGAACAAAATATGATTAATATTTTAACAAAGAAATATAAAAAATTACATGCAAAATTTAAAGAATTTACTTAGAAAAGTAGCATGAAAAGAGAAGTAAAGGCAATGATGGTGGCTCCTTGAGTTTGAGGCAGGGGTGATGACAACTCTGCTATTCTCAACTTTGGATTTGGAGTGGAAGGAGATCATGGCACAAGGGAGAGGGAGAAGGTCACTAGTAGGGCCAAGTCAAGCCTTTAGCTTCAATCTTCAACATCAGATCGTGATGTTGGTGATGAGAGTGTTGATGAGTGGCAATAAGAGGAGAGTGGATTGGAGAGGATGAGCTGGAGAGTTAGAGACGAGCGACACGAGTGGTGAACTTGAGTTTAGTGAGAGGTCAAGTGGAAACTTACTACAACAGAATAAGCTAAATATGATGCCATATATTTGACAGTTAAAAGTTAAAAATGACAAATAAAAAAGGCGCTAAATACTTGATGGTTGTTTCAAAACAACCGTCAAGTATTTAGCATATATTTGACAGTTATATTATCATAATTGTCAAATATATCTTTGTCTCAGATTAGGTTTTTTTATAAATATATTTGATGCTTGTTTGCATATAACCGTCAAATATATTTTAATATACTTGATGGTTATATTTAAACAAGCATCAAATATATAATTTAAAAAAAATAAAAAAATTAATTACTTGACGCTTGGTTATTAATAATCGCCAAGTATATCTGGCTATTATTTGATGGTTGTTCAGTAACAAGCGTTAACTAAGAGATACTTGACGGTTATTACTAAATAACTGTCAAGTATTTCCTTTTAAATTTACACTCCAAAACCTTTTATTTTCACATTTTGCAACTTGAATGTTTTTGAAAACACTCTCAGACTGCTCAAAAATCATTTTTTTGTCATAGAAACTGTCTAAAAACACAGATTTACACTCAATTCTTCTTGGGTTTTGCTTGTGGGTTCCATTTTTTGGGGTTCATGCGTGGTTTGTTCATCCAAGACTTCATTTCGGGCATTTTGGATTTGTTCTCCATCCTGCATTTGTAAGTTTAATTTCTCTTTCATTTGCTTAACTCATTTTTGTGTTTAGTATTTAGTGTAAATTTGACTTGTTGGGATTCCCCTCCTTCTCTTCAACAGTGCAAAATGTTGTCTCCTCTCTTTCTCTGCATGCTCTTCTTCTTTGTCCTCATGCTCTGCCTCTCTTAAGTAAGTTGGCCTATCCTTCTTCCTTGTGGCGTTGTTGTCAATTGATTGTAATTAGAGAGTTGATTGGAATTAGTGATTGGAATGTGAAGTTTTTGTTCATTAGAACTATGATCTTGTGACTGGATGTTATAGCCTTTGGTTTTTGGTTCTTTGTTAATTATGAAATTAAATTTAGGATTATATGAAAATTGTTTTACTGTTAGGCATTGTATGATTTTGTCAAAAATTTGCTTCCCTTATGTGGTGATGATGATAATTTTGTTGTTAGATAACTTGATTAGGTATGATTGAGTTATATTGAATTTTTAGGATGAAATTTTTATATTAATTGCTGCTAGATAATTTGATTGGGTAAACGTATTATATGAGAACTTGTGAATTATGAAATTGAGAAACTCTCCTTTTTAAGCTATTATGCTATCAAATTTAAATGGACTTAGCCAATTTAATAATCCTTACTGGGCCCACCCACTATAGGCTTTAGTAAGGTTAATGGCCCACATACATTTTAGTCATTTTCAACAGATCATAAAATAAATAATGTAAGCTCACACATAAATTTCTAACAATACTTACCTAAACTAAAGAGTAATAGACTTACCTAATATATTTTATATAAAAATATACAATATGTGATTAAAAATAAATAAAACTAATTATTGCAGGAATAAGAAATTTTATGAGAAAGCTTCCTCTAAACAAAGAGATCAATTACAATCTTTAAAGCTTGTCTTCGCTGGGGCTTCCGTATGAAGTGTTGGAGTCAAAAAAGTGATGCCTTTTTCATAGGAGGCCGTGTTGGAGTCACTCGGATAATGATTCTGTTTTGTAATTGCTTTCGACCAATGTTTGCTTTATCAAAAAAAAAAAAGTGATGCTTTCCAATAATCTTTCCAAAACAAAATGCATAGTTCAGAAAAATTCTTATAATTTTTCTTCAAAAAATAGAAAAACATTATTGCCAATGCTAGATATAAAGTCACATCATAGTGTTGGTGCATCTAGCTGGTTGACATGGTTGATGGCTTGAAATTTCTTTTTTTTTTAAGCCTTAAAAAAATTAATGTACTTACCTTAAAAAAGTGATTATTAAAAATTTGAAATTCATGTTAATGATAATTATTTAATAAAATTTAATGATTACATTTGTCATTAACATTTTAAGGACCAAATTTTAAAATTATTTATTCCTAATGATAAATACTCATAATTCTACTTATAATTATATTTAAGTTGTTTTAGTGGTAAATAATTGTAAATGTTATTTTACTTGTAAAGTTTTGTCTTATGAATAGTACTACCGTTGTTGTCATGAAGACTAAATAACTTATGAATTCGATCATTAGGTATAAATTTATCCAAACTCCTTTTTTTTAAATATGCATGGATTTTTAAGGGCAATTAATCTTCCCCCTCCCCCAAAAATATCTATCATATTATATCATTTTTTCTCTCTAAAATACCCAAGCTTGTTATTAAGAATAGTATGATATTGTCGTTATTATATCTTTTGTCATTCTTATAATTCATCCATTTCCAATCATGCATCCTCATTAATACTTATTATCCATTCCATCATTTCAAAACATGCGAATCTAAAACAATAAGGATTAATGGGGTTGGATCTATTTGAAGAAGCTAGTTTCTTATAACATGACAAACAAAAGTTTGAATTTTCACTAGAAAACATGCCAATAATTTGTGCTTGACAGTACCTTAAATAGGATTACCTCCAATAATAAGAGGATACTTGTTGCTCACCGCAAGTGCACGGGTCGTAACAAGTAATATAATGAAAGTAAAGTATCGTTCCCTTGAGGATTTGTTCAAAAACAATGATCAAGCAAAAGACTAAGTAAATTTGATCAAGTTGAGCTACACAAAATTAAGTGAAATGGTTTTGCAGATGAAACTAACACGAGAAAATTAAGAAAGTGAGTGATTCACAAACTTCCAACACAAATTGAGACCTAGGATTAATTGTCCCCCTTGCATTTCATAACACCAAAATTACCTCCTCTCATAAATGCTTTTAATGAAAATAAGTGCTAACCTAGGGTTCTAAAAATACTTGGACAAGCTCTCTCAAGTCATGAACAAGTGTTTAGTTAAATTAATTGCCCAATCTCTTGTTACAATTAATAAAACTCAATTTTAAACACCAACCCTAATGTGGCTATGCAAGGCTAGCAAGTATATCTCTATCTTACTAGCAAAACCATCCATTCAACATGCAAATATCAAGTTCTTACACAATTTTACCCAAGTTCTACACTCAACCTAGCCCTCTCAAGCATCAATTAAGTGAACCCAACATCTAAATGGTGGCCAATCAAGTAGAAGCATTAAGGAAAGAGTAAAATAAACACATATATATCATTAATCACAAAAAGAGAGGAGAAATATGGTGTTAATCCATACAAGGGTTCCAAATAATCCTAGAACAAAGGGTTTAGCTACTCATAATCATCCACAAGCTATAAATATACAAAATAAGTGGACCCATTTCAGATTACAAGAGAGGAAAGGGAAGAGGAATAGAAAAACCAAAGAAAATGAGCTCCAAATGTCTTCAAAGCTTCAATCTCTTGATCCCAACTCTTCCAATGCCCAAACCCTAGCACAACCAAGCTCCAAAAGTGTCAAAAAGTCTGAAGAATGCGTTCTGGGTCGAGCTCTCAGCTTATATGTATCCTAGCCAACTAATTTCTGATAAATGAAACGCAGCGTTTTTCTGACAGCGGCGAAAGTCGCGAACGAAAGTCACGACTTTGGGACGACTTTGGCAGTTTTGCACTGTTTTTACAGCTAATGAAAATCATTCATTTTGCTCTTGATTTCTTCATCCAAAAGCCTTCCAAAAACATCCACAAAGCTCCAGAAATGCTTCTAATCAAAACTTCAATCAAAATAACATGAAATTAGGCTAAAAATATCAAATTAAAGCTAAGAACACAAGCCCAAAACAAAATGCACATTTTCCTCAATTGGGCAATAAAAACATATACAATTAAACCAAAATGGACTAGAATCTAAGGAAAATGTGATGAAATAACATGAACTTCTAGAGGTTAACACACCCCCAAACTTAGATTTTTACTCGTCCTCGAGTAAAACAAGTAATAAAACAACTAGATTGACTAATTATTCATCTACTAAGCATGCATGAAAATATCCTCACTAGTTGCTCCAAATATATGTTAAAGAGGATAGCAGTGAAATATAAAGGAATGCCAATTCACAAATTAAGATCATGCTTTCCAACAATTTAGAAATGTGTGTGTGTGAGACCAGAGAATGATTTTCCTGCAAATATCAAGTCAAAATGTAACAACTTAATATGCATGGAACAAGCTCAATATCAAGACTTCATATGCCTAAACTCTTCTTCTCTCTCCACTAAAAGATCACTTCACATAATTCAAAATCAATGGGACTTTGTAAGCTTGTAGCGTGGCCGAAGGTTTTGGGCTTATTGAAATGAAAGGATAAATGGAATTCAAAGAACTTGAGATAAATGACAATGAGAAGCCAACCATTCCATCCTTGCTAGCCAAATACTTTCCCCCAAACTTATCTCAAATACCATTCCTTGTACTCCAAATTTATTAATATTGAAACTCTTTTTTTTTTCATTGCATTTTTTTTTCATGTATATTTCTATTTTTTTTGTACTTTTTTTTCAGGAGTACAATTAGTAGAATTTCAAACTTCATTTCCATTCCTCACACCCAAATTTACAACAACAACACCTCCTTGAACAACTAAACTAATCTTCCCTACTAGCACACAATTTTTTTATCACTTATCTCAAGAGTAAGGTAGTTCATGGTTTTTCAAGTTGTAAGGCTAGGGTCTAATGTAGGTTTCAAAAAGAAAATACATAAGATTTTCAATTCAGGCTCAAAAAGGGGTTCAAGTGGAAATGATGCAATAGGTGGGCTTGAAAGGCTCAAACGCAATTGAAAGAATGCCCAAATCATATTTTAATATCATGCAAAGTGATTAAAATGCCTCAAGAGATTCCAAGATAGGTTCTAGAGTTTCTCAATTGAGAAAGAAAATGCACATAAACTTGCCACAAAATTTCCTAATAGAGGCATTCAAATCATTGTCTGATTCAAAAGTGCAAAAGAAAATTTCACAAATTATTAGAAAGCAAGCCTTAACCCTGCAATCAAGCATGCCAAAATATTATCACAACTTCCTATAAAACATATAGTTTAAGCAACGTTCTATCATTGGATCACACATTCTGTTCAACAAATAATTTCTCAATCTAGCTCAAATTTTAAAAGAGAGGAACAATAAATAGCTAAGTTTCAAAATTGAAGTTCATGTCAAATCAACCAAAATAATACCCTCACCCCCAAACTTAAATTAAACAGTGTCCTCACTGTCAAAAGAGGAAAGTAAGGGCCCTTTCTCATGCAACTATACAACCAAACAACAATAGAAAGGTTGCATGAGAGACACAAAAAGCACAACCTGTAACAAAAGAGTATTTCAACAATATCCACAGGTAACAAAACAACTATAGAACTAGAATTAAGACAAGCTAATCTATGTGATCTCTTGGGAACTTTGAGGTAGAGAGGAGGATGAATGACAAATGTGATTCATGCTAAAGAAGAACGAAAGTGGACAAAGCTCAGGTGGCTAGAATTATGGATAGTGACAAGGGAAAGAACTTGAAAGATTTAGGGGGAAAAGGTTTGTATTAAAGTGATTGAGTGAGGTTAGCATTCATTGAGGGTAAAGTTTGGGCAAGAGAAAAAAAACAAGAGGAAAAAATTCTTTCTCTTTTTTTTTAATTTTTAACTTTTTTTTGAAATTTTTTCCAAAGTCATGACTTTCAGATTAGGCTTAAATTCAAAGTCGCGACTTTCATCTTCTCTGGACGCTTATCAGAACTTTTGACAGCAAAAATTCTGCAGCAATCTGTTTTCAAAAATCTGATTTGTTCACCCCTTAAAACCTCTTCCAAACACTCAAATCACTCCAAAATCAATTCTAACCATCATTCATCAACCATACACAATTTCCTTCAATTTAAATGCAATCAACCCCCTAAAAAGAACCATTTTTCATGGGAATCAAACCACAAAAAATTGCATTTACTTCAATAAGCTCAAAATAATTACCAAGACAAGTTTATAAGCATAAAAACAACTTAAATAGCTTGACTTCCCTGAAATTTTCCTTCCTTTTGTGCTCTTTTGTTCTTTGGGCACATTTCTTGCTTCTCCAAAGGCTTATACTTCCTCATATCTTCTTGTTAACCTACAAAAGAGACAAGATCACACATAACTTCACCAAAACAACTAATCTACAAAAGAAAAATCAAAAGATAAGGTTTAGAGCTTGGGTTGCCTCCCAAGTAGCGCTTGTTTTATAGTCATTCAGCCTGACTCTTCTCTCCTTCAAGAGGCATCAGATAAGGGCAAGGTAATTGCTTCACGGTCTACCTCACCACCCCAGTAATGCTTCACTCATTGTCCATTGACTTTAAATCTTTCTCCTTCATTGCTCTCTAGCTCAATAGCACCATGAGGAATGCTTGGACCACATTGAACGGTCCGACCATCTAGACTTGAGTTTGCCAGGAAATAATCTCAATCTAGAGTTATACAAGAGTACTTTTTGGCCTGGCTCAAATGCTTTGCATAAAATTTTCTTGTCATGCCATCTTTTTGTCTTCTCCTTGTATTGCCTAGCATTCTCATAGGCATTTAACCAAAATTCATCAAGTTCATTTAGTTGGAGAAGTCTCTTTTCACCCACAGCTTTAAAATCAAAGTTGAGCTTTTGGATAGCCCAATAAGCACCATGTTCTAGCTCTACAGGTAGATGACATGCTTTCCCAAAAACTAACCGGTATGGAGACATGCCGATAGGAGTTTTGTAAGCCGTTCGATAAGCCCACAATGCATCGTCAAGTTTGGTGGACCAATCTTTTCTTGCCACTCCTACCGTCTTCTCAAGTATCTTCTTGATTTCCCGATTAGAGATCTCAGCTTGCCCGTTAGTTTGAGGATGGTAAGCAAGTGCAACCTTGTGCTTGACACCATATTTCTTCAAGAGAGATTGAAATTGGTTGTTGCAAAAATGAGTACCACCATCACTCACAATGGCTCTTGGTGCTCCAAAGCGGGTGAAAATATGCTTCTTCAAGAACTTGAGCACCACTTTAGCATCATTAGTGGGAAATGCCGCCGCTTCGACCCATTTTGAGACATAGTCTACAGCCACAAGGATATATTGATTGTTGAAAGACATGGGAAATGGTCCCATGAAGTCTATGCCCCACACGTCAAACAATTCTACTTCAAGCATGTTGTTGAGTGGCATTTCATTCCTTCTAGAGATATTACCCATCCTTTGGCACCTATCACACTTTAAAACAAAGTCATATGCATCCTTGAATAAAGAGGGCCAATAGAAACCACTTTGCAAGATTTTAGATGCTGTCTTGTCACCCCCGAAGTGGCCTCCATAGTCAGAAGAATGGCAACATCTTAGAATTTCTTGTTGCTCACACTCAGGAACACACTTTCTGATCATTTGATCAGCACATTGGCGAAACAGATAGGGTTCTTCCCAAAAATACAACTTAGCATCATGGAGAAACTTCTTCTTTTGATGAAACTTCAAATCAAAGGGCAAGATGCCACAAACAAGATAGTTGACAATGTTCGCATACCACGGTGTTTGAATATTGTCAACCTTAAAGAGTTGCTCATCAGGAAAAGCTTCATCAATAACAACATTACATTTAAGTTGAGCATCAGTACTCAACCTAGAAAGATGGTCCGCCACTTGATTCTCAGTACCCTTCCTATCAATAATCTCCAAGTCAAATTCTTGTAGAAGTAGTACCCATCGAATTAACCTTGCTTTAGACTCCTTCTTGCTGAATAGGTACTTCAAAGCTGAATGGTCAGTGTAAACTGTCACCTTAGTACCCACAAGATACGATCTAAACTTGGTAAAAGCAAACACCACTGCAAGAAGCTCTTTCTCAGTGTGGTGTAGTTTTCTTGAGCATCATCAAGTGTTCTGCTAGCATAGTAAATTGGGTGAAGCACTTTTTCTTTCTTTTGGCCAAGCATAGCACCCACAGCAAAGTCACTAGCATCACACATCACAATGAAAGGCAAACTCCAATCAGGAGCCATCATGATAGGCGCAGACACAAGTCTTTTCTTCAACTCTTCAAATGCTTTCAAGCATGAATCATCAAATTTAAATTCAGCATCTTTCTCAAGAAGAGTGCAAAGAGGCTTGACTATTTTGGAGAAGTCTTTAATGAAGCGGCGATAAAATCCCGCATGACCAAGAAAACTCCTCACACCCTTAACATTAGTAGGTGGAGGAAGTTGCTCAATCACCGAAATTTTGGCTCTATCTACCTCCAAGCCATTTTTGGAGACTCTATGGCCAAGAACTATGCCCTCCTTAACCATGAAGTGGCATTTTTCCCAATTCAAGACCAAGTTGGTCTCTTCACATCTTTTCAACACATTGGCCAAGTTGATCAAACATTCCTCATATGAATCCCCAAAAACCGTGAAGTCATCCATGAAGACTTCCATAGTTTGCTCAATCATATCAGAGAAAATTGCCATCATACACCTTTGAAAAGTGGCCGGTGCATTGCATAACCCAAAAGGCATGCGCTTGAAAGCAAAAGTTCCATAAGGACAAGTAAATGTCATTTTTTCTTGATCCTCTGGAGCTATGGCAATTTGGTTATAGCCTGAATACCCATCAAGGAAGCAAAAGAATTCCCTTCCAGCTAATTTGTCAAGCATTTGGTCGATAAAGGGAAGAGGAAAGTGATCTTTCCTAGTAGCCGCATTTAGCTTCCGGTAATCCATGCATACTCTCCACCCAGTGACAGTGCGAGTAGGAATTAGCTCATTGTGGGTGTTAGCCACTACAGTCATGCCTCCCTTTTTTGGAACGCATTGAACTGGACTCACCCAAGAGCTGTCAGAAATAGGATAGACAATGCCCGCCTCAAGCCATTTTAAGATCTCCTTTTTCACAACTTCCTTCATAATAGGATTCAACCTTCTTTGATGTTCCACAGAAGTTTTATGATTGTCTTCAAGGAAAATCTTATGCATGCAAATTGAAGGGCTAATACCCTTTATGTCGGCAATAGTCCACCCAATAGCTCTCTTGTGAGCTTTCAAGACTTCCACAAGTTGCTCTTCTTGTTGTTCATTCAAGTCCGCAGCAATAATCACTGGCAAAGTGTTGTTGGCTTCTAAATAGACATACCGAAGATGAGAAGGTAATGTCTTCAACTCAAGAGATGGTGGCTCTTCAATAGAGGATTTCAAAGATGGTCTACCAAGAGAAGATAAATCTAGAGATTCAAATTGGACACGTTTCTAGGATAAACCGGTGATGCATTCATGATAGCCATACACTCTTCTCCATCTTGAGTCTTTAATTGAGCTCCTAGTAACAAGGCTTCTAAAAAATCATTAGGAATTGCCTCATTGAATTCTTCTTGTGCAACTTGATCAAGCATATCAACAAAGAAGCATTGCTCAAGATCATTGGGAGATTTCATCAACTTGTGCATGTTAAAAGTGACTTGCTCATCATCCACCCTCATAGTAAGCTCACCTTTTTCAACATCAATCAAGGTTCTAGCGGTTGCCAAGAATGGTCTTCCTAAGATAATAGGAATATCACGATCCACCTCACAATCAAGGACAATGAAATCAACCGAAAAATGAATTTATCCACTTTTACAAGAACATCTTCAATAACACCACGTGGATAAGCCAAGCTTCTATCCGCTAATTGCAAAGTCACGGTTGTTGGTCTAGCTTCACCCAACTCCAATTTATTGAAAATAGAGAGAGGCATAAGATTGATACTAGCTCCAAGATCACATAATGCCTTACCCAAAAATTTATTCCCAATATGACACGGAATTGAGAAGCTACCGGGATCCTTCAACTTTTGAGGTAGTTGCTTAATGATATCCGTACAACTCTTGGTTAGAGCAACCGTCTCAAACTCATTGAACCTTCTCTTTTTAGAGAGCACATCTTTCATGAATTTAGCATATTTGGGCATTTGCTCCAAAGCTTCCACAAAAGGAATGTTGATATGCAATTGCTTGAACATATCAAGAAACTTTTTGAATTGGCCATCTTCTTGTTGCTTCCTAAGCCTTTGAGGAAAAGGTGGTGGAGGCATATATTTTGGCTTGGCCTCTAGTTGCTTTTTCTCATCACCAACCTTTTTGGCTTGATCTTCAATCTTTTTCTCTTCTTGATTCATTCTTCGAGTTGTCACACTCTTCAACCACAATTTCTTCATTAATCACTTCATTATCAACAATCACCTTAGTAGCACCACTACTCACACCACTTGCACTTGGCATAAGAACTTCGGGTAATTGCATCCCACTTCTCAAAGTGATTGCTTTACACTCCTCCTTACCATCCCTTTTAGGATTTGGAATGGTGTCACTAGGGAGATTACTTCTTGACATAGCATTCATTTGTGAAGCCAATTGCCCCATTTGCACTTCGAGGTTCTTGATTGCGGTATCATGAAGAGTAAGAGTTGCCTTAGTTTCAACTCTTGCAGACTCTTGATTACTCAAGATTTGTGCTAGCATCTTTTCCATTCTAGACTCCTCTTCTTTAACCGGCATTGGCTTTGGTGGAGCTTGAAAACCCGGAGGGTGAAGTGGCTTGACATTAGAGGATGAAGGTTGATTTGAAGAATTCCCTTGACTCCATGAAAAATTAGGATGATTCCTCCATCCTGAGTTGTATGTTTGAGAGTAAGGGTTGTTGTGAGGGTTTTGAAACTTGCCCATATAGTTGACAGACTCAGTGGTCATATAAAGAGGACATTGATCGGGCATGTGCATATCATTGCATTGATTGCACACAGTTGGAATGGCTTGGACAGCATGCACATTATGAGAATTTCCCCTTTGCATTTGAGATTCCAACACATCAAAACGCTTGTTCATTGCATTCAAGATGGATACAATCTGGGAAGAGGAATCATCTTTAGCACTAGTCACCATTGATGTATTCCTTCTATCCGTGTTTTGAGTGTTGTTCGCAGACAATTGGTCTAAGAGGCGAAAAACTTCATTGACAGGCACATTCCGATATCCCCCATTTGTGATAGAATCAACCATGGCCTTCGAAGATGGATTCAGACGATTACAGAAAATCTGAATCACTACCCATTTGTCCACTCCATGATTAGGGCATTTCTTCATCAACATCTTGTATCTCTCCCAAGCTGCATAGAGATGTTCCTCTGGATATTGCTTAAAGCTAAGAAATTCATCTCTTGCTTCCACTGTTTTATCATCAGAGAAGAATCGGGCTCTAAACTTGTTCTCAAGATCCTCCCATGAACCAATAGAACCTTCGGGAAGATTGTTGAACCATTCTTTAGCCTTGTCTTGTAGAGAAATTGGAAATAACCGCAAGCGCAAGACATCTTTAGGCACCCCATTTTGTCTGAAAGAATCACATACTTCCACAAAAGACATCAAGTGCTTGTTAGCATCTTCATTGAATAGACCATGAAACACACCATTCATTTGAAGCATTGTGATCATGGCAGGCTTGATCTCAAAAGTATGTGCTTGAAACTCCGGCATTCGAATACAAGATTGAGTACCCCTCAGATTCCGGTTAGCAAAGTCATTGACTGAGGCGGTGTCATACTGGTCTTCTGCCATGTTTCCCGATTCAGGAGTTCTTTCAGAATTAGGAGACTCGGTTTCTTCAAAGATTGTCAATCCTTCAAGTATCACTTCCAATCCTTCTGGGCCTATGACTTGCATATGCCAAATGGGTACCTGAAGAAGAAACAACCCAAGAAGTATCAAACTAAAACAAAGCACTGAACAAAGACAAAATAAAAATCTAGAACTAATATCTACAAAGCTCAAGCGAAATCTAATATTACTAGTCTAAGGTTGATCAAAATATTTTCAAAAGCAAATCCCCGGCAACGGCGCCAAAAACTTGTTGCTCACCGCAAGTGCACGGGTCGTAGCAAGTAATATATAATGAAAGTAAAGTATCGTTCCCTCGAGGATTTGTTCAAAAACAATGATCAAGCAAAAGACTAAGTAAATTTGATCAAGTTGAGCTACAAAAGTTAGGTGAAATGTTTTGCAAATGAAACTAACACGAGAAAATTAAGAAAGTGAGTGATTCACAAACTTCCAACACAAATTGAGACCTAGGATTAATTGTCCCCCTTGCATTTCATAACACCAAAATTACCTCCTCTCATAAATGCTTTTAATGAAAATAAGTGCTAACCTAGGGTTCTAAAAATACTTGGACAAGCTCTCTCAAGTCATGAACAAGTGTTTAGTTAAATTAATTGCCCAATCTCTTGTTACAATTAATAAAACTCAATTTTAAACACCAACCCTAATGTGGCTATGCAAGGCTAGCAAGTATATCTCTATCTTACTAGCAAAACCATCCATTCAACATGCAAATATCAAGTTCTTACACAATTTTACCCAAGTTCTACACTCAACCTAGCCCTCTCAAGCATCAATTAAGTGAACCCAACATCTAAATGGTGGCCAATCAAGTAGAAGCATTAAGGAAAGAGTAAAATAAACACATATATATCATTAATCACAAAAAGAGAGAGAAAATGGTGTTAATCCATACAAGGGTTCCAAATAATCCTAGAACAAAGGGTTTAGCTACTCATAATCATCCACAAGCTACAAATATACAAAATAAGTGGACCCATTTCAGATTACAAGAGAGGAAAGGGAAGAGGAATAGAAAAACCAAAGAAAATGAGCTCCAAATGTCTTCAAAGCTTCAATCTCTTGATCCCAACTCTTCCAATGCCCAAACCCTAGCACAACCAAGCTCCAAAAGTGTCTAAAAGTCTGAAGAATGCGTTCTGGGTCGAGCTCTCAGCTTATATGTATCCTAGCCAACAATTTCTGATAAATGAAACGCAGCGTTTTTCTGACAGCGGCGAAAGTCGCGAACGAAAGTCACGACTTTGGGACGACTTTGGCAGTTTTACACTGTTTTTACAGCTAACGAAAATCATTCATTTTGCTCTTGATTTCTTCATCCAAAAGCCTTCCAAAACATCCACAAAGCTCCAAAATGCTTCTAATCAAAACTTCAATCAAAATAACATGAAATTAGGCTAAAAAATATCAAATTAAAGCCAAGAACACAAGCCCAAAACAAAATGCACATTTTCCTAAATTGGGCAATAAAAACATATACAATTAAACCAAAATGGACTAGAATCTAAGGAAAATGTGATGAAATAACATGAACTTATAGGTTGTTAACAATACTTTGGATAAAAAAAAGTAATAACTATAATCCATGTGAAGTATGTTGTTCTTGTAAGTAATTTTGGAAAAATTGGTCAAAAGGACCAAAATGTATTGGAATTCAGAAAATATCCATGAATCTTTAATAATTTATCTTTAAAAGAACATGGATTGTGACATTACTAAAAAATAAAGCCCAAATTAATTCAAAATTTCACCGTAGGAATTTAAACATCAACTGAATAAAATGTAAGGCAAAATGACTTAAAATAAACTTTTAACATGTAAGGTAAATTATTTTAACAAGTAACTATAGGAAATTAATAAGTAGCATTACCCATTTAACAAATATAGTTAATTGAGTTAATAGTATCAAGTAATGTTAGTAAATTACATGTAAAGTATATATACTAACAAGTAACTATATGCCTTTAACAAGTACGTAATTGAGTTACAAGTTATCACGTAATGTTAGATAATTTAACATGTAAACACTACTACAAAAATCTATATATATTATACTAAAAAAATGATTAAAATAAAATATGTCATATATTTGAGAGGTTAGGAGATGCTTATAAAACAAACGATGGGTGTTTAAAACTCCCATCATTTATTTAATTGAGAACATACGAAGGTATTAACAAGCCCATCATATAATACTCAAATTAGGCACATTCATAAAAATAAAAATTAATATTAACATAGATAACAAGTGTTTAAAGCACCTATCATATAACATACCTTTTAGTTTCTTGCTTTTAAAAATATTAAAAAAATTATATTATGCATAATTACTATATATTAAAATATTAACAAATTTATATTATGCATCATTGATATATATGACGTGTGTTTCAAAAATTTGTCTTATATTTCACTATATAGCGACCTTATATTACAATTATCTCAAAAATTGTTATATAAATGAATGAGTAAAAAATTTAAGACTTGAGGTACACTAAACTATACAATCTCATTCTTTCCTACATTTAACCTTGTTCATTAGCTTTTTGAAAGTTGTAGGAAAGAATGAGCAATTTCCGTGGCCCAGGTCTTCACATTATTCAAATTAAAGTGGAGATGTCAACACCTGGAGGGACTACTATTTAAATTATGCAAAAGACATATTCCTTTAATCCTTATATGTAAAATATTTTTAATCAAATACATGAACTAATAAATGTTGATTATCTATTTAAGAGTATAGTAACATTTTAATTTTATCCCTGATAAATGGCAATTTTATATATTTTATCCTTTTATTTAGATTTTTAAATATTTATTTGAAGCTAATTGAGTTTAATTAGATATTATTTAATTTTATTAGCCAATATTCAGTTTTGAGATTTTAACTAACTAAATCTTTGATTTTAAAATATAAATAATATTTTTAATATTTTTACACAGGTGATATTTAATTTTATTTTATTTGTGCAGATTTTCTAAATTCAATTTGAAAGATATTGATAGAGAATATATTGGAAGAAGAATATGGACATACTTGAAAATCAAATTAAGAATCAATTTTTTAAAATTTTTTTGAATTTATTTTGAGTTATTTAGTGTAATTTTTAATTAGGATTAGTTTTATTTTTTAATAAATTATTAGTTTTTATTATAAAAGAAAGGAGAGAGACGCAGAAGGGGGGGACGCACGACTTTTATGGAAAAAGAAAGGGAGAAAAACGTTGGCGGCATCAGTGGGAAGGAAGGAACCACAGATGCGATTGCTGTTCTTCTTTTCTTCAATACAGATGGCCTCTCCTATTTCCATCTCATATTGCTTGATTTTTAGTTCTAAGAATAGCTAATTTTTTGGTGTGATCAATAATAATATAATCCTAAATTTTAATTAGAGTCCTTGATATTTAGGGAAGATTTTATTCTAACTTTATTTCAATTTACTCTTCTTCTCTCTACCTCTAAATTTTATGCTTTAATTGCTGTTGCTGATTAGAGTAGCTTTACTGCATAATTTTTGGGTTATAAATTTTATCTGAGGTTTTAATTGCTAATCGGATATAGCAACTTAAGAGTAATTTGGCCTAGCTTAAGTGATTACTCATGCTTGTTTTTGGTGTGGGTTAAGGGAGATTTCAATTAATCTATAACTTAACTTCTTGTTTAATTCTTGAATGATAATTTGAGAAATATATAATGAAACCAGAATAATAAAGTTGAATAAAATTAATTTATTTTATGGACGAGGAAGATTAAATTTAGGTGATTGGGTTGTGATTGATTGCGCTGCTTATTCTTTGGTAATTTTCTTAGTTGAATTTCCTCTATTTATTTATTTCTAATTTAGTTTTAATTTCATCATAAAACCCCCCCATTATTTACATTTCATAATCATAATTCAAATAATTACTCTATTGACTCTTAGGGAGACGACCTAGGTTGCGCTTTACTGCAAAATCTAGTTTTTATTAATTTTGGTACTATTCGACAGTAGTGTCAAAATTTGGCGCCGTTGCCGGGGAGTCAAAGATGTTATTTTTTGAATTTGGTTGTTAATTTTTTTTTTTTTTTCGTTTTTTTCCTCATTTTTTTGAAATTTCTAGAGTTTTTTTTTTGTGCTCTTTCAATTTTTTTTTCAAATTTTAAGTTATTTTTCATTTTTTCCAGATTTAATTTTTTGATTTTTTTTCCTTACTTTTTTCTAGGGAGTTTCTTTTATTTTATTTTATTTATTTTAGTGAGGACAGGGTCCACCTAAAAAAAATCATTATTTTGATCATATACTTGAGAGGACTTTGTATTTCCTTTTATTTTCCTTTAGTTTGAGTGATTCTATTTTGGTTGAAGAGATGGCTTGGAATGGTTATCACCTAATACTGATTTTTCTCCTTCCATGCTTTATCATGATACTCATAGTTTTGAAAGGAAAATTATGAAAATATTATGCATTGTATATCTAATAGCTTACATAATTGTGCTGCCTGTGTTGAAATAGATGAACTTATAAACTCTGATGATTTGTTGGATCCTCTTGTTTGCATTAACTCTATTGAGTGTGATGATCCACTTGACTATATTGATTATACCAAGGCTACTAGTTCATCTACTTGTGTTAAGCCTTTTGATTATGATAATGCTTATGAGATCGTGCGTTTAGTGGTCACCTAAATAACATTGATTTTGTGATCCCTATGAGCTTTTGTGATGGTATTGATAATACTAAGAGTAATGGGATTATTAATTATATTATGCATTCTGACTCTAATAGTGCTTGTGTGGAAGATTTTGTTATTTCTGTTGAGCTTCATGAGCAGGTACTTATGATTAAAAAAACTCCTTTTACTATATTAAGGCCATCTTCAATGGAAATATTATCATGCAACCTTCAACCAGATAAAGGAAAAGTCCTTATGGCTCTTTTTGCAAAAGCTTTGACTCTACTGATGAGAGTCTACTTGATTTTATTAGTTGTTTCATATATAGAGAGGGCTTGGCTATCATCATTTTTTATACGTTTTGGATCCACTGCCAATTGATCTAAAGCCACCGCCTAGAGGAGCTTTTGATGAGCTTAGAGAGAAAAATGTTTTGAACAAGTATCTATTCTCCATCCGAGATGAGAATTTCAACTTTAAGAGCTTACGGAGATTTAAATTATCTGGTTGTCTTTTCTTCTTTCACTTTTACCTTGCATTTTATATTTTATTACGGTTGATTGGATTATTTTAAATTGAATTGCATTGAGGACAATGCAAGATTTAAGTGTGCGGGAAGGGACTTGTCTTTATTTTAAAATTTTTTTAAATTAGGTTGTTTGCATTTTTTTTTATACTTTTATTTTTTTCTTTTTTTTTGCAAGTTTAAGGTAATTTCAGTTTGAATGCATTTAAGCATGATAAATGATTGATCTTATGTTTGGAGTTCAAGTTAAGTGGCTATGAATTTGGTTTCAATGGATTAATGTGATAGTCTTTAGCTTGTGAGGATTTGGACCTAATATTATTCTCTTCTTGTGTGCATTCTCCTATCACTACTCTCACTCTAGAACTTGTCTTGATTATTAGTTGAGACTATAATTACATATGCTTTGCATGAAGATGATTTAGGCATTCTTTTCTTTTAGCCTATTTAGCCAAATAACATCCCATGCAATTTATTCCTTATTAACCCCTTTGAGCCTAGACTTTTTCTTTAAAATATTAGCCAACTGAAAAATATAACCTATAAAAATCCTTTTCCTTCATTTCTCACCCCACCTTTTGGTAATGAAAAGTGTATCATAATATTTGTTGGAATAAAAGAAAATCCTTGAAGAGAGATTTGGGTTATTTTGAAAAAAAAGAGAGAGGGAGCCAAAAGGCAAAGAAAAAAAAAGGAAGGAAGAAAAAAAAAAGGAAAGAAAGAGCATAAAAGGCAAAAAGGAAAAAAATAAAAAAAAAAAAAAGGTGCATGAAGCAAAGGAAATGAAAACAAAACAAAGAGAGAAAAATAAATCCAAATCAATTTATTTTGTTTCTTTCATTCTATATATTTCGTTTCAAATATGCTTTTCATTATCCTAAAGTTTATTAGCCTTTATTTTCCTATTTCTATACCATACCTTTACCTAAGCCCCATTACAACCTAAAATCAAAAAAGTTCTGTTGATTTTTGCATTGCATATGACATAGATAGTGGAAACCTAGATGATAAATAAGCCTATGGTAGTGAGGTTTTGATAGGGAAACTTGAGTAAAACACTTACCTATATACATTTGAGAGTTGAGAGTTAAACACTTGACTTTGTGAAGGACTATTGCTTAATTTTATTCTTATCAAATGAAATTACCATGATACTTGTTATTCCATATATAAGAAATATGATTAGAGTGTAAAATGTTGAAGAGCTATAATTGTTTCTTATTCTTTGTTGCTTCCACATTTCTTTTCTTGAATTTTGAGATTTAAGTTTTGCCCAAGAGTGCAAAAGTCTAAGTGTGGGGGAATTGATAAATGGCAATTATATATTTTTATCCTTTTAATTTAGACTTTTAAATATTTATTTGAAGCTAATTGAGTTATTAGATTTATTTAATTTTATTAGCCAATATTCAGTTTTGGAATTTTAACTAACTAAATCTTTGATTTTAAAATATAAATAATATCTTTAATATTTTTACACAGGTGATATTTAATTTTATTTTATTGTGCAGATTTCTAAATTCAATTTGAAAGATATTGATAGAAAATATATTGGATAAGAAGAATATGGACATACTTGGAAATCAAATTAAGAATCAATTTTTTAAAATTTTGTTTGAATTTATTTTGAGTTATTTAGTGTAATTTTAATTAGGATTAGTTTTTATTTTTTAAAAATTATTAGTTTTTATTATAAAAGAAAGGAAGAGAGACGAAGAAGAGGGGGGGACGCACGACTTTTATGGAAAAAGAAAGGGACAAAAACGTTGGCGGCGTCAGTGGGAAGGAACCACAGATGCAATTGCTGTTTCTTCTTTTTTCAATACAGATGGCCTCTCCTATTTCCATCTCATCTATTGCTTGATTTTTAGTTCTAAAAATAGCTAATTTTTTTGGTGTGATCAATCATAAATTTTGATTCTAAATTTTAATTAGAGTCCTTGATATTTAGGGAAGATTTTATTCTAA
>NW_026555338.1:12023367-12076985 GCF_029017545.1 Prosopis cineraria
TTTTGATGACATCCATTCCAACCTTATTTCGTTCGTATAATCTAATTCTGAGGTAATATTTCACTTTTGGCCAAAAAAAGGTAATATTTCACAATTGAAAGAATTTTCTTTGAAATAAGTCAATAGCAAAGCAGGAATCAAGCACATACAAGACCGTGTTGGGCCTACTTTACATGCGATAAATTAAATCAAATTGTTATATAGTATAAGAAACCACGAAGTTAGGCAGGAAGATGATAGGAAGAACCCACCAAGACTACGTTACAATATTAGAGGCAGGCTTCACATTTTTTGAATCTGATATGTTGTAATCTTGTAAATATGTATATGCCATAATCATAGGAGAGATACTTGGGTAGATAGAATCATTATTTGATGCAGGAGAGATTTCCATAATCGCGAGATACATTGCTTGTGCATATATGCTGGTTGAGGAGGATGAATTACAATTGAATTACCCTTCAAATCTTTCATGGTATCAGAGCATTGATCCTGATTACATTTAGCAGAGCTTAGGATACTGAGCCCACACAATGTCGAAGGATGAGCGGAGTGCTTCTAAGGAGACTGGTGGTATGGATGTGTTGTCACCATACTATATTCATGCGTTTGATAATCCAAGACAAGTATATGTCGGGGAACTCCTTCATGAAAGGAACTATGGGAATGGGTGAATGACATGAGCAATACTCTGTTTGCCAAAAATAGATTGGCTTGTGGATGGATCTATTCCTATACTTACAACAGATTCACCAAGCCTGAATCACTGGATGCATTGCAATGCTATAGTGAAAGGATGGTTAAAAAGTGCAATGGATAAGGAGATCCAAAGTAGCATGCGTTATGCGAAGATGGCGCGCAGAAGAAATCTAGTCAAACCTCGAAGCGCGTTTGGCGAAGGCAATGCACCACGATCATAAGAACTATAAAGGGCAGTGGCGCATACCGCAGGAGAAACTTTTGGTGCCTACATATTTCACAAAAACTAAAGAGCTATTGGGATGAGTTGGAGTCAATCATGTCATGGCCAAATGCTCTTGTGAAGTTGCAAGTACGACTTGCAGAAACCGCTGATGGAAATAAAAGAGAGAGAACATCTCTATGATTTTCCTCATGGGCTTGGAGGAATGTTATTCGACAATAAAAAATGCAAATATTTAGCATGAAAACCTCTGCCCAAACTTGGAGTGGCAGAAGATGAACAGCAGAGGAGATCTCGGTGGCATGACAACTTGAAATGGAAGGTTCAGCCTTTCAGGTACAGAATGGGTGAGGAGATCACAGAGATGGCCGACAAGAGAGACCCCCGCTGCAACCTCTATAACAAGCAGGGACACACAGAAGATAAATGCTACGAGCTAATAGGATACCCACCGGATTGGAAGAGGGAAATCGACGATAAGCAAGAGAAGAGATCTGGACCAAGGGCAGCCTAGGTCAGTGGAGAGAACAGCCTAATACCAGGGACTTACAGCGGACCAATACTTCAAGCTATTGCAATGGTTGATATTGATAGGAAGGATTAGGCTTAATCCTCAGTTAATATGGTAGGTACGTATTTGGTAATAGGCCCTAGATTATTGATATAGGAGCCTTGGTTCACATCACTCATGAACAAGCTAAAATAATTAATTTCAAGGCCTCATATTGCCATCCGTGGGGATTCCCATGGAAAATCTGTGCTAGTCAAAGGGATAGGAAGTGTCATGATCTCTCCTACACTAAGATTGATAACGTGCTATAATCCTAGAGTTCAAGTGCAATCTATTTTTAGTGAGCAAATTTACAAAAAGATTTTAACTATGCCCGTGATATTTCTTGTTGACTTTTGTGTCATTTAGGACTTGAGTACGAGGAGCTTGATTAGAGTGGGTAAAATGCATAGAAGGATTATATTTCTTGACATCGATATGGCAAGGGGATCTACAATGATAGTGACAAACCATAAACCTTATGATCTGTGGCATCTTCGACTAGGTCATACATATGTTGAAAAGTTAAATGTTTCTTTATGTTCTGCTACTAATAAAGATGCTATGCATTGTGATTCTTGTATATGAGCTAAGAAAACTCGTTTGCCTTTTAGCACTAGTTTAGTAAAATCTGAGTCCTATTTTATTTAATTCATTATGATATATGGGGTAGATACAAGACTACTTCACTCACAGGTGCTCACTATTTTCTAACCATCGTGGATGACTATAACAAAGGCACTTGGGTATATTTGATGAAACATAAATCTGATATGGGTCACTACTTGCCAATGTTTGTCAAATGATTAATGGTTCAGAATTTCGATCTAGACCTATGATGAGCTTTTATAAAGAGCAAGGCATTCTCTTACAAACCACCTATGTCTATATGCCTTAGCAGAACGATGTCGTCGAATGCAAGCATTGTCACTTATTGGAAGTTTCTCGAGCCTTGCGTTTTCATGCTTCCTTACCTTTATACTTATGGGGCAAATGTTGTTCTTACTATAGCTTATATCATTAATCAGTTACCCTTTAAGGTACTTCATGACAAAGGCCCCTATGAGATGTTATATGGGAAGCGCCCACCTCTTCACCATATAAGGATTTTTGGCTGCTTAGCATATGCTAAGACCACCAAACTGATAGACAAGTTTGCAAAAAGGGGGAGGGCTTGCGTTTTTGTAGGTTACCCCTATGGGCAAAAAGGGTACATGCTGTACAACCTTTCTAAGCATGAGTGTTTTGTTTCACGAGACGTGAACTTTATGGAAGCATCCTTCCCTTTTACTCAAGATCATTCGATGGTGCCTGCTCCCTTATCCTCTCCATCCTTAACACCTGTGCATGATGATGATGAGCCTCTCATCCTGATTTCTTCTCTTGAACCACATACTGAGTTAAGTGATGCTCATGCCATGACTCCTCCATGATTCTTGATAGTGTTGTCATTACTGACCCAACGCCTGCTGCTGCTACTAGCCATAGTCAACGTCATCACACTGCTCCTAAACATCTCGATGACTTTGTCATCGATCTACCGCCTTCTATTGCACTCCCTGCTATGCCTTTATGCATCTCCCTTCCATCTTGTCATTCAGTCAGTATCCTTTATGCCATTATCTCTCTTATGATAAGTTTCTCCTACTCACAGGGCATATTTCACTGCCATCACCTCTGCCGATGAGCTAAAGACATTCTTCTAGGCCAATCGACATGTGAACCGGCATGAAGCCATAAAGAAAGAGATTGCAGCTCTTGAAGCAAACAAAACTTACACTACTACAAAATAAGCTTACAAGAGCGCTTTTTTTTATCTTAGGGAGCGCTTCAAAAGCGCTCCCATATCAAGCGCTCCAAAATGTATAGGAGCGCTTTAGAAAAGCGCTCCTGATATATGCTATACAAGAGTGCTTTTCTAAAAGCGCTCTCGTAAGAAAGCTCCGGGCACACGTTATGTATGGGAGCGCTCTCTATAGGAGCACTCCGTATGATGCATACAAGAGCGCTCTCTATAGGAGCGCTCCTGTATGCTGACACCTTACCAGAGCGTATGAGGCATATAGGAGCGCTCTTGTAAAGAGCGCTCCGGTAAGTTACTTTACAGGAGCGCTCTTCAAATGAGCGCTCCCGTATATTATATTTAATTTTTTTTTAAATCAAATTTTCAAATTTCTCCTTTTACATATCTTTAACAATGGCAAATCATAATATCAAAACTAATTTAAAAATAATATCAACATAAAAATTTATATACAAGAAAAGAATTTGAAACTGATACAACAATTTCAATTTTCTAACTAACCTAGTTTAATTTCTAACAAGCCTAACAAATGAAACTATTGTTATTTTTTTAACATTGAAATCTAACTTCCTATCACAAACAGCCAATAATATATTCTGACCATTCTTCAACTAAATCTTCTATTTGCTCCATAGTAAAATGCGAATATCTTGCTCCAATAAAATACTACACAAGATATGAAAGCAATATATAAGTAATTAACATTATATTAATTTAATTTCAAAACTTTTGACTTACATTTTCAGGAATGATCAACTTTTGTTGTGTGATTACTTTTCTCATAAACTTCATAACATAGTATCCACACTTCCAACCTTGTAATTGTATAGGTACCTATAAAAACAATAAAAGATGTTATTATCAAAATATGGTAGAAATAAATTCTAACTTAATTTAAAATACTTCAGTGATGAAGTTATATAAATGATACAAGTATTTGCTATCGAAAATCCGGCAGAGTCTCCCCTATAACTTGGAAGTTCCAAATTTTTCAAAAATTCTACATCAATCCATAACAACATATTCAGAATAAAAAACATAAAATATCAATCAAACAATCATTTAGATATGTACCAACTTTTTTTATTAAGAAAATAATACAAACCTTTATTCTTTTCCACGAATAAAACTCAACAGGATCAGGTCTTTCGGTGTTTGGAGGGAGACCTTCACCTCCTCGATAACGTGCTACATCCTATTATATAATGATTAAGCATACCAAGTAAAAAATTAATTGTTATAATAAACATATATAAAGAATATAGAACTAAAAACTTACTGATTAAATAATATCCTCATAGATTTGTAGTTCTTAAAGTCACTATCTCTTAATGAATCAAGATAAATAAATCACAGGGACGAATGGATTGATACAAACAAGCACCCAATGTTGCCTGAAAAATAAAATATTTCATTAACTAAAATATCAACTAAAGTTAAAAATAAACAATAATAACAATTTACCCTGGATTGTGAGGAGCTAAAAATAATATGTTTCTTTTGCCTTTGGCTTTGAATGCATCAGTAATATTTTGAGAATGGTACTCAACACTATAGGTACTAGTGTTGTGCGGGCTAATGAATGAAAATTTTGTTATCAATGAGCCCGGCACCACAAAAGTATGATATAAGTACCTAAAATGAAAAAAGATAGAATTATTCACAACTAAAATTAAATAAATACCACAATAAGTAATAAAATTGAGAAAGTACCTGATGTATAAACTAATTTGTGTGGTTTGTAGCCAATCTTGGTCAGAATCTCGTTAATATTTTCAGCTGCTAATTTTTCGCTAATTATTTCACCATAAATCTCCTTTTCAAATTCTACTTCATGGATCTCATTTTTAAATGTTGTCTGCATAATCACTTCAAGTTCATTTTGATGAGGATATTTCAACTGAGTAGATTCTGTGCTGGTCTTCCCTGCCTTAGTCACAGAGGTAGATCCTTTCGACGGCTTTCCTTTCGCTTTGATTGGCTTCTTTACAACTTTTTAAATTTTGAGGACTACAAGATGTAAAATGGATTGGTAAGGCCGTAAAAAAACATGAATGATTTTAAAGAACCATCAATTATTATACCTGTAACTTAATGAGCTTTGAAGGCCAAGCCACATAAGTTCCAACGGCATCAAAAATCGTGAATATATCCTCATCTTCTATTTGCACTGGCAACTCAGCATCATTTTCTATTGGAATAGTTATAGTCACCTTTAAGTGATCAGCAGGCAATGGTCTGGAGTGTATAATAACACTATTGTCATTATACACAGATTCGAGTGCCACAACACGACAATGTGGTGATTCTAACCATAATTAACATTGAGACTCGCCCTAAAAATTAAAAATTAATATTTTAAAAAAATGTGAAACATAATTTGTGAATAAAGAGAAGATAATAGAAAGAAAAATTATAACCTTAGGAAAGTCTTCTTTAGTATGGAAGGAGCAACTATCTTTATCACTAGGGCTACCTTGTGGCACATTTATAACTCCAATCATTTGCTCAAATCTCTTTTCCATTTGAGCTTGAAATTTTTTTTCCATTCTCGCCTCCATTTCTGCCATCCTTGCATTAAAATCATCTTCAGTAAAAATTTTAGACCGACGTCCAAAGTAGGTGCCCTGAGAAATGCCAAATTTGACTCCTCTAACACGACAGAGACCTCTGGAGCTCCCAATGCCCTACCAAGGACATCCACATGCTCCCCCTACATCATCTTGTGATATTGATTGTGATAATGCTTCTGTTGAACAAATTGTAAACTAATTATTAAGTAAATAATGTAAATAAAGTAATACACTAAAATATTAATACTCACACAATCCTCCCAGACTTTTCGAGTGCGTTCATCAGGTAATTTGCCTTCTTTATCTTCTCGAGCAGTCTTCCAAACAAGAGCTGAGAAATTGGAGCATTAGGTCCAACTTCTTCCCTCTATTTAAAGAAGATATTACTATAATTAAAAAATATTTCCTTATATATATATATATATATAAGTAATATCAACAGACGATATTAATTGAAACTTACCAAACCATGTTCAATATCTGGATAGCTCTTTCTTCCTGCTCTATATTGAAAAGGAGTACTCGCGGCTCTAGAGCGATTGACCTAGCTGATCTGTTGAAATTCAGGCTGTTGGTGCATTTTAATAAATTCATCCCAATGCTCTTACTGGATCTCTGGATACATTTTAGGAGGATGAGGATTGAATTCTTCATTTGCATCTTTTAGATGATATGTTGTGAGGGTAGCTCGAAACTTTCTATGAGCATATGCTGCTTTTTTCATGATATAATGCCTATGACTCTCATCCAAGTCAAAAGATATACACAAATCTTTCCATATATTATTTTTTGCTTCTTCAAGCTGTGGGTCATTTTTCTTTCTCCAGTCTGCAATGCAACAGGGAACATAATGACGAGCTAAGACCCTTATGTAACTGTCCAACTGAGGAGACTTAACTAATTGGCCCCTATCATTCCAATTTACTGGTAATTTATGACCAGCTGCTCGAGCCCGTATTACTGCTTTCATAACAGTTTTACCCCGTTTAACCTCCTTGAATGCTTCTTCTTCAGTGGGTGGACCATCACCACTATTCTCAGGTGGGTAGCCATATACCTAAAAAATTTAGCATAAAAAAAAATTTAATAACTAAAAATTTAACAACTAAAAATAAATTTTTAACAATTAAAAGAAAATTTAAATAAAGAACTTACAAATGTTAAAATTTATTTTTTCTTTTTTTTTGTTTTTTCTTTTGTGTGTTCTACATATCCCTTATCAATCCAAATCCCTTCAGCGTGATCTTCTCTTATATAGAAGGCATTATCCACAGTTGAAACATCAAATGTCCGTGATGTTCCCATGAAAGGGTCATCCTCAACATTAAAATCTTCATCCTCTTCATTACCCACTATTTTATTTGTTAAAAGAACAATCGACCAATTTTTATGCGCTGGATCTGACACATAAAACACTTGTCGAGCTTGTGATGCCAAAATGAATGGTTCATCTTTATAAGCCACCTTATTAAGATCTACTTGAATAAAACCTAACTCGTCAATTCGAAAGCCGTTTTTATTGTCAACCCACGTGCAACAAAAGACAGGCACACGAAACTTGATATAATCCAATTCCCAAATGTGCTCTATAATCCCAAAATATGACATCATTGCATAAATTGGGTTCTTGTCTTTAAAACTAGAGACATGCATTGATTGAGCTTTAAACGTTACACCACTATTTTGCATAGTGCTCCGAGCATCTTGGCTTTTCGTATAAAATGTAAAGTCATTAATTACATAACCTGTATAAGAAAATACTTCAAATCCAGGACCCCTAGCCAAAAACCTCAACCTTTCTGATGGGTGAGACTCCTCAGAGATGCGAGCTCTAAACCAATATATAAAGTGCCGGTTATGATATGTTGCTAGCCATGTTTCATTTTTACCTTTATTCTAACTCTTAACTATTGCCTTGTGTTCGTTGATATATGGTTGAACTTCCTCAGTGTTGTGTAAAACATACAAGTGAACTTGCTCCCATTGTGTCTTGTCTATGCTAATGAGTTTCTTCCCAATGATTCCACCCTGTTCACCTGTGGTGTCTTTTGTGTACTTTGGCAACCCAATGGCATCCACATTAGAGAGATATCCAGTGCATAATTCAACTGCTTCTTCCATGATGTACCTCTCAACAATACACCCCTCGGGCCGACTTCGATTTTTTACATATCCTTTTAATACTTTCAAGTAACGCTCTACTGGGTACATCATCTTAAATAGCGGGGCCACACAACTTTATCTCTCTAACTAAGTGAAATGATAAATGAACCATGATGTCGAAGAACGAAGGCGGAAAATACATTTCCAGCTCGCTTAAAATCTTAGCTATTTCATGTTCTAGTTTTGGCAATTTTTCCGTGTCAATACCTTGCTACAAATTGCCTTAAAGAAGAAACAAAATCTAGTAATCATGGCTCGCACCTTCTTCAGCAAAATGGATTGTATACCAACCGACAATAAATTTTCCATGATGATATGACAATCATGAGTCTTGAGACCTACTAGTTTGAGGTCTTTCATGGATATGAGGCTACTTACATTTGAAGAATATCCTTCTGGCACTTTAACTTCATGCAAGAATTCACAAAAAGCTAATTTTTCCTTTCTAGACAAGGTGTGAGCTGCTGGAGGTAAAAAAGTATGTTTTCCCTTCCTCTCTGGTGCCAACTCTTCTCTTAACCCCATGCTAATCAAATCCATCCTTGCATTAATACCGTCTTTACTCTTTCCTGAAATGTGAAGTAATGTGCCAATAAGACTATCGCAAACATTCTTTTCAATGTGCATTGCATCCAGGAAATGCCTAACATCTAGGGTCTTCCAGTATGGTAGCTCAAAGAATATGGACTTCTTTTTCCAACCATTCTTAACAATCTTACTTGCAAATGGTTTTCCAAATTCAATATTTAAATCTTTGACCTTTTCAAAGAGCTGCTCACCAGTTAATGGCATGGGAACTCTACCCTTCTCCCGGTGGCCATTAAAGGCCTTCTTCAGTCGTCGGTAATAATGTGTTTGCGGAAAAAAATCGTCGATGACCAATGAAGACATTCTTCCTACAATGTTCCAATCGCACTGAACAAGTGTGCTCTTCACATACTAGACATGCATCTCGTCCTTTGATACTGTATCCTGATAAATTGCCATAGGGAGGAAAGTCATTTATGGTGCCAAACAACATTGCTCGCAGGGTGAAATGTTCTTCTCTATACCCATCATAAACTTCCACACCTGTCTCCCACAAAATCTTCAGATCTTCAATCAAAGGAGTTAAGTACACATCTATATCATTTCCTAGTTGTCGAGGCCCATAAATCAACAATGACAGCATCATAAATTTGCGCTTCATGCACAATGCTAGAGGGAGGTTGTAGATCATCAAAATAACCGACCATGTACTATGAGTACTGCTTTGCATGCTATGTGGGTTCATTCCATCAGTGGCTAGTGTAAGGCGTAAGTTTCTATCTTCAACCCCAAACTCAGGGTATATAAGATCAAACTTTTTCCATTGAGGAGAATCTGCAGGGTGCCGTAGCTTGCCATCCTTAATTTCTCATCAACATGCCATGTTAAGTGTTTAGCATCTTCTGCAATGCTGTATAGGCGTCTAAATCTTGGTATGATTGGAAAATACCACAATGCCTTCGCTGGGCTACATCCATTTCTTTTATATCGTGATGCATCACATTTTGGACACTTATCTAAGGTTGAATACTCTTTCTGAAAGAGGACACTATCATTTGGACATGCATGTATCTTCTCATAGCTCATCCCAATAGAACAGAGCACTTTTTAGCTTCGTAAGTATTAGGTGGAAGCCCGTTGTACTCAGGTAACATTTCATATAAGATTTCAAGCAAATCCATGAAACTCTTATCGCTCCATCCATTCGCTGCTTTTAGGTTGTATAGTTTCAAAATAAATGATAGTTTTGTGAATTTTTTACAACTGGGGTATAATGGTTTATCAGCATCACTCTTCAATCTCTCAAACATCTCAGGATAGTCCCTAAGATCCTCTTCAATCACATCAATCATTTCATCAAGATGGTCAACATCATATGTCCCACTATCACGATCAAATGTTGAGTAGCTCGTACTATCCCTCCAATCACTTGCATTATTCCTTGTCTCCCCATGCATGGTCCAACAAGTATAAGTTGGATCAATCCCATTATATATTAAATGATCTTTCAATTCTATTGGCTTTACTCTTTTTCCATAGCAACATTTCAAACAAGGACATATGACTCCACAGGGGTCTTGATCACGACAAATACAAATTCAATGAATTCATCCACACCATCCCAATATTCTCTAGATAGTCGATTAGCCGACATCCACTTACGATCCGTATCACTAATATGATTACCAAAATTCAATAAACAAAAGACTTAGATTTCTATAAAAAAAATTCAACAGCATCTTCCTTAAAAGAACAACCTCCCAAATGATCAAACAATCAAATTCTACAACACAATACATTTAAACTAAAAAAATCAATTCATCCAAATAAAATTTAGTAGCACAATGCATCTAAATTCTGTCAATCAATTGTAATTTAATTAATAACAATAATCTCTCTTAAAAGTATATTTCATAAATAAAATAAAAATGGTCAAGTAGATTCCTCAATTTTAATCTAAATTATCAACTAGAATATAAATTATCAACTACTCCATAATTTTAATATAAATAACTTCAATTCATATATTATCTATAATATTGATTATTAAAAAAATATTTGAAATTTATTCTCAAATATATATAAATTAATTATTAAAAAATACCTTCAAAGGTCTTCATGGCAGAAAATGGCGGTATTCACGGCAGCAGCGACGTCGCTTCCTCCGCTGTTCAGCAGCGACACAGATCTGCAACAGAGATGCAGATCTGGAACAGTGATTCAGATCTAGAACAGCAGACAGCAAATAGCAGACAACAAATAGCAGAGCTAGAAGGACGGCGGTGGCGACAGATCGGCGAAAACGGCGACGCAGCGCAGCGCAGGAACGACGACGGATGACGACACAGCGGGGGAGACGGCGACCCAGCGCGGGAGATAGCGATGCGACAGCGACGTAACAGGGAACAGCGATGCAGTACGGAACACAAAACGGCGACGGACAGTGGGATCTGTGACGGACGGTGACAGACGACGAGCAGCGCAGGAGACGTGATGGAGAAAAGAATGGTTTGAAAGAAAGAGAGAGAGGTTTGAAAGAAACTGAATGGAGAAAAGAAATGGATGGGAAAATATATGAGGCTAGAAGACTCTTCCCGAGCACTCATGGTAGAGCGCTCCAGAAGATCGCTCTTCCGGAGCGCTTCTCGAAGAGCTCTCCGGAAGAGTTCCGGAGGCTCTTCCGAAGCGCTCATCTAAGAGCGCTCCGAAAGAGCCGAGCTCTCTTTTGGAGCGCTCTTTAATAAGCGCTCAGGAAGACTCTCTTCTAGAGCGCTCCGGAACAGTGCTCTGCCAAGGTCTATAAGTGATCTTCCGGAGCGCTTAAGTACGAGCGCTCCCGAAGGTATTTTTAAATTTTTTATAACATTTTATATATATTAATTAGGAGCGTTATCTTATTGATAAGCCTGACATACAGGAGCGTTTATTAGAAAAGCGCTCCGGTAAATTCCGCATTCACATTTTAGAGCGCTTACTTAAAAAGCGCTCCTAAAGACCTACTCCTAAAGATATATTCTGTAGTAGTGTTAGTCTTTGGTGCCCTTGCCTTTTGGGAAACATGTGATTGACTCAAATTGGGTTTATAAGACAAAATTCAAACCTGATAGTTCCATTGCTTGTCATAAGGCTCGTTTACTAGCTTGTGGTATTACACAGATTGAAGGAGAAGATTTTCACAATACTTTTGCACCCATAGCCAAGCTTGTCACAGTTTGCAAATTACTTGTTGTAGCTACTAAGTGTCATTGGATCGTTCATTAACTCAACGTCAACAATGCTTTCCTCCACGATGATCTTGATGAGGATATATACATGCGCAAACCTTAAGGGTTCGCTTATGAGGGGGAGACTAGAGTGTGTAAGTTGAAGAAGTCAATGTATGGTTTGAAATAGGCTTTATGAAATTGGCATCAAAAGCTTACTCAAGCATTAATAGAAATTGGATTCTAGAAAAGTCGAGTTGATCCCTGTATGTATACCGAACCAAAACATCTTGTGCGGCTTGTCTAGTTTATGTTGATGACATGGTGCTAGCAGGAGATGGCCTAAATAAGATACGTGAAACCAAATTGCATTTGGATATTCAGCATAAAAGACATGGGGAGTTGAAGTACTTGAGAGAAATGATATGAATGATTTAGATTTGCACTAGATGTATTGGAGAGAAATCAATCAATTGTATTTGTTGAATCTTATTATGGATCTTGAGTTCATATTCTAAAATATGCAGTTATGTTAAATAAATATATCAAAGGCATCTTCAAGGTACTCATGAGGCCGTCGTTGATAATAACACAATTCCACATTGTGTGGATTCAAATTAATTTAAGTGAGAAGTGGTAATACTTCTAAATTTTTCAAAATATCAAAGATGGAATGAAAAAAACAAATCAATTGCATTTGCTGTCATACAACTCAAATCAAGAGAATATCTCGATCACGTGAGCACTACTGTATAATCAAATAATAGTAATTGAAAAATAACAAAGCGCTAACATATTTTATTATTGTATTAGCATATTTTACTTAACAATTATTACTTACTTTCCCTTAATAAAAGCAAGTTACTAAAAATCGGACCGGTTATCAAATTAGTTGAGGCACTGGTTCACGGGTTAGTGGTCCAATCGAGGTTGAACAGAGGGTCAAACCAGCAACAAACCGGTCATTATTAAAATAATAAAATTTAAATAAAAAACATTAATTATCAAAATATTTATTAATATTTAAGATTAATATCTCATATAAGACACAAATATAATAATAATTCTGACAATGATAAATTACTAACATTTCAAATATTTACCGGTACAAGTTTCCTACTTGAATTTTAATCTTGGATAATATTATATATAATATTTAAGTATTTATCAGACAAAGTTTCCTATCTCATATCATAATTTATAAAATAGTTTAGCTTTCTTGAGTTTTTGTGAGCGAAATGAGCGCACTGTTCAAAGCACAAAGGAGGTGTTTGATGACCATGTATGAGGGATATTGCGTGTGACTTTAGACTTACTCCTATCATTTCTTTTATTGGTTTGTGAAGCTAAGGTATATTGGCTGCCTTTTCTACCATAAAAATAGTTACTTTTAATGGGTTCTCTATCATCGAAAAAAGCAGAAGCATTTGTTTTCGATTTCGGCTAACATAGTCCTACATGACCTTCACACTTCTACCTGTTTACAAAAGCTCAGACGGCAATAGCAGTGAAGAAGGGGAAAGAAATGCAAAGCAGAGAAAGAGAACACTAGCTAGCAACACAAACAGAGATAAGTAGACGAGCAGCAGCGAGAGACAGAGACGGCGAGGTTTCACTTAGAGCAGCAACACTGACGGTGACTTTTCAAACAGAGACGCGGAGAGAGATTGTAGCAGCTATAGCGAATGAAAGATGGGAGAGGGAGAGGGTCGATTTGGGGTAGGGGTTGATTCGCCTCTTAGCTTTTTGGGTAGATGTTCATTTCATTTTTTTTTATTTTTTTAAAATCCCAAAAACGATGATGTTTTGGAGTTTTGGCTGACAAAAAATATAACCTGGCTAACCCGTCCAACCCATCAGGTTACACCCGGGTTGATGGGGTTAGTCTGGGTTAATATATCCTCGGTTTACCTAGTAAACCAACCCGGCCATATTATATGTTAATCTTTTTGAATTAAATTATTTGTAACTAATCATTAACAGGAATTGAGTGTTTTATAACTAAAGCATTATTTATTGTTATATACATATAATTTTTCAAAATGTATATATTGTTTTTTATAAAATTTCAATTTCAATTTTATCTGTTTTATTGTTTTCGCCAGACTATTTGTTTTATTTCCAATCATCAATATATGATGATCGATATACAAAAGGCATTGGAAATATTAACATACTTAAAATTTAAACTTGAGATATAGTTTTTCCTTAAAATTAATATATTAGATATATAATTTCACTCATATATATATTTCCTTAAAAATATTATAACATTATATATAATTATATTTTAATTCTATTTTTTAAATGATAAACTTATTTCTTAAAATACTTGTGATAATAAATATTGCGATAAACTCCCCCTTCCACAGAAAACATTTTATATGGAATTTTTAACTTATTTGATTTACTATTTCACTAGGCTTTCTGTTTCTTTTTTTTTTTTTTGAAAGATAAAAAGGAGAGGCAACCTTTCTTTTTTTGTTTTTTTTTTTTGGACCTGAAGGAGAGGCAACCTTACACCTATTATATTAGCTCCCTCACATGGAATGTCTCATAGCAGTCAAACTTTTTTCAGCATAGCATTTCTAGGAAGCCATGTTTTGGGGCTTTTTCAGGAAAAATATGGGAAAATACCAATCTATTTAGAAAGTAACAAATAGTAAGTGTGAACTGAAGATTATTTTCTCGAGAAATGCAGAATTCGGTGAAAAGTTATGCCTTGCTCATAAAGTTCAAGTTTCTATGTAACGACATAGAAGCCCCCTCTACTTATTAATACATAACCTTTTAATTTAACATGAAAAGGCTTAATTAAAGAATCTTTCTTCCCTCTATGAGAAATACTTAGATAAATCAAGTGCATCACATCATTTATTATCTATTCAATAAAAACATGACATTTGAAAGATATTAAATATAATCGATTCTGATATTAATGATAGTAAAGAGAGAAAATGTAAGAAATCAAATGTACTTTCCATTATCAAAATAAAATCAATGCAGATTTTATTTAGAGAGAGAAGGCAATAAATTAATTATACATTTTATTATAAAAATAAAATTAATTAAAATAATGTCATGTAAGATTTTATTTAGATGACTTGAAGAATTCTAATTGGACAGACCACATTTTGAATTTACTTATTTTGATTTCGTAGTTATTAAAATTACAAATTATATGGTGTTTAAAATTTGATATGAATGATTCTAGGAAAAAAAGGTTTTTCCTAGAATCATTCTATCGAATAATACGTGATAAGGAGGTAAAGGAAGCTCTTAAGAAAATGGTAAATAGTAGAGCCAACGGACCTGATTGTATATCTATCGAAGCGTGAAAATGTTTAGGTGAAGAAGGGGTGAGATGGTTAACTAAGTTATTTAATGTGATTTTACGGTCCAAGAAAATGCCTGGTGAGTGGAGGAGAAGTACATTAATTCCTATTTATAAAAATAAAGGGGATATTCAGAATTGTACTAACTATAGAGGGATTAAACTCATGAGCCACACAATGAAATTGTGGCAGAAAGTAATTGAGCATAGGTTGAGATTGGGGACAAGTATTTCTGAGAATCAATTTAGTTTTATGCCAGGTAGATCAACTACAGAGGCGATTTATCTACTAAGGGGATTAATGGAAAAGTATCGTTGTAAAGACAAAGATCTACACATGGTTTTTATTGATTTGGAAAAAGCTTATGACCGTATACCAAGAGAAGTGCTTTGGAAAGCGTTGGAAAAAAAGAGAGTATGGATTGCTTATATTAAAGCCATACAAGATATGTATGAGGGGGTAAAAACTAGTATAAGAACGCTTAGTGGTCAAACAAAGGATTTTCCTATAAAGATTGGACTACATCAGGGATCATTTCTGAGTCTTTATTTGTTCAACTTGATTTTAAATGTTTTGACGGAACATATTCAAGAGGAAATCCCGAAATGTATGCTCTTCGCGGATGATATAGTTCTTATAGCAGAGACAAGAGAAGAGGTTAATTGCAAACTTGAGTTATGGAGGAGGACATTGGAGTTGAAAGGTTTTCGTCTGAGTAGAAGTAAGACGGAATATTTATATTATAAATTTGGTAAAGGACTATTCGATAATAATTTGGAAGTGAAATTGGGAGATCAAATTATACCTCAAGTGGAAAAGTTTAGATATTTGGGAGCCATTATTCAAAATGATGGCGAAATCAGTTGAGATATTTCACATAGAATTCAAGCTGAGTGGTTTAATTGGAGAAAAGCTAAAGGAGTTATTTGTGATTGTAAGGTGCCTAATAAACTTAAAGGAAAGTTTTATCGCACTGCTATCAGACCAGCAATGTTATATAGTAGTGAATGCTGGGCTCTAACGGGACAGCAAGAGCATAAAGTTGGAGTAGCAGAGATGAGAATGTTACGATGGATGTGCGGACATACACGTAAAGATAAAATTCAAAATGAGCACGTACACGAAAAAGTGAGGGTGGCACCTATTGAGGAAAAAATGGTAGAAAATCGGTTGAGATGGTTTAGGCATGTACAAAGAAGACCAAGGGAGGCACCAGTGAGAAGAGTAGAACATATAACTTTGAGTCCGATTAAGAGAGGTAGAGGAAGGCCTAAGAGAATACTCTTGGAAGTTGTTGAGCGTGATCTCTTAATTAATAATATTTCTAAAAGCTTGATAAATGATAGAGCACAATGGTGTCTTGCAATCCATGTAGCCGACCCCACCTAGTAGGATAAAGGCTTGTTGTTGTTGTTGTTGTTGTTGATTCTAGGAAAAAAAGGTTGATATAAATGATTCAGACTTGTACTAGAGATGCATTTGAGAGAAACTAAATCGTTTGCATTTGCTCTCATACGACTCCAATCAACAGATCACTAGCACTACTAAATAATCAAATAATAGTAATTGACACAGAGAGAAATTCCTAAGTAAATCAGATGCATCACATTAATTGTTGTCTATCCAATTAAAATTCTCCAAATTATCTAAATCAAATCTTACGTAACATTATTTTAATTAATTTTATTTTTATAATAGAATGCATAATTAATTTTTTTTCCTTCTCTTTCCCTATTATCATTGATATCAAAATTAATTTATACTTAATACCATCTAAATGGCATGCTTTTATTGGATAGACCACAAATGATGTAGCGCACTCGGTCTACCTAAGAATTTCTCTCAAAAAATAACATGTCACTAGCATATTTTATTATTTTATTCACATATTTTGGTTAATACTGTTTTTGTTAAAAAATATAAGGAATTTTAATTTTTCAAAGTCTAATTAATGTGGTTTTTTCAAAAGTATCCTTAATAAATAAATTACTTTATATTTATTTTAAAGTAAAACATCCTATTAAATAGATGTAAATATAAAAAGATAGTATTAGTTTGAAGACAACTAACTACTTTTTTGGGGAGTTTGATTCTGTTAAAAATGCCTTATATTTTTAAATAGAGAGAGTAATTAATATTTACTTTCCTCTTTTTTATAGAAAGATGGATCAATTAGTAAAAAAAAAAAATGAGTTTACAATACATAAGTTTGCAAGAATTCTAAAGGAAAGGGGTTAAAGAGTTTTAAATTAGTTTACTTTCCCTTAATAAAAACTGGAAAGGAGAAATATACTAGTTAGTTATATTAAATGTTAGTCTATTTTAATTAAATTATTTAGAATCAATGATTAATATATTGAACGTTTACATGACTATATATAGCATTATTTATTTTTATATACATATAATTTTTCGAAATGTGTAACCAATGATTTATTATTTTATAATATTTCAAGTTCTATTTTATTTGTTTTATTGTTTTTGCCAGACTATTTGTTTTATTTCAAATCATCAATATATAATGATATACAATAGGTATTTGAAATAGTAAGATACTTAAAATTTCTTTTTTGGTGAAAAGGATATTTAAATTTAAACATGATATATAATTTCACTCTATATAGTTTTATTTCCTTAAGATACCATAACGTTATAGATAATTATCTTTTAATTATATTTTTAAATTATAAAATTATTTCTTCAAAAATAATTATGATAACTACTATTAAGAAACGTAAATGAACACACACACACACACACACACACATATATATTTCCAGTTGTTGTATAGGATATGCTATTGTAACATGAATCTCCTTCTCCTTTTGTTAGATGCCAAAAAAAATTGAAGTCTGACATCCATATTCCACAGTCCATACCTTCTTTCGCTTATATAATGTGAGGCAATATTTTATCACTTCTAAGAATTTTATGAGAAATAACAAGAAAAAATAATAATAAAATTCCTTCAAATTATATAAATGATAATTTGATCCCTTGAAATGTCATAATATCAATGAAGTTTCTAAAGACTTTTCTGTCATTAAGAAATTAATGTAAATGACCAAAATACTCTTAGTTCAAATATTAATTACTATTGATAATTTTTATTCCAAGATTCACAACTTTTCTTTTTAAAATCACAAGAATTTAAATGCAATTCAGAAGTTTGTATTTAAAATCTTGATATTTCTCAAGTGTTATAAATATTAATTATGATTCACAAGTTTTGTTTTAAAATTCACAATTTTTTTTTAAAATCGCGAGAATGTAATAGCAATTTACAAGTTTACATATGAAGTCTTGAACTAAGGACAATTTGATCATTTATATTAATTTTTTAATGACAATAAAGTTTCTAAAAACTTCATTAATATTATAATATTTTGAGAGATCAAATTGTTATTTAGATAATTCGAAAGAATTTTATTGTCATCTTTTCTAATAACAAAGCAGCTGCACCAATAAAAGTACGAAACCGTGTGTGATGCATTTGTGAAAATTGTTAATTCAAAAATAAAAAGGAGAAGCTACTTGACGCCTATTATATTGGCGCGCCTCACATGGAATGTCTACCACCACTAGCAGTCTCATAGACTAAAGTGATTTCCCCAGTTTAAAATGATACAAGGCTATGGACTTGTAAGAGTGATCAGGTTATCAAGCGTCTGGAATATTGAAATTTTCTTGCACTAGTATTATCAGATACAATATAAAATAATCTGAAAGTAATTATTTAAAATAGGAAAAATATCATTCAAGGATCATGGAGGCAATTTAAATATCACTATAAGATTAAGGACACAGATTCAAAAATAATTTTTACGTAGGAAAATAATATATAATATCTGAAATCGACAACCCCAACTTAATCCCAATTCGAGTTGGGTTGGGCACCAAATGGGGATTAGACCCAAAAGCTAATGGTTAAGGGACTCAAACCTCTTCCATATGAATCAACATGCATTGATGGTTCTTGTTTGATATTAAATACTTTTAACAGTTCTTGAATGGTAGTTTTCCTTTAAAATAATATGAAAATATTTTTTTAATCTACTTCAAGCTAATTTAGTTTTACAACATTTTAGTTAATGTTTTTTCTTTCTAAAACCAATAAATTTCGTCTAGCTCTAACTAAATACAATTATTTTGTTTTGTTTTGAAAATGTATTGAATAATCAATCTGATAGGAAGTTTTATTAAAATTTGATAAGAATGATTTAGGTTTGCAATAGATGCATTTGAGATAAACAAAAACAATGTATTTGTTGAATTAACTTATCTTAGGTTTTGAGTTTGAGTCTTATGCAATTGTGTTAAATAAATATATCAAAAGTATCCCTGAGATGCCTATGAGACAGTCGTTAATAATAATGGTTCTATATAGCAAGGTTTTGGATTAGTCTAAAGAAGAAATGATAATACCTCCAAGTTTCCTAGAATACCGAACGGTTCGAATAAAAAAAAATCAATGGCATTTACTGAATAATAAAATAATAGTAGTTGAAAAATAACAAAGCATTAGCATATTTTATTATTTTATCGACTTATTTTAGTTAATAATTAATATTTACTTTCCCTTAATGAAAAGGGAAACGAGAAAATATTAGACACTTACATTATATGTTAGATTTATTAATTAAATTATTTGGAGCCAATCATTAAAAAAGAATTGAGCGTTTACATGACTAAAGCATTATTTATTGTGATTTACAAATAATTTTTCAAAATGTGTGTATATATATATTGATTTATTTTTTAATAAAATTTCAAGTTCTATTCTATTTGTTTTGTTGTTTTTGCCAGACTATTTGTTTTATTTCAAATCATCAATATAAAATAAAATACAAAAGGTATTGAAAATATTAACATACTTATTTAAACGTGAGATATGATTTTTATGTAAAATTTATATATTAGATATATAATTTCACTCTCTATATATATTTCCTTAAAATATTATTTTAACATTATACATAATTTTTTTTCATTATACTTTTAAATTATAAACATATTTTTAAAAATAATTATGATAAACATTAAGAAACTTAAATGAACAATATATGTATACATTTTTTTTAAAACACCCTCACGCCCATAAAACATTTTATATGGAATTTTTAAATTGTTTAATTTACTATTTCACTACGTTTTCTTTTCTTTTGTTTTTTCTTTTGGTTCATATGAATGTTTCAAATCTTGTACAATTTGGTTTTGCCAATTGTTATATAGGGTATTCCTATTGTAACATGAATATCCCTTTTAATTTTCTCAGATACCAGAAAATTAAACTCTGACATCCGTATTGCTGCCTTCCTTCACTTATATAATCTGCGGCAATATTTTATGACTTGAAAGGACTTTTCGTGAATTGACAAACGGGAAACACTGAGGAAAGTATGAAACCGCGTTGATACATTGTGAAAAGTGTTGATTGAAAAAGAAAAAGGAGAGTCTACTTTACATCTTTCTTTTGTTTTGTTTTGTTTTTTTGATTTGCTACCAAAATACAGTCTTTGATTTGCCACTTTACATCTATTATATTGGCACGCCTCAGTGGATTGTCTTCATAGCGGTCCAACGTTTTCCAACATATAGCATTTCTTCAATAAATTAATAAATAAAAAAGGGTTAAAACAGTAATTACATCCTTCAATTATACTCCTTCTGTCTCAAATTATAAAATACTTTTAGATAAAATCTCATATATTAATAAATCTTATTAAATACACTTAACAACCTTATCTTTTTTAAAAACATATAAACTTTTAAAAATACCCATGATTTAATAATTAAAAAGAGAAGGGACAAAAATTAATTATAAAGAGAAAGGGTAATATAGAAATTGGTGCATTTAATGAAACTTTAATTTACTGAAAGTGTCTTGTATTTTCGAACAAAAAAATTACTTTAAAAGTGTACTATAATTTGAGATAGAGAGAGTAGGTTTCATGTGTTTTAGGATTTTAAATTTATTTTTAGTGTAAAATTCTCTTTTTACTTTCCGAAAGACAATTTTAACCAGTTACTTTAATTGGATACCATTTTAACAAAATACCCATCATTTAATATATTAAAAAGAGAAGAGATGAAAATTAATTACAAAGAGAAATGGTAATATAGAAATTAGTACATTTAATAAAACTTTAATTTACTGAAAGTGTCTTGTATTTTAGAACAAAAAAATTCCTTTAAAAGTGTACTATAATTTGAGACAGAGAGAGTAGGTTTCATGTGTGTTTAGGATTTTAAATTTATTTTTAGTGTAAAATTCTCTTTTTACTTTCCGAAATACAATTTAACCAGTTACTTTAATTGGCTACCATTTTAAAAAAAATAGTTTATTTGTTTTACTGATATTTCTTAAAATAATAATTATTTAATATATAATAATTTAAATATTATCATTTTTTACAAGATCTTCACACATAATTGATAATTTAACTTTTAAGAATAATGGTGATCTAGTAATCCCTTGATAACTAGTCAAACTTAAATTTTCTTTGGTATAATTTTTACATGGTATATTGTTTGTAATTTCTTGAGTCATTTTTATAATTTTCTTATCAATCAATGATCAAAGTTAATTTTTTTGAAAGATAAGTGTGATATTGTACTATTTTCAAAATTTATAAAAAATACTATATTAAAAATAAATTTAAAGATGGGCTTAACAAAATTGCACATTTTTAATTTCAAGCCCATTTAGGCTCGGCAGTACGCGAATAAAAATTTAAGTTTTTTAAATATATATATATATATATATATAATATTAAATATTGATTAATCCTTTATATTTTAGTTTATTTTACATTGAAAGACCATATATTTAAATACACTATTACAGATTTTTTATAAAATTTACAATTGTTAATATTGTAAAATTTTTATTATTTTTAATAGATAAAATATCTTGAAATAATATTTAAAATATATTTAATCTTAACTTTTAAACTTTAAGACCCACAATTTTTTTTAAAAAAAATTGAGTTTTCTACATTTTTAAGTATATTATATATTTTTTTACAAAAATAAAAAGAATCAATTTTAAAAAATATTATATATTTTTTCTAAATTAAGATATTTGGACTTGTGCAAATAATCTCAAAGTTAGAAAGTGTTAGAGCTAGGTTTAACTATTTAAATTTTTTTATATGTTTGGACTAATTGGAGTTTATTTAGGCACTTGTATTACCAGCTTTACAAAAACATGCTTGTATCTTTGAGTCCACAATAACTAGTAAATGTAATAGAATAGTTCAAACAAGTGCCATCTGCTAAATTTCTTGTTAATTTCTTGGGTTATGAGTCGCGTTCCATTTAATCCACCTCAGCCATTCACGAGAGAAAAAAGTAAACATATGGTTAGGCATAATCAACCTTGTCCACACGTTTTGTGCTCTATCAGTACAACAATCACCAAGAATTAATGTAGTGTAATACACTCCTCATCACATTGATATTCAAAGGGCACTCGCTGGTGTTTGAAAGATCTCTCTTCACTCCTAGTGATGAATCTCTCATCAGTAGCTTGTCATATAAATATTTTCACTTTCTCTAGGATTGAACATTGCCAAATTTTCGTCCATACAGGATCCACACTCTCAGAAATAGTGCCGGTGATGTAGGCATAAGCTATCTGTGACATAAGCTGGGAAAAACTTAGCCCATATGCATGTACATTTCATCTACTAGAGGAGGTAATATGGGTCGAGTCTGCGAGCTCAACCCACCAACTTGTAAAAAAATATAAGTTGGATTGAAAAAAATGGGTTCATTTCTATGTGAGGCAATTTTGGCCCATCCTGCGTAGCTTAAACTTCCAATGTGCTAACTCGTAGGTTGGTTGGCTGGCTTGCTTAGTTTTTTTAAGAAAAAGAGACAAAAATTATAGAATTGTTCTCTCAATTCTCAAACCCTCGCCATTATTTAAATTATTAGAATAATTTAAATTACATGCTTATTAAATACTGCCATTATTACTTGTCACATTTAATTAGCTGAGATAGCTATAAATCCATGGCTAGTCAAGTGCTTTAGTGTAGCATGCTCAACCAAAGACTTTTCATAATTTAATTCGAACAAAATATTTTCAAGTAGGTACAAGAAATACAACCATCTATTTTTTTAAAAAGGTTACGTGGGTTCAAACTCTATTGTTGTATTGCCATTTGAAGTAGTCTTGAATGGTATATGAATCATTTTTAGAATCATTTAAAATTATCTATTTATCAACTTTCAAATTATCTTTAACAGCTTTTGAATTATGAGTTACGGGGTTGTGAAGTTCTAGACAAATCCTAACTTTTATTATTTTTTTTGTATTGTCTTTGTTATTATATTTTATTTCAATGAACTCAGAATTTTTTAGCCAGCAAACAAAAAAAAAATGTTAACCCTCTAACCTTTACTCAAATTAATGTTAAATTTAATTTTACTTTCTAGACTTCTACATTTTAATTATATTTTCATGTTTAATTGTGTGATGCTAATAATTAATGATAGATAAAACTTCTAACTTTATGGTAAATTTATAATTTTTAAGGTAAGAATATATATATATATATATATAAATTTTTTTTTTATTGGTGGATTAGTCTACTAACCTGCTGGGGTTGGCAGGTTGGTAGAAATACAACCCGCACAAGATGTAGGTTATATCAACCAGCCTCGCAAAGCTCGCAGGTCACAGATTGACCCATATTACCAGCTCTATCATCTACCAAATGATATAACAAAATTGCTAACAGCATCATTTGGGTCAGCAAGAAGAAATAGAGGCTTCTCAAATAGAGCCCCAAAGATGCCATCAGAATTTTGTATTATGTCTGTCAAATTTTATATATTAAGTATGTTCAAAAGTAGTCTCTTAAATCTTCACCAAAATAGTTTAAAATATTTAATTAGATACATTTCAAACTTTACATACCAGGGAGGCCAACTCTACACTTATGAAACGCAGGCCTCACACGAAAGCCTCGCTACTAGAGCCTGGTCATGCCTACCTTAGATATATTTCGTATGTCCTTGTAAATTACCCATTATTGATTTTTTTTTAAAAAAATTGTTTGTGAAGTCTGTTTATAACCCTTACTCATTTTCTTAAATATTAGATATGGCTTTTCCTTAAAATTAGTATATTAAATATATAATTTCACTTTGTATATTTTTTATTTCTATAAAATATTATAACATCATATGTAATTATTAGTTATTTATATTTTGTTAAATTACATACTCCCCCTACGCCCAAAAAAATATTCGATATGTAATTTTTGATTTATTCAATTTATTTAGAAAGTACTTCTTTAATCCTATTTATAAGATAGAGAGAGAACATTTATTTTAGTCTTATTTATAAGATACTTTAATCATTATTATGTTTATCTGCACCATTTTGCTCCCATTAAATATTAAAAAATTTATTAAATGCTAAAGTATTTTATTTTAAAGCTCATATTTAATAAAAGTAAAGTTAAAAACTTGTTAAATTTTTAAATAGAGTTAATAATATTTAAAATTTTTTTAATTCTTATAAAATATTGAAAGTGATTTATAAGAGTAAATAATTAATAGTAAGCGTGAACCGATAGGAATCCTTTCCCGAGAAATGCGGAATTCGGTGAAAAGTTATGCTTTGCTCGCAAAGTTCAAGTCTCCCATTGACTATAACAAAGTGAAGGGCAGCTATGTAACGACACAGGCCCTCTCTACTTGTTAATAAATAATCCAGGAGATATGAACAAGAAAAGAATGGTTTAAACGCATAAGAACGTTGATATATATCAATTTGTATAGATTGCAAACTTTGAAAATTCATGAATACTTTATTTTGATATATATCTTTTTGTATAGGTTGCATATATTATTGACTGTGAATATCTTATGTGTGATTATCAGGTAGCCTATTTATATACAGATGAAGATCTCATGTTTATCCTAATATACATGTGTGTATGAGTGTGAGAGAGCGTGTGAGAGAGAGATAAATATTGCAAACATAGTGGTGTTTTGATACTCTCTTTAAAATGTTCAAATATATTTATAATGATAAAGCAAGCATATTCAATGTTTTGTTTGACAAATTACCACATAAAATTGAATACTGCATTTTCTAGATTAATTCTAATTTGTAAATGTCACATAATTGAGAATCTTTTATTAAACTAAAATCTAGGAAATGATACTAAATAATGAATTAACATGTCCATGTTTTGGTAACTCCAACTTGAATAATTGCCTTAACCTTGTGTATTTTGACAGAAATTTATAATTTTTTATGTTTAATTTATGAATGTGATGATACATGGGGTGTTATAAACTTATAATTTTTCCAACCCACGTGAGCATTTTTCACATTTGTTAATTATTAATAATTGTAATTATTTTTGTGTGATACCATTTTCACAAAACATAATTTTATGTCTATACTTAATCATGTAATCTTAAATTTTTATTTAACGAGCAATACACAAGTCATGAAAATGTAATTCTAACTCTGACAACATTGATTCAACTGAATTCTTGAATTAAGAAAAAATCATAACAAGTAATATTTTCTCCAAATTCATAATTCAACAATCTTCTCTTTATCATAACCATAACTTATAACTACTTATGTCTAAAAATGATAACATTATCTCTAAAACTGTAAACTACTTTTCTCCCTAAATCCAATCCATTATCATAATTTCCCAAGTTCTTATGCACAATTTAAAATTTCAATTATAAAAATTTTAATTTAAATATATATTATAAAAATTTATTTAGTTTTTAAATTCATTCTTAAATGAACAATATATAATATGGAATTTTTAATGTATTTAATTAACCATTTCAATATGTTTTCTGTTTTTTTTTTTTTTGGGTCACCTGAATGTTTCAAATCTTGTATCATTTGTTTTTTTTTTTCCAATTTTTGTATAGGGTATTGCTATTGTAATATGAATCTCCCTTTCCTTTTTGTTAGATACCAAAAAATTGAACTCTGACATCCATGTTCCATAGTCCATACCTTCTCATGCTTATATAATCTGAGGCAATATTTTATGACATCAAAGAATTTTATGAGAAATAATGAAGCAGCAGCACCAATAAAAGTATGAAACCGTGTGTGATGCATTTGTAAGAAGTGTTAATTGAAAGATAAAAAGGAGACACTACTTTACACCTCTTATATTGGCACGCCTCACATGAAAATTTTCTTAGCACTAATAGTCTCATAGACTAAAAAGATTTTCCCAATTTAAAATGATAGAAAACTATGGACTTATAAGAGTGATCAGGTCATGACAAGTCTGGAATATTTAAATTTTCTTGCACTAGTATTATCAGATACAATATAAAATAATCTGAAAATAATTTTTTAAAATAGGAAAGATATCATTCAAGAATTGCTGAGGCAATTTAATACAAATAAGGACCAAAATTTTTTTAAATATCACTATAAAATCAGGTGGACAGAGTTGAAAATAATTTTAGATGGGAAAAGAATATAAAATATCCAAAATTGACAATCCCAACTTAATTCCAATTGGAGCTAGGTCGAGCACCAAATGGAGGTAGTTCTCCCAAGTATATTTTCTCCACTCTCATGGTCCCAAAGATCAAACCCAAAAGTTGATGGTTAAGAGACTTTAATCCCTTCCATTTGTACCGACATGCATTGGCGGTTTTTGCTTTGATATTAAATATTCTTAGCAGTTCTTTAATGGTATTTTCCATTGAAAATAATCTTAAAATAGTTTTTTAATCCACTTCGAATTAATTTAGTTTCACAACATTTTAATTAATGTTTTTTTTCCTAAAAACAATAAATTTCATGTGGTTCTAACTAAATACAATTGTTTTGTTTTGTTTTCAAAAATTAATAAATAATCAATTTGATATGAAGTGTTATTAAAATTTGATATGAATGATTTAAATTTGCAATAGATGTATTTGAGAGAAACAAAACCAATGTATTTGTTAAATCAACTTATCTTGGGTCTTGCATGAGTTCGAGTTTCACTATCCTAGGATGTGCAGTATCATTAAATAAATATGTTAAAGGTATCCTTGAGGTACCTTTGAGGCCATCGCTGGTAATAACTATATTCCACATGATAGGGTTTCAATTAGTTTGAGTGGGAAGTGATAATCCCTCCAAGTTTTTTAGGACATCCAACGGATGTAATAAAAAAAGAAAACTGAGTGGCACTTGTTCTCATACAACTCAAATCAAGAAAATGTACAGATCAGGTGAGCACTGCTGAATAATAAAATAATAGTAATTGAAAAATAACAAAGTACTGGCATATTTTATTATTTTATTAACATATTGAAGTTAATAATTAATACTCTCTCGGTTCAAAAATGTAATACATTTTTTGAGGAGTTAAATGTTTAAAAATGTAAGGTATTTTTTAGTCTTTCAATGTGTAATCATCACCTTTTTTTTCAAAAATGCCCCTATTGATAATGACTTTATATTTACTATAGGATGTTTAATAGGAGTAAATATGAAAAAATAGGGTTAGTTAGAAAATAGGTAATTACTTTATTGGAGGGTAAGATTTAGTTAAAAATGCCTTATATTTTTAAACGGAGGGAGCATTTACTTTCCCTTAATGAAATGGGAAACAAGAAAATACTAGGCATTGATTTGTTAGCTTTATTAATTAAATTATTTGGAGCCAACCATTAAAAAGAATTGAGCGTTTAGAGGACTAAAGCATTATTTATTGTTATTTACATATAATTTTTCAAAGTATGTGTATATATATGTTTATTGATTTAATTTTATTTATAAAATTTCAAGTTCTATTCTACTTGTTTTGTTGTTTTTGCCAGACTATTTGTTTTATTTCAAATCATCAATATAAAATAATATACAAAAAGGTATTGAAAATATTAACTTACTTATTTAAACATGAGATATGATTTTTATGTAAAGTTAACATATTAGATATGTAATTTCACTATATATATATATATTTCCTTAAAATAATATTATAACATTATACATTATTATCTTTTCATTATATTTTTAAATTATTAACTTATTTTTTAAAATATCTATGATCTTTGTTAAAACACTCCCACCCCCCGAAGACATTTTATACGGAATTTTTAAAATTATTTAATTTACTATTTCACTTGGTTTTCTCTTTTTTTGGTAATCTGAATGTTTCAAATCTCGTATAATTTGGTTTTGCCAATTGTTGTATAGGGTACTTCTGTTGTAACATGAATCTTGCTTTTTATTTTTGTCAGATACCAGAAAATTAAACTCTGATATCCGTATTGCTACCTTCTTTTGCTTATATAAGCTGGCGAAATATTTTATGACTCGCAAGACTTTTTTTTTTTTTTTTAAGACGGGTAAAAAGAGAAAGAAAGAAAGAATTTTTTGAGAAATAACAAAGCAGCAGCACCGAGGAAAGTGTGAAACCGCGTGTGATGCATTGAGAAAAGCGTTGATTGAAAGATGAAAAGAATGGTTTGCTGTACACCCAATGTTTTGAAGCCCCAATCGGATATCAAACCAAAAAAAAATAATAGATCACAATTTTTATGATTTAACTTGTTAGATGATTGAATTCGATGACATAAAAATTAAATAAAAAATAAAATTTATATGCACAATTATATAAATAAAATATTAATTTATCAATGATGTTTGGGATCTCGACCCCAAGAGCTAGATGCTTGAATTGTTGGAGCTAGAGGTAGAGGCATGTCAGTACAAGCTTATGATTTCAAAGGAAAATGTTGGAGCTGGAGGCATACCGTCATGTCATAACTCACAAGCTTTCGATCTCGATGCTAAAGGTTGGATCTTTAGAGCTGGAGGCAAATGTTGGAGGAGAAGTTAGAGATTGAGTTTGGGCCATGAATGAGAGATTAGAGATTAGAGAAGAGAAGAAAAGAGATAATTAGTGATTACCCAAGTCCAGTTTTTGGGTCAAATCCGATTCTCTCAAAACCGGCCAGTTCAATTCGGGTCAACTCGGGTCAAATGTCAGATTAGTTCAATTGGTTGAATCAGACCGTTTTGTTCAGTGACTGACGATCGAACCGTCTGATCCGGTCCGGTTTTTACAACATTGTTTACACCTATTATATTGGCACGCCTAAATAGAATGTCTTCACAGCAGTCCAACATTTTCAAGCATAGAGCATTTCTTCAATAAATTAATAAATAAAAAAAGGTTAAACAGTAATTACATTTTTAGTGTAAAGTTCACGAGACTCTAAGATTTTAAATTTATTTTTAATGTAAAGTTCCTCATTTATTTTCTAAAATATAATTTTAACCATCTACTTAAATCGGCTACCATTTTAACAAAAAATAGGATATTATTTTAATGATATTTATTAAAATATTAATTATTTAATATATAATAATTTAAATATTATCATTCTTTTTACAAATTTTCACGTACAATTTATAAGTTAACTTTAATTTGAGAATAATGTTAATCTGGTAATTCCCCATTAACAAGTCAAAATTAAATTTTATTTGGTATAATTTTTATATGGTATATTATTTGTAATTTTTTGATTCATTTGCTATAATTTTTTAGTCAACTAATGATCAAAGTTAATCTTTTTAAGGATAGGAGCGACATTGTATTATTTTTAAAAGTTGTAAAAAATTATTATTAAAAATGAGTTTAATATTTTAGGCACTTCAGGACTTGTAGTTTAAAGGTAAGATTATCTTTTAAAAATAAAATATAAGGGAAAAATAAATGAAGTTGAAAGGGATTATTTTCATAATAATTGTTAAAAACTTTGGGGTAAAAGGTACATCTTTCAAAAAAAAAAAAAAGAGAAGCAATTACTCATTACTAATTTACATTTTGCTACTGAATAAAGAAAAGTTACCCATGAAGTTTTATTTCTAAGAGTGCTAGGTACCTTGAAGCTAGGATGGTGCAAATTGACCTTCATGTATTAAAAAATGGAGCAATATTACCCCTCCATTAACTATCCGTTAATTTTATCATTAGTTGAGCAAAAAAATTATAAAAAACTAGAAAATTATAGAAAAGGACACTAAAACTTGCAGAAAATGACCTTATAAAAAATTAATATTGATTAAGTTCTTTAAATTACAAATAAATTTTGATAGGCTAATGTTATTTCTTACCTATATAAAATGTAAAAATATCATTTTAATCCTCTACTTTGATTGATTACCGGGTGATTACCGTATATTTTTTTACTTCTTATTTTTAAATTTTTTGTCGTTTGAATGTTTTAAATTTTTTTATATAAAAAAGCAAGCATGTGGTGAATTAAGATTTAAATTTTTACTGAGAGAGATATTTATATTTAATACTTCACCGAACCATGAATATGTTTGTCTTTGATAAAAGTACACCGTGAGCAACCAAAAATAACAAACAAAGCTTATTGAAGGAAAAAGGAAATGAGTCCCTAGGGGCCATTTCTTGCATTTCCTTGGTTTCCCTCAATTTGAAACTGGTCAATGCCACTATCCTTGGAGAAATTGTTAATGCCACTCACCTAAATTGTCATTATGACTAGCTTCTGCACAATTCCAGCCCTGCCTTAGTCCCGAGTATCTCAGCTAAATTTGGTAGAAACATTCCGAAAGTTCTTTTTGAAGCCCACGACCCACTCCCTTTTGTCATTAGCATCCATGTAGAGCTGGAGTGATGAGAGTTAAGAAAGAGTGTATAGTTTAACTTTTCATTATGAAGACCCTCTTAGAGATGATGCAGACAACAATGGACAATCTCCTTTAGGTTTGCACTCTACTCTTCAAACACTTAGAGTTGGTATTTCTAGCCAAATTGAATAAACCCAGAAGAAATTTTAGGAATGGACTTAGCAAAACTGCACATTTTTAATTTCAGGTCCATTTAGGCTTGGTCAAATATCTGAATAGAAATTTAAATTTGTCAAACATATATATATATATATAATATTAAATATTGATTAATCCTTTATGTTTTGGTTCATTTTATATCAAGAGATCATATATTTGAGTACTTTCTTATATATATTTTCGTATAAAATTTACACTATAATATTGTCATATTTTTATCATTTTTAATAGATAAAATATTTTAAAATAATATTTAAAATGCATTTTAATCATGACTTTTAGACTTTAAGACCCACAATTTTTTTTTAAATTGAGATTTCTACATTTTTTTATGTATTCCAAATAGAACCACCAAGATGCCATCAGAATTTTATATTATGTGTGTCAAATTCTATATATTAAATATGTTTAAGGATAATCCAGCCTTCACCAAAATAGTTTAAATTATTTGGTTAGGCATATTACAAATTTTATATATCCATGACCTATCTTCTACTTTCAAGATATGAGACTTTTTTTATCTCTAATATTCTCTCCAGTAATTTTTTCTTCACTCTCTTTTTCTTGCTTAAGCTTTGTAATTTTTTTTCCTCATGAAGCGCCAGATCAATTCAATTCTTTTTCTTCTTATTGTTTCTTTTTGATCTCTTGTTTTTTTTCATCTTTTATTCTTTCATTTTCTCTCTACTTTTTTTTGTCCCGAATAGCTCTTGACACCATCATTTCAAATTTTTTAGATTAATTAGTATACTTAAAAGATAATTTACTCACCAAAATAATTTAAATCATATGGTTAGACACATCCTAACTTTATATATTCATGATTTATTTTTTAATTTCTAAAAGTGGAGCTTCTTTAATCTCTAATAATGCCCAGACTGAGGTCAATTTTTTTTCCCCCAACCTGACATGTACATAAATTGGTCTTGTGTGACACCGATTTTCGTACAAAATTTAAAAGAAGAAAATGAGTATGAGTGTCAGAACTGTGAACTGTAGCTGCTAGCTAACAGACCCTTAAATAACTTCTCCCCCCTCCCAACAAAAAAAAAAAAAACAAGAAGAAGAAAAGAAAATCAATTCCCCCACCCCTTATGCATAATACACACGTTATGAATATTATGATAGTATGTGAATATTCATTATCTTAAATTTTTTAATATCTTTCACTTATTATACTATTTTTAAGTTATTATTATCTTGCATATTTTATTTATTTTAATTGATATATTTGTGTCTATAAATAGAAGTACGACTGCTCTACTCTTGAATTTACTAGGTGAGTGCCCTTATAATTATTGGATTTGAGATTAATGCTCATGTCAATGAATATCTTTAATAGAGATGGAGGCAAGGTCGGTTGAATATTGCGCAAATCTTTATTATTCATGCACTATTGTTATTTATGTTATTTATTGAATTTAGTTTTTGTTTAATTATTTTTTTCCTCCCTCAATTAATCAAATAATTACATATTGTGTATCACATCTTGAAGTGTGTAGCACAATTTAATTTTAAAATAGTGGATCTAGAAATTATTTACATATAATATAAAGTGAATCCTAAAGTTATCTACATTTAACATACAGTGAATCATAAAGTTATTCACATGGAAAAAATAAGATGGATTACAAAGAAGTCCACATATAATATAAAGTGGATTTGAAATATTACCACATAGAATATAAAGTAAATCTTGAAGTTATTGACCTATTATTATGGATACTAATTTTATCCAAATAAAATATAAAGTGGATTATGAAGATATTCACATAACTTAAAAGTGAATCTTAAAATTATATATTCACATGATATAATGTAGATCCTGAAGATATCTACATTCAATTATTTATTTATCTTATGTGCATTCAATTTCTTATTTTTAATTTATTGTTTACATATAGAATTTGTTTAGCTATCTACATATATAATTTTTAGAAAAATGGATCTTGGTTATCCATCAATAACATAAAATGGATCATGAAGTTATTCAGATAAAATATAAAGTGGACCCTAAAGTTATTCAAATAAAAGATGAAGTGGATCTTGAAGATATCCATAAATTTTAAAGTGAACCCTGAAGCTATTCACAAATATAAAGTAAATCTTGAAGTTATCTATATTTAAATATATATATGTGTGTGTGTGTGTGTGTGTGTTGTTTTTATTTTCTCTTATTTAGTTCTTTTCAATACTCTTGCAATAAAATTATTAATAGCCATATTGTTTTGATCATGGCCTAAAGCCATATCACTTTAAGTTTTTACTAATTTATAAATGATTAATTTATGGTTATAATAAATTATATGACTAGAAGTCATATTTAATTTTGTTATTATATGGCCAAAAGTTATATTTGATTTTGTTATCATATGATTAGAAGTTGTACTTAACTTTATTATTAAATGGCCAGAAGCCATTTGTAATTTTGTCATTAGATTACCAGAAATCATATGTGATTTTATGATTAAATGGCCAGAAGCCATATTTGATTTATTTGTGATTATATGACTAGAAGTAATAGTTGATTCATTATATGGCTAGAAGTCATCTTGATTTTTATTATGACTATTATGTGAAAGGATAATCTTATGGCCTTGATGAATTATGTAGGATAGGCTGGCACCCAAGAGGGAGGTGAATTGAGTGATATTTAAAAACTTTAAAAAACTTAAATGAGTGAAATGCTTTAGTATGAAAGAAGAATATGAGACACACAAGATTTATAGTGGTTTAGCCTCAATCTTGGCCTATGTCCAATCCTTAAGATCATAATTGAGTTTTTCAACTAAATTCAAAAGCTTTGATGGATGCTTACCATTACAATACAACTCACAGTACTTAACTTATCTTGAATCAACTAACAAACATTGCTACAATCTAACAAGGTGTTACAACCACTTGAAAAATACCTTTTCAAAATTTTTAGATGAATAAAATAAACTTTCACAAAGAGACTCTCTTAAAGAGTAGATAAATTACTGTTGAAAGCTAATAAACTTAGTGAGAACTTTTCCACAATTCTTTTTAAGAATGATGAATGGATGCAAGATGTTTAAGTTCAATATGAAAGCTTTCTGAATGTTCAGATAAAGATAAGTTTGCTCAAGAATCTAAAGTTCTTATTCAGACATGAGTTGTATTACATATATAGTTTTGGTAGTTGTGAGACTACTGGAACAGTGTTTCTATCTGTTGATGCAATTTCTTGTGAGTGACATGTTGAATCACACATGAAATTGCTCTCAACTTGTTCTAGTTATGTGTATGTGATAACTCATGCGTGAACCTCATAGTCTCTCGCGCGTGGTTCTGCATATGTGAATATGAACTCAGTTTTGTGTGCTAAAACTTGTGTGTGAACCTTCAGCTCTCACACGTGGTTTAGCTCGTATAAAACTATCATCAGTTTTGTGTGACAAATCTTGTGTGAAATCACTATGCTCTTGTTGTGATTTGCAAGTGCACAGGTTGTGAAACATATATATTTTTACTCCTTTAAGCAACAAGTACTTATAAGGATCATTGCTTAAACCTTGATGATCATCAAGAAGAGAAAAATGCCAATATGACTTTTGAGCACATATGCATTTTTCCAGAACTTATCATCAATTTACAAAATTCATAACTAATTCTATAAAAATCATATTCCGGTGATTAAAGTCTCTAAAATAAGCTTGGGAAGTCCTCTACAAGGGAAAAATAATCTCTGACTTCAAACATCCATCTATATTTAATGAGGAATTTTTAATTTCTCACTGCTACAGTTATTTCCAGAAATTTTCCTGTTTTCTGACCTTATTTTGTAAAAATCTTATCTTATTATATACAAGCCCAAATTTAGTGATCTAGGACTTAATTTGAAGCTAAAATGTCCTCTAAGTGACTAAAAATTTTAAGGTAATAATCACTATATAGCTACTACAATACCCTTACAAATATTGTTTCTTGGATAAATATTTTATCCTATTAGCTTTTACCACACATAAAAAAATTATTACATACCAAGATATAATCTATCCATGATTATAATTGAATTATGGACATATTTGTAATCTACTTTCATAGTTACAACTCAAAATATAATCATGAAACTAGGTATATATATTACAACTCCAAACTATACCAAAATAATTAAGAAGCAGGGTAAAGAAGATAAATTCTTCATTGCTCCCTCTCCTTGCCATGGTTCTTGGATGAACTTACACCTATTATTTGTAAGATAAAAAGAGGGGTGAGATTTATAAAATCTCAGTAGTATTAATCTATTCCAAGCTTAATAATGGTCCACTCATATAAATAATCTTAGACCATGAATTATGAAATTCAGCAAGTACAGACATATAATGGACAAAAGTGTCATACTAGTAATAAAACATCTCATTAACTCATAAATTTTCTATAATTCATGGTAATAAAAATTCTATAACATTAAATCAACCAATACTGCTATCACAAGAATTAGAGAAATACTACCTTGAATCAAAACATTTCCTTGTCCCAACTTTTCTTGAAAATGAATTTCCTTGAGCTTCTCACAAATATCAAAGTTGAGAAGAATTATTCAATCACACTATATCATTTTTCAGAATTCAAAATAATGAAATTCATAATTTATACATATAATATTAGATTACAAACTTCAAAGCCCGCCTACCTCTGTTGCTTTCTATTTCTGAAGATGTTTCCTCCTGAATCCATAGAGGCAGATACAAGTTATCTCTTTTTCGGATCTTTGCGTGAGAGATTAGCATCCGCAATATGCTTTTTCTCTTCCCCATGTCTGCAGCAACGTTAAATAGTTCGGAGCTCTGGAAAAGCCGTGAGGTCCAGTATTGAATCTAGGGATTTTGGAGTGCTCGTTTGCATCAGAACGTTTTAACCTCTCATATGTATATTTTTTTAAAACTATTTTTAGGATATATTATATAACATAGTTTTGAAATTTTTTGTTATAAAGAAGGATAACATTTTATTAGATATTTGTATATACAAAAACGTAATAGGAAAGAGGATTTAAAAAAAACTTATTTTAAGATTTTGTTAGATTCCTTTTAACTAACATTTTTAAATTTTGAAAGATTATCTTAGAATGGAATCTTAGATTTTTTTACTTCTTAAAATTTAAATCAAAAGAAAATATTATATTTTTTATATATTTTTTCAAACTATTTGTTTTAATTAAGTAAAAGAAATAAAATCATATTTAACAGAAGATTATCTAGGCTAAAATAAAATAAAATCAATCCCTATTTAAAAAAAATATATTAATCTATATTAGATTGAAAATTTCATATTTTGGTTAATTTATTATTATTATTATTATTATTATTATTATTATTAAAAATGTCCGGACAAAATACAATGTTTATAGTTGCCTATCTTTACTTGTTTCTTATGTAAGTATATGAAAAAAATGGGGTTTTGAATTTTTACATAAGTGATAGGTAAAGATAAAACATGTATTTTGGTCATCTATGCAAAACCTATGAGATAACCTAATTGCCCTCGACACAACCATAAATGATTGAACACGAAATTATTGGATATCAAACACAATGAAATTATTATTATTATTTTTTTGTAGAAATGTGATGAGGTGATATCACAAATGACGATGATCAAAGGAAGATATAAAGATGACATAAACTATCAACAATGATCCAAACAAAATGTCATATTGACTAGATGCCCCTCTTCATTTGCTTTCTAAATGAGGGTTTCATGAGACGATGTCCTCACCTTAGAAATAAATGAAGAAGGAAACATGTATTTTGTTTGGCGGAACAAGACTCTTAAGCAACTATATGATAAAAATAAAACCTAGATCCTTTGATTGATGGGCACTTGTGTTTACAGGGCTTCGAGCGGCTAGGAATTGCCTACTCGAGTAGGCTTTTAGTGAGTGCCTGTCTTTACAGGGCTTCAAGTGACTATGAAGTGCCTACCAAGTAGGATTTTTAGTGGTGCCTGTCTTTACAGGGATTCAACTGGCAAGGAGGTGTCTACCTTAATAAGTATCATCCCTTTTGCCTATTCAGGAATAACCTATTTCAAAATAGCAACCCATATTTCGGAATAGTGATATGATCCTTGTAAGCTTATATGCATTGAATCTTTATGAAGTTTAGCTTGTTTGGAAATAGTCTGGTCAAGAAGAGCTCTTCTTATTCCCAAATAAAGTCATTCAGATCATCGTCTCATAACTTTATTCTGATATATACTATTTACTTTGAAATAAGCACTCTATATAGACATTTAATATATTCTTCCTTATTCCTGAAGAATCTTACCTATTTCAAAACAATCACACTCTCTCATACTCTATTTTGTGAGAAAAATAAAGATTTTTTGTAGCCTTTTCTAAACTATTTCCTGTCATGTTCTGAGTACTATATTAATCATATAATATCTTTAAAATCATTCTAAATGCGTTCTTGGGATAAGTTAAGCCTAGTTTGATCTTACCTATAAAATCCTTATTCATAAATAAGTTTCTCTCTTCCAAAATAGCATTTCACCTACCTTGTCAAAACATTTAATGAAAAGTGGCGTTACTTTCCTTACTTGTTTTAATAGAGAAAGCTTCGCCGAAAAGCACTATTCCATTATCTCAGATCAGTGATTGTTCAGATATCTCAGAGAAAAGAAGCCGTTGACTCTAATGGCTATATTCATGAGAGTAACGAATCCTTAACGAGCTTTAACTATAAATGCAAATGTTTATGAAGATGGAAGAGACATGAAGAAATACCAGAAAACTCAAGCTATTCATATTTATTGTTTACCAACCTTGTAAGTGTCACTGATTATATATCAACCCTGAATGAGAGTATTTAACAGTTGTTGTTCACTTTTGAACATACTCTGTTTGTCTATGTTTTACTGATTAATAACAAAGCAACTTAAACTCGAGATGTTTAAGTGGGTTACTTCATTACCTTTGTAAGGGGGAGTAATTTAGACTTTAGTTGAAGTCTGGGATTGTACTGAGGCCTAGATTAATTTTGGTAAAGTTAGTGGAGAAATCTCAAAGAGAATATGAGGACTAGACATAGGCTCAAGTGGTTGGAGCTGAACCAGGATAAATATTTAAGCAAGCTCATTCTCCTTTTATCTTCTCTCTGCTTGGTGATATATCTCTAAACTCTTCTTATTTTAGCTATCATTTATCAAATTTTTATAAAACCCAATTCACCCTCCTTTTGGGTGGATTTTCAATTGGTATCAGAGCTTGGTTGCTCATTATTGACTTAACAATCAAAGTGCAATGATCCCATTAATGGCTAATTTTACAAATGATAACCTTGGACAATGATTGTCCACAACTAGACCACTTACCTTTAAGGAGAAGACTACCCATTCTAGAAAAGCAGAATGATGATATACTTTGAAGCTCTTGACATTGAAATGTTGGATATCATCATTAAAGGTCCATATGTCCTAATGATAATTGGAGATGATGGGCTAATGAGGGAGAAAAGGAAAGAAAAATGGAGTGATGAGGATAAACATCTTGTGAATCTCAATGTTAAGTTCAAACTTACTATAGCTTGTGCACTTAATCATATTGAATATTATCATGTTACTCATTACAACTGCCAAATAAATATAGGATGCTTTATGGCAAGCTCATGAAGGAATTGATGGAGTTAAGGAGAATAGGAAAAGCAGCTTGATACATAAGTATAAGGCCTTCAAAATGAAAGAAGGAGAAAGCATCAAAGATATGCCAATTAGATTTACTCATATCATAAATCATCTCATGAATCTGGAAAAGACATACACGCAAGCAGAACAACTTAAGAAGATACTCAAAAGTCTTCCGATGGAATGGAAACTAAAGATCACTACTATCATAAAGGCTCAAAAAGGTTCAATGGGTTTGTCGCTGCTCTCTTTAGTAGCTTAGAAGAACATGAATCAACACTTCTACAATACAAGGAAGACATGAATAAAAAGAAGAAGGAAATTGCCTTGAAAGTTGTGGAAAATGATGATTTAGCTACGGAGTCCGATCAAGGTGAGTAGTTTGCCATAATGGCTAGAAGATTCAAAAAGTTCTACAAAGGCAAAAGGAACTTTTGAAGGGGATCTTCTAGCAATAACAAGGATTAGAAGGAACCTCTCACTTGTTATGAATGTCAGAAGCCTAGTCACATCAAATGGGACTATCCCCAATGGCAAAAGAAATAAGAAAAAGAGAAGAAGAAAGAAAAACCTTAGAAAAAGAAAGCTTTTGCAGCCTGGGGAGACAATTCTTCAGAAGATGAAGATGAAGAAAAAGAAATAGCCAATCTTGGTCTCATAGCATGAGAAGAAGAAGACAGTCTGATTAAGTCACAATCAAATGAGGTTTGCCTCACTATCTCAAAGAAAAAGAAAAAGTGGTACGTTGACAATGGGTGTTTGAGATACATGACTGGAGATATTGATGAGCTTGTAGAACTCTTAGAACAAGAAAAAGGAAATGTAATCTTCGATAGAAATCAAAAAGGTCACATTGCTGGTGTTGGAAAGATCGATAATAGAAAAGAAGCAATCATTGAAGATGTTTTATACGTCAAAGGACTTTTCCACAATATTATCAACGTTAGCCAAAGTTGTAATAAAGGAAATAGAGTTATATTTGACTCAAAATCTTGCATAGGACAAAAGGATTCAAATGGAAAGATAGTTCTTCATGGTGATAGGGACGGTAATTGTTATACATTCAGTTTAGAATCTGAGTTTTGTTTACAAAAATGTTTTATGAGTAAATATGAGAAAAGCTTTTTATGACATAGACGCTTGGCACACGTTCATAAAAAAAAATAGAAAAATTAGTGAAAAATGATTTGGTCATTAGACTTCCACCCTTAAGTTTTGATCAAAGAAAAATCTGCCAAGCATGTCAGTTTGGAAAACAAACTAAAACTTCTTTAAAATCTAAGGATTTTATATTATTTGAAAGACCCCTTTAACTCTTGCATATGGACTTGGTGGGTCCTTCAAGAGTTAAAAGTTTTGGTGGTAATTTATATACGCTTGTTATTGTTGATGATTTCTGTAGATTTACATGGACCTTTTTCTTGAGTTCTAAGGATGAAACATTCTATGCATTTAGTACTTTTGCTAAAAAGGTCTAAAAGTAAAAGTTATATCTATTGTGTCTATTAGATCTAATTATAGAGGAGAATTTGAAAATGGAGACTTTATGAACTTTTATGAAAAGCAAGGAATTAGTCATAATTTTTCTACACCAACAACTCCTTAATAGAATGGCGTGGAGAGAGAGAATAGAGTTCTTATTGAAATGGCTAGAGCTATACTGAATGACAATGGCATAGTAAGACATCTGGTGCAGCATTATATAGGCTATTACCATGGGTAATCCGGTACAACATACTATAGGATTATTACCATAGGACATTCGAGTAGTCTGAAAACTCCCTAGTGCCTGTTAGATTACGGTTAGGAGTCAACGATGCCTCTATCATAAATGTGTGAAGAGGGAAACCATAGTCTGTAGGTGGGTTAGATTACCTTTGGCCAAGTGTTTCTACCATCGAAAGTGTGCTTGGGTCAATAAATGGTTGATCTAAGAGAGCCTATGATTTCGTGCCGGGGAGCTTTAGAGGATCGGTGGATAGATGATCATGCTAAGGTATAAAAGTGTGTGAAAAATGGTTTAGATGTGAAAGTGATGATTCAGCTAGAATATACTATATATATATACATATACTATATGATGATTTTCATTACTTTGGCATAGTTATTTGTGGTAATGGGCATTAAATGAACTATATTGGTTACTGAAATTTTTATCTCACTCATGGTTATTTACATTTTTTAGGTTCTGGCACTAGTGATTCAAAGGGAAAGGACTTAAGATGAGTTGATATTTCTTGCCCAAGCCTTTGTAAGAATTGGTGTAATGACTTTGTAAATTATTAATTATGAATATGTATAAGTTGCCTTAGGAATCAAAATATGTGAATAATGTGTTGAATATGGTGTTTTGGTGATTTTAAACTTCCTAGCCCTTTGTATATGTGTGTATGGTGAAATGATTGAATGGACTAGTGAATGAATGTGTACATGTGTGAATATGAGATGTTAGAAGTGTATGTGTTGTGATTTGGCCTTATATGAGATTAAAAAGGAATATGTGAATTTGGCCCAAAAATGTGAAATGTGAATTTACAGACCAAATATGTGTATATGTTATATTGTACATGTGTATGGTCAATCAAGTGTATTATTTATTTGGATGTGGTCAAAGCCCAAAAAGTGGTTAATGATGTTTTGTTTCAAATTGTGATGCTTGAGTGGCAAAATTTTGGCATAAAACAGCCAAAATGCAATTGGGTGTCTAATTTTGGATAGAAATATCGAATTGAAACAAAACTAATGTCATTAGTTAGATTTCAAAACAAGTTTCGTGTGGACGCTTGAACCACCCCAATTGAACATCAAATGCAGAAATGACACACATTTGAATTTTGCACCAGAAACTGCAAAATGACAGCAATTTTAAGTGTGTGTGTCACAGCGCATGTACCTGCATGCCACAGCGCACGACATAGAGTGAATAGCTATAGTCTTTGTGCCACATGCCACGGCACATGTGGCACGAGTTAAGGCGCATAGTCTTAAATTTGGCTTAATTTTATTGAAATGCATCTATTTTATTAGTCTTTGATACACTTATATTTATTTCTTCCGTTTTGTGTTAGGGTTTTATAACCTAAGTAATTGTAAATGATTTCTAAAAATCTTTTATCAGGATCCTAAGGTTTTCAAAGTTTTCAAAGAATGATTTTGATTAGGATTGATTGTAATAGAGCGCATGGTAATGTGAGAGAGGGCATTACAATTTAGTTGGTATCAGTTTCTCAAGTTTCGAGATCTAGTTACCCTTTTTGTTTGTTGCATTCATCCTAGATTTGACAACTTATATATTATTCAGAAAGAAACTGATTTGGAATAGCATGTGAGTCAAAATGAGGTATTTCAAAATAAGCATGTCTATTTTGGAATAAGCTATTTGCAAAGAAGACAAATCACTTCAGAATAAAGCGTAATGTAAGACACAAGACAACTATTTTGAAATAGTAATCACTATTCTGGAATAATAAGGTATGTCTTTAACTTTGACCTTTTATATTCCATAATAGCTAGTTTCTTTAATAGCTCTTATTTTGAAATAGGCTATTCATATATTTTGGTCAGCCCTTTGTTATACTTCAGCCTCTTCCGAAAGATAACCCTAAACCTTGTATCTCATTGAATTGTCACCAAATTCACTCTGTATCTTGAATTTCTGCCAAAAATCCTCACCTATCATACTCGGTCACAACTTATTCTTCAAATTCCTCTCCTTCATCAAATATATCTGGGTCTTCCTTGAAAGTTGCTCGCACCAAGAATACTCCTGAATCTTTAGTAGCTTGCGGTCTTACTCCCCAAGATTTCTTCAAAGCAAGGGATGTTGTGATTAAAAGGCAGCGTAGAAGTCAGAGTACCTCTGCTGGCAGCAAACACAATGATGTTATGAAGAAAGTATAGTAATTTATAAGGGCACAAAAGAAAAAGGGTTCTAGAGTCCAGATTTAAGAGACTACTTAGGAAGGTGAAGAACATTAAGGTACTTCTAAGGTTGCTCAAGGTATAATTCAATCTCCTTCTTGTACTTCTAAACCTCAAAACTTTAGGACTGTTGAAAGATCAACTAAAGGTATCAATAAGGAAGAAACCAGTGTCCAGAATCAGAGAAAGCGAAAACAAAAAAGAGAAAGTCAGCATAGATTGGTCCGATTATAACTGTGGAAGCCTAAATGAAGGTGTTATTTAGGTACAACTTCTCAAGATGCAATCTAAAATTTTTGGATTAAGTTGGTCTATAGATTTCAAAGTACTACATGACAATGGTCTGGATGTAATCGGATATGTGGATCCATACAAGAAAATGCTAGAAATCAAACTCCCCATGAGTGAAGAAGTCATACGAGCTTTCTACAGTTCTATTCAGATTTTTGATAATGGGAAGAAGTTGAAGGCAAAAATTTGAGACCAAAAGTTTGAAATCACAGAAGATTACTTGATCGAGTTACTAGAATTACCAACTGATGGCTCTATATTGAGATTCTCATATTTCAACTTCACAGAGCCTATCATGCAGAAGACTTTAGTACCTTCTTGGTAACTAATTGATCCACTTGTGACTAAGCTAGCTACTATGCCTCCAGAACATAGGATTCTACATCATATCTTAACTAGAGTTATCTTGGGTAAACAAACTAGATTCAATGCTTTGACTCAGGAAGATTTTATTTATCTAACTGCCATGATCAAAGGTATGAAAATGCATGTAGCAGCAATCATCTTGGAAAAAATGAGACTACTGGTCTCACTAGATTGCAAGTGAGTTAGTAAATTTCTTCTATATGGCTCTCTTATCTCCAAGATTCTGGAAGATCAAAAAATCAAATACTTAGAGGATGATAAGAAGATTGCTCAAGTGGACATCATGGGACACACTACTCTGAAGAAGATGCAACTTCTTGTAGACAAAGAAGGACATGGTGAAGCCTCCTTTTCTGCTCCTTAAACTGCACCTAGCTCCTTTGTGCACTCATTTGCTAGCAAAAAGAGAAGAGTTGATCCTTCTATGCTTGGCTCTTCTCAACCTATTTAGGAAGATGATGGTGTGTAATGTCCTTTACCGATATTACTATACGCTCCACTACAATTAATCTAATCATTTCAAAATTATTTAGTTTGCAAACATAGAAAGCATTGGGATCTGAAGAAAAGATTTCAAATCATTTTATAAATCACTCAGGTTTATAAAACCTAGCACACAAAACACATACACAACGGAAGCAACAAGTACTCAAGTACTAAATGCCAAAAGAAAACATGTGCATACAAGAAAATAAAGTAAATTTTACACCATGTACTGCAGCTCGTGCCACATACGCCATGACATATGGCATAGAGGCCACAATCGCTCACTTTGTGCCATGTGCTGCAGCATGTGTGTACATGTGCCACGGTGCACACACCTGAATTTGCTGTCAAATGGTAGTTTTTGATATGAAATTCAGATGCGTGCCATTCAGATGCGTGCCATTTCTAAATAAATGACCATTAAAAATACAGCAGAGTCAAATACTAATTAAAATAATAATAATAATAAATCAATTAAAATAAAATTAAAAGCAAATATATGTACAAGAATAGAAAAAAAAATACAAATTAATAGAAAGGGAAAAAAAACTTGTCCCTGGGCAAAGTAACCAAAGGATTCTCTTTAATTTAACCACTCTTTCATAGATCTCAAATTAAACGAGCCATGGCCACAAAGAAATTATCACCCTAACCCAACCACAAAAAGCTAAAAAAACAAAAGAGAGCCAAAAGCTTTAAATCCCCACATTTGAGCATATACTTTTCTAACTTCACCCAACCTGGCAACCATTAAACCAAGTCCACAAGGCCAACTCCATTATATCATTCATTGGCGACAACAAAAGAGAAACAAAAACAAAAACTTTGAACATGCTTATCGTTTCTAATGATAAAAGGACTTTAAAATTGACTTAGAACAAAACTCATACAGCAACGATTCTGAGGCATTATATGATCAACAAATCAACCACAAAGCAAAGCAAACAAAAGTGGCAAAAATCAAAATCAAACACCATAATCTTGGCAGCTTTTGGGTTCATAAAATCAACGTCTTGGTTGAGCAAAACCCCATTTTCTTGCAACAAAATAACCAAAATGCTAGCAGATATAGAGCGAAGCAAAATAATTTCCCAAAGCATCCTTACAAAAATTTTTATAACACTAAAATATGCAGAGAAGCCTAGCCATATCAGGAGACAATAAAATTTCTATACGACTACTTATATGGGGAAATTTTCTAGGCACAAAGGCAGACTACCAAGCACATATATTACAAATATATAAAAAAATCTTCTTTTTCCTTCCACCTTCTAAGATACTGATTTGATATTCCCTCTCATTAATTCAACAGAAAACCCCCAACCCAACTTCTTAAGTCATGTGTATAGATAGAAAAATAGAGAAGGTACAGAACGATAAATAAAAGTCATACCGTACTTGAGAATGTTTTGATGCTCTTCCTATAGTCTATCGATCTTTGCTTTCTCTTCAAAGCTCTCTGTCTCAGAGCTTCGATCTCCCTTTTCTTCCCTCACTTCACTCTTTATATAGATGAAGAATACCATACTTGGAGCACATAAATCTACAAACTTTGACTTGATTCAGCTTCTCCTTCATCACATGGCGTTGGATTTCGTCTCCTGCAAAGCCCGCCTACCTCTGTTGCTTTCTATTTCTGAAGATGTTTCCTCCTAAATCCATAGAGGCAGATACAAGTTATCCCTTTTTCGGATCTTTGCGTGAGACATCAGCATACCCAATATGTTTTTTCCTCTTCCCCGTGTCTGCATCTGCATTCAATAGTTTGGAGCTCTAGAAAAGCCGTGAGGTCCAGTATTGAATCCAGGGATTTTGGAGTGCTCATTTTCGTCTGAACCTTTTAACCTCTTATATGTATATTTAAAAAAAAAACTATTTTTAGGATATATTATATAAAGATATTTTTGAAATTTTTTATTAAAAATAAGGATAACATTTTATTATATATTTATATATACAAAACGTAATAGGAAAGAGGATTTAAAAAAAAACTTATTTTAAGATTTTTAGATTTCTTTTAACTAACATTTTTAATTTTGAAAGATTATCTTAGAATAGAATCCTAAATTTTCTTACTTCTTAAAATTTAAATCAAAAGAAATATTATATATTTTTATATTTTTTCAAACTATTGTTTTTAACTAATTAAAAGAAATAAAATCCTATTTAATAGAAGATTATCTAGGATAAAATAAAATAAAATCAATCCTTGTTTAAAATATTATTTATCTATATTAGATTGAAAATTTCATATTTTGGTTAATTTATTAATATTATTATTAAAAATGTCTAGATAAAGTAGAGTGTTCACAGTCCACCTAATAGCTCTTTTGTGAGGTTTCAAGACTTCCACAAGTTGCTTTTCTTGTTGTACATTCAAGTTTGCATCAATAATTACTTGCAAAGTGTTGTTGGCTTCCAAATAGACATATCAAAGATGAGAGAGTAATGTTTTCAACTCAAGAGATAGTGGCTCTTCAATAGAGGATCTCAAATATGGTCTATCAAGAGAAGATAAATCTAAAGATTCAAATTGGATATAGTTTCTAGGATAAACCGGTGATGCATTCATGATAGCCATACACTCTTCTCCTTCTTGAGTCTCTAATTGAGCTCCTAGTAACAAGGCTTCCAAGAAATTATTAGGAATTGAATCATTGAAATCTTCTTGTGAAACTTGATCAATCATATCAACTTAGAAGCATTACTTAAGATCATTGGGAGACTTCATTAACTTGTACATGTTAAAAGTGACTTGCTCATCATCTACCCGTATAGTAAGCTCACCTTTTTCAACATCAATGAAGATTCTAGCGGTTGCCAAGAATGGTCTCCCTAAGATAATAGGAATATCACGATCCACCTCACAATCAAGGACAATAAAGTCAACTAAAAAATAAATTTATCCACCTTTACAAGAACATATTCAAGACACTATGTGGATAAGCTAAACTTCTATCTGCTAATTGCAAAGTCATAGTTGTTAGTTTAGTCTCACCCAACTCCAATTTATTGAAAATAGAAAGAGGCATAAGATTGATACTAGCACCAAGATCACATAATGCCTTGCCTAAATTTTTTTTTTTCTAATGTGACATGGAATTGAGAAGCTATTGGGATCCTTTATCTTTTGAGGTAGTTTCTCGATGATATTCATATAACTCTTAGTTAGAGCAACCATCTCAAACTCATTGAATTTTTTTTTTTTTTAGAGAGCATATTCTTCATGAATTTGGCATATTTTGGCATTTGCTCCAAGGCTTCCACAAAAGGAATGTTGATATGCAATTGGTTGAACATATCAAGAAATTTTTTTAAATTGGCCATCTTCTTATTGCTTTTCTAAGCCTTTGAGGAAAAGGTGGTGGAGGCACATATTTTGGCTTGGCCTCTTGTTGCTTCTTCTCATCACCAACATTTTTGGCTTTATTATCACTCTTTTTCTCTACTTGATTCTTCTATGAGTTGTCACACTCTTCAGCCACTATTTTTTCATCAACAACTACATTAGTAGCACCATTACTCACACTACTTGAACTTGGCATAAGAACTTTTGGTATTGCATCCCACTTCTCAAAGTGATTGTTTTGCACTCCTCCTTACCATCCCTTTTAGGATTTAGGATAATGTCATTAGGAAGATTGCTTCTTGCCATAGCATTCATTTATGAAGTCAATCGCCCCATTTGCACTTTAAGATTCTTAGTTGTGGTTTCATGAAGAGAAAGAGTTGCCTTAGTTTCAGCTCTTGTAGACTCTTGATTACTTAAGATTTGTCATAACATCTTCTCCATTCTAAACCCCTCTTCCTGAACTGGCATTGGCTTTAGCAAAGCTTGAAAACCTAGAGGGTGAGTTGGCTTGACATTAAAGATGAAGGTTGATTTGAAGAATTCTCTTGACTCCATGAAAAGTTAGGATGATTCCTTCATCCTGAGTTGTATGTTTGAGAGTAAGGGTTGATGTGAGGATTTTAAAACTTTCTCATATAATTGACAGATTCAGTGGTCATGTAGAGAGAATACTGATCAGGCATGTGAACATCATTACATTGATTGTACACAGTTGGAATTGCATAGATAGAATGCACATTCTGAGAATTTTCCCTTTGCATTTGAGACTCCAACACATCAAAGTGCTTGTTCATTGCATTTAAGATGGCTACAATTTAGGAAGAAGAATCATATTTAGCACTAGTCACCATTAATGTATTCCTTCTATCTGTGTTTTGAGTGTTGTTTGCAAACAATTGATCTAAGAGTCAAAAAACTTCATTAACAGGCACAATTCGATATCCTCCATTTATGATAGAATCAATTATGGCCTTCGAAGATAGATTCAGATGATTATGGAAAATCTGAATCACTACCCATTTATCTACCCCATGATTAAGGCATTTTCTCATCAACATCTTGTATCTCTCCTGAGCTACATAGAGATGCTCATCTAGAAATTGTTTAAAGCTAAGAAATTTATCTCTTACTTCCACAGTTTTATCATCAGAGAAGAATCAAGCTCTAAACTTGTTCTCAAGATCTTCACATGAACCAATAGAACCTTTGAAAAGATTGTTGTACCATTCTTTAGCCTTATCTTGTAGAGAAATGGGAAAGAAATGCAATTGTAAGAAATCTTTAGGCACCCCGTTTTGTTTAAAAGAGTCACATACTTTCATAAAAGAAATCAAATGCTTGTTGGCATCTTCATTAAATAGACCATGAAACACCCCATTCATCTGAAGCATTGTGATCATTACAGGCTTGATCTCAAAAGTATGTGCTTGAAACTCTAGCATTTGAATACAAGATTAAGTACCCCTCAGATTCCTATTAGCAAAGTCATTAACTAAGGCAGTGTCAAAGTCAAACTCGTCTTCTGCCATATTCTCAAGTTGAGTTTTAGGAGTTCTTTTAGAATTTGGAGATTCAACTTCTTTAAAGATTATTAATCCTTTAAGTATAACTTTCAATCGTCCTGGGCCTATGGCTTACATATGCTAGATAGGTACTTGAAGAAGAAAACAACCAAAGAAGTATCAAACTAAAACAAAAATACTAAATAAAGAAAAATAAAAATCTAGAACTAATATCTACAAAGCTCAAAAAATCTACTATCACTAGTCTAAGGGTGATCAAATATTTTCAAAAGCAAATCCCCCGCAACGATGCTAAAAACTTGTTGCAATGTGCAAGTGAACAGGTCGTACCAAGTAATATAAGATGAGTAAAGTATCATTTCTTCGTGGATTTGTTTAAAAACAATGATCAAGCAAAAGAGAAAGCAAATTCGATCAAGTTGAGCCAAAACATAATTAGGTGAAGGCTGATTTAGCAAATTAAATTAACACTAGTAAATAAAAAAAGCAATTGATTCACACACTTTAAGCACAAATTAGGACCTAAAATTATTTATCCCTATTGTATTTCATAACACCAAAATTACTTCCTCTCATAAATGTTTTTAATGAAAATAAGTGCTATAACATTTTCCCCAGTGTTAACAAAAACACACCACAAACCAAATAATCTAAGTGTGGTTAAGGAGTTAATTCTAAAACTAATTTAGGAAACAAACCATTTAAATTGCCAAACAATCTATAAAATAATAAAACAAAACATTTAAAACCTCTTAGAAAAGTTTGAAGAATTACTATATAGCACACAGAAGTAAATTGGGCAAATAAGGGCAAATAGTTGATGTCATGACAACATTAATTTTGCTGTCATGACAGCCTTCTCAAGCAAACTTTCGAGAGGTGTCGATTCACTATTTGGCCTCTGATTGAAGTAATGTCAAAGCTCACATGTCACTTTTAATAAGTACTAGTAGTGTTCTAAATTTCACAAAGATCCAACAAATGGATTAAAATTTAGACAAGTTACAAGTTTGGCATTTTTGCTGTCATGATAGCATATTCAGACCACCTTTCGAAGTGAACCATTTCATCATTCTACCTTCAATCGAAGCAATTCTAAAGCCCACACATCACATTACAAGTGTACTAAATTCCAAAAAGATTCAACGGTCAGATCAAAATTTGAGTGCATCCTAACCTCAGCAATTGTTGCTGTCACAACAACATTATATTGCTATCCTGACAGCATCTTTGGACCAACTTCTAGAGCACGCCATTTCTTTGTTCGATATCTGATCAAGATGGTTCCAAAGCCCATATTATAAGATTTTTTACTTGTGACTCAAGTTTCAAGAAAATCTAACGATTGGATTGAAATTTGGACACTCGAATGTAAAAGTACAGTTCTTTTTGGTAAAAACTATTTTTAAAATTGTTTAAATCTCATCCTAATGGTCACAATCTGTGGAAAAACTTAGGACACATTAAATAAGACTAGGAGTACCTGATAGAACATTTAAATGATGAAAAAATCCCTTATATCAAAATTTAACCACCCAGATGCTATTTCCCAAAATGGATCCTAAGCCCCCCAAAATTCACAAATTATACAAGAGTGGTCAAATACCATTTCAAACACCGTACGCACATATAAATGCATGTGTTAAACATTTTCATTTGGCTCAGAGATCCTCATGAGCCTACACACCCACTCTCGCTATGCAAGGTGTATGTTTGCCTATAACAAACATTCACAATGCAACCACTTTGCATTTGTTTGTAAAATCACATATATTCATATGCATATCAAAATAAATATTTTCTTGTAGTAAAAATTTGGTCTATCAAATGAATCCATCAATACCACACACCATAACTAAGTTTCCTAGTCACAAGTCTATTATAAAAAAAAAATTCATATAAAGGCATACAATGCTCAAATATTCACACACATATAGAAATCACATTCTACTAGCACCCTAACCTAAATGCATTATAATGTACTTGCTCAAAAGAAAGGGGCTGCAATTCTTTACAAATCATAAGCAAACCCCTAACTCAGCTCTTTTCCCCGTCCACCACTGGATCCTTCACCTAAACTTGTAAATATTGCAAAGAAAGGGGTGAGACAACTATAGTCTCAGTAATAAAGAAATCGATATTCCTTATTACAAGGAAAGCCTTACTCAAGTAAATAAATAATAGATTCAAAATAATATATAATTAATGAATTAAAATGCTTGAATGCATGGGATAGGCAGATATGGCCTTTTTTGACCAACAAAATGCCTCCTGGCACTTTTTAGCTTATAGGTAATTTTATACCCACTGTACCTCCACAGGCACAAAATATAAACTAAGGCATGATCTGGTTTCACCAAACTGCCTATGCCCCTCTAACGTGAATCCTGAACAGTTGAAACTAACTCCCTCCTAAAGCCAACCCGATTTACTCGCCATGTGAAGGCTACCTTGGCCTAGGTACTCAACCTCATACTTTATATGCTGGATTTCCTCCGTCATTGAGAGGTGTTGAACACTTAATCCACTAATCACTTTAGTGTACTGAGCCTGCAATACAAAATGCAACACTAAGTACTAACAGTGAGCCATAAAATATCACAAGACCACATCTTTCCATTAGTGAACTCCCATTGAGATCATGCCTCCTACCCTTTTCTACCTTTCTCGAGTATTGACCACTTCAACACTCTAAGGCAGTATAACACTCATAATTTATCCCTTAAGTGGTTCTATAGCTTATCTAAGGTACCAAACTTAGTTGCTCTCCCTAAGTGAAACTCCTTGTTTTTATGCCCACAATGCATGCTAATAAATCTTATTTTCATAAATAACATTATTATTAAATAGATAGTAAACATAGATGTATTATTATTAAAGTAATACCCCATAAACCCTTCCAATTGTTTAAAACATGTAATGTATGCTAAATAATATTATCTACTTAAAAATAGCTAAACAAAATAATAAGAAATATAAATTTCTCTATTACCTCAACCTTTCTATACCAAAAAGGTTTCCCCTTGTGTAAAAATAAAGCTTGGCTTGTCCCTTAACTTCCAAACAAATTTTACCAACAATCCCTATAACATATAAGTATCTACATCACTTATCATGAAAAATAGCATAAAAGAAGACTGTAACTTATACAACACAACTTGGATCAATAAGCTTCTAATCCATCCTAATGGTCCATATATTAAACCAACCAGTTACATAGTATCATTTAACCACCAAAATCATTTATAGCCACTACTATGCTAATTTTCAAACTATATAATTTTTAATCAACCAAAACCTTCTCTTAGTGTTACCAACTTTCATAATTAACCCTAATAATGAAAACTAAAGCTTAATTTAAATCTTGTTGAATTCAATACCATGATTATAATTTAATCAATAGGTTTAAATTATTGAAGAGAAAAACTCAATCCCTTGGGGTTTGATATTTGCCTAAAACTCCCTTCTTTTATCCAATTATCCATTCAAAACATTAGAGCATCATATAGAAACTCAAAACAACCTCTCAAAAACCCAAGGAAACCAAAGTTTACAAGAAAAAGCCTTTAAGATCAAAATTTATCTCTTCCAAAAACTCAAGAACGCCAAGAGCTAAAGAAGGGGATTGAAGTAGGGAGTTTACTTATCATGTAGTCGAGCTCACAATAGTCATAAAATCTCTTAGATCCAAACCTAACTCCCTCTCTTCCTCCTTTCTTCTTCCTCTCTCTCTCTCTCCTTCTTGTTTGTTGCTTCTTTGCTTTCTTTTTCTTTCTTTTCTTTTTCATTTCTGCATTTTTTTTGCGTGCTTTAAGCTAGAAATTGATCTATAAAAAAATTGGGGAACATTATAAGAAAGGGCCCAATATTTCTTATTATCAGAAAAAAGCTTGGGTCAACTTTCATAATTTTTTCCATAGTTAAAAAAAAATAAAACCAAACTTTTACTTAGTAAAATTCAAATTTTGGACTTCTATCAAATTACTTTCAATTTTAATTAATTAACTATAGATATTTTATTTTAAAATAAATTTGAGTCTTAAAATTTTTGGATGTTACAAGTGCTAACTTAGGGTTCTAAAAATACTTAGACAAAAACTCTCTCAAGTCATGAACAAAATGTTTGGTTAAATTAATTGCCCAGTCTCTTATTATAATTAATAAAACTTAATTTTAAATACCAACCCTTATGTGGCTATGCAAGACTAGCAAGTATATCTCTATCTTACTAGCAAAACCATCCGTTCAACATGCAAATATTAAGTTCTTACACCTATTTTACCTAAGCTATACACTCAACCTAGTCCTCTCAAGCATTAATTAAGTGAAACCAATATCTAAATGGTGGCCAATCACTTAGAAGCATCAAGGAAAGAGTAAAATAAACACATATATCATTAATCACAAGAAGAGAGCAGGAATTTAAGTTAATCCATACAAGGGTTCAAAATAATCTTAGAGCAAAGAGTTTGGCTACTCTAAAATATCAAAAAGCTATAAATACATAAGATATTCACAGCCATGACAAGATTACAAGAAGACAAATGGAGAAGAATAAAGGAACCAAAGAAATAGAGCTTCAAATCTCTTTAAAGTTTCAACTCTTGGATCCAACTCATCCAAAGCAAAAAATCCTAGCACAACAAACCTCCCAAAGGTCTTCAAGTGAGTAGAATACATTTTGGGTCGAGTTTTAGCATATACGCATCATACCCATACAAGCATTTTCAAATAAATAAAACAAAGCGTTTACTATCAGTAGTGAAAGCCGCAAGTGAAAGTTACGACTTTGAGATACTTTAGTGGTTTTGCATTGTTTTTACAGCTAGCAAAAATTAATTAATTTTTTTAATTAATTATTAACAAATATCACGATAGATATTTAATGGCCTATCGTGATACCAATTATAGCATTAATTTTTTTATTTTTTAAAATTTAATTAATTAATCGATATCATTATAGGTATTAATGGCCTACTGTGATACTTGTTATAGCATTTAATTTTTTTAAATTAATTAATTAATAGATATCAAGTATTTAATGGCCTATCATGATACTTGTTACACATAATGGCCTACTGTGATACTTGTTATAGCATTAATTTTTTTT